>NC_060215.1:159647082-160261405 GCF_021130785.1 Homalodisca vitripennis
ATTGATTATGATGACTATATAAGACAATATACTTCTGATTAAATTCACAGTCTTGGATGATACTCTCAAGATACACCACGTAAGGTAAGAAGTTATGTTGTATAATTTATTTTGTCATACGGAAATTTAATTTGCAATTCAATAACAATATTTATTTTATATTTCATCTGAACCTATACAGTTTGCTAATAATTTCTTGGATAATCAACAACTAATTTGATGTAAAAGCATTCTGACACTATAATCAAGTATTGCACTTCCCAATATTAATTTTACGTATAGTGTAATTAATAGTATATTTTTTATAAATTATTTACTGCAAATGGAAAGAAATTATATGTCAGCGTTATTATAGTTTATTGCTTTATAGGAACGAACATTTCTTATTGATTTAAATAAAAGTAAAATTTCAAATAAATTATAAATTCAAAAATAACGAAGTGGAAAACTAATGTATAGTATGCTATTTTCTTTTATTTACTTGAATTCAATTAATCCCGTACAAAAGAATGTTAACCTAAATATGGTTTAGTAATGGCATTTACTTTTGTATTTGTAGACTATTATCTATTACAAATTGATATACGTAAATTGAGAATTTAGTTGTTTAACTGTTTAATTATATATAAATTGTTGCAGGAAATGATGTTTAAGAAACTCATCTGTTTCTGCCTGCTAGTAACGATAGTTCGCACCGACTTAACGGTAAAAAGAATACATAATTTATTACGTATTTAGTTATATATGCTTTTATTGGCCGTTGATTTCAATGTAAATACATATTTAGCTTAAAAATATAATTTTATTAAATATATCCGTAAATATATCCATAAAAACACTAGGATAAACAACTATAAGAAAATGTAAATTTAAGGGAATAGATATTTCTTGATTTTCTATGTTAGTTAATACATTAATTTTTATGCCTCATGACCATTAAAATATATCAAAATTTATTTTACCCTTACATATAAATAGATTAAATTACACCAACATAGAAAAACACTCATACATTTTAATTTTGCAATATGTCAAATTAAATTTGATAGAGAATTATTGTTAAAATACCAATTAACTGAGACTCTTCAAAACATGAATTTTAGAAAATCAACAAATGACAAATGATTAGTTGACATAATATATATATTTATTTATTTATGTAATATATATATATATATTTATATATATAATATATATATATATATATAATATATATATTATATGTGTAATTATAATATATATTAATCCCTTAAGTAACCTTTAAAAAAAACCACCAAATTAACAAAACATTCTATCTAGAATCATTGATATGAACTATAATTCGTCTCATCCAAAAATCTTCTCGTGGATCATAAGTGAGGCGACATTGATAAATAAGAGTTCAAAAGCTTGCCCTGAGTAAACTTCTAACTACATATTTATATTATATAACTGACTTTACGGGCATTGTGTGTTTGAGAATGAAATATTCTATTTATTGAAATGCGTATCATTTCGATTATTAAAAAATTCCTCAGTAGTTTTAATAGGTTGTTCTGTTTAATAGTCAATATCCATACTTGGAATGAAAATGGATCGGAAATTTACAAGAGTCAAAATGAAACACAATTTCGTAGCTAAACCCTGCTTGAGATAACTTAAATTACTTTTAGACTGTTTTAAGTATATCTTATATTTAACAAGGTATACCGTCTTTGCATGTTACTAAATTAGAACGTAATTATACTAATTTTGTAAAGTACAATGATACCAAATGTGCGAAATCCTGTTGCATAAACAAATCGATAATATGCAACTGTAATTAAATCATTGTGTTTCAAATTACATCTTTTATATTAATCCTTTTTGTTCAAAACATAATTAAGTAATTTAAAAAGGTCCTTCGTGGTATATAAAAAAGAGAGAAATTTGTCACTATCACTTATATAATTTTAAAACTACTGCCCAGCTAGTAGTATCAGTTTCAGCTAGGGTACCTGGATTGGCTACTATCAAACTTACCAACTATAGCTTATATTATTACTATTTTTTTCCCACCACTCGAGTAATATAATATACTCAGGCGTATCAAGGTGTATGCAGAATTGTGTGTTCACTTTAATATTTAATTACTGGGCTTTTGAAATTTTACTTTTGTACGAATAAAGTCGGGTAATATTATTTCAAATGACATTACCCATATATTAGAGATTCTTGAAATAATACAAGGTTTTTTACAGATTTTACAACCATTAATGTTTGATTTTGTTCAAAAATGTAGAGAAAGACTAAGTGAATAAGTGAAAAAATTTAAAATTGAGGTATTTAATATTAAACTATGATTAGAAGAGTCATGACAGTACGTAATGAAAATGTAAAAACGTTTGGAACTACACATTTGGCCGTTTTGTGTAAAACACTTGATAGTTTTAGTTACTTCTTTAATAAATGTAATCATCTCGGTACCTCATAACACTTCCGAGTACATCAATAAACTAATATCATTTCTGAATTACTGAAAAAAAACAATAGTATAACAATTCAGTAATATTTGACAGTGTTAAACAATTATTTTTTCTTAATTAATTGGAATAGGAATAAAAATACTAATTTTCTCATTCGCTTTGACTATTTTATCAGTATAGAAAAAAGAATTGTTTTGAAGTCAAGGTAAGGAAGGGCCATGTGGCCCTAATATTACCTCTGTACTCATGTACAAACAAAGAAATTGTAATTATGTTTACATAAGCTTGTAGCTGATATAGTGTCCACATTTATAAAAGTACATTAATTATTCAAAATATAATCATTATATCAATAGTTATGTTCATGTAAAACTAGCACTCGAGCATACACTACCACAGTAGACTTGTATAGCACTTACATACACCAAGAATAAATACATGTATAATTTTCAGGATGAGATCTCCAGCTCCATAGACACAACTCCCACAACATCCAACAGTGTGGCCCAAAATTTAAAAGAACCAAAGAAAGACGGAGCAAACCCTAAGCATAATGGAATTTCTCCTCGCTCCTCGGGCTCGCTTTTCGGACTTGGGATCGGTGCAAATCTCCTAGACGTGCATGCAGGTGCAGGTATAGGCCATGGCCGTGGAGGATATGGTGATATGGGCCAAGGGTTTGTTGGCAAAACTGCGGGAGGCCATTATCCACAACAACCCCGGTATCCACAATTCCCATGGTATCCACAACATCCACGGTACCCTGGATCTAAGGAAACACGAATGGTCTTCTACCCAGATTACCCTCCGGATTATATACGCCTGTAGCCTATTTGCATCAAGGAACGCTCACCAGCGAGACCTCCAACGTGTTACCTTCCCCCTTGCACATACATCGATTACAGTTGTAGATCTCATTGAATAGATCTCCCTACATAATTCTTTGTTTAGCACTTCTCAAATATATTTTCACTAATAAAGCCTTAAAAATATATAAAAAAATTTCAGACTTTGTTTTCATTGGGCGTACCTAAAATGTTTCCATGTTTCCAATAATCATTATAGCTTATGAGTTTCCAGATCAATTCCATTATTATAAATATACTGCAATTAAATCAACAGATAATATAAACTATGAATAATTTATTAGGCACCTTACACTCTTATTTACAAATAGCACTAAACTTATTGTGTACACAAGGAAAAATGCCTTTAAAAAATGTAAATGAGAATAATATATTATATTAAATTATAAAATGATTGGCTTCAGTAAGAGTTAGCCTTTTTATCCCAATGACGAAAGTGTATCGTACAACTAAAAAGTTGCTGCGGTAAATATGGGTCTGTTCTAGTCGTTTAAATTCACCCCCAGTGTTTTGGCATAATAGTGCAGTACTGTAGCTTACATAAAATTAACCAATATCAAGCTCACACGCATTATAAGAAGTTTAATCTATTACTTCTTAGTGCCCTGTTATACATTATATAATTGTGACGACTTGGGAGTGTTATAGTTTTAAATGAATAGTGATACATCTATCTAACATGCGAAGCCTCTAACAAATTTTTTGGGTACGTGAACCCTCTCTTTCTATGACGCTTTTACATTTCTTCCCAAATGCTATTAAAGGGACAATATTTACTTCCTAGTGCTTGGGATTTACGTTAGCGTACGATGCATGTTAAGTAAATCTCATACAAACTTACTTTCAGGTTGGTCTGTATTACTTCTAAAATTCTTTTAGAGATAACATACATAGGATATTTTACCTATTGCTTAAACGTTTGTTTACGTTATTCTGTATATTTTCTCAGAATGTAATAACGGAGGTAAAGAAAAACAACATTGCTTTCACACCAGTAGGGT
The DNA here is from genome assembly GCF_021130785.1 of Homalodisca vitripennis. NCBI lineage: Eukaryota > Metazoa > Arthropoda > Insecta > Hemiptera > Cicadellidae > Homalodisca > Homalodisca vitripennis. The sequence goes on from NC_060215.1 coordinate 159,651,394, forward strand.
TGCATACTATATTGGACATTTTACGTGCACCACCGTTACAAACTCTGTCTAAGATTGTCTTAAATTCCTTCTAAAATTATCAAATGAGGAAAATGCCTAAACTTTCTTACAATGTGCTGGCATAAACTTTCACGTAAATTCTTTAAGACTTGCCTTCATTCCTTTTCATAAAGATGTCCAATACAGACATTATGGTGATATGTGTTTATAAAACTCATAATAATTTACCCAGCCAATAAGCTGGCTTTGCTTGGAATTACAAATGTATTTAAAGATATAAACAAAATTTACCAGGTGAGATCCAACGTTTCTGAAGAATAATAATAAAATGTTCATGATTAAAGGTTCAATGTATGATCTAATTTATATACAATATTTTAATGTCAGATTACAATTTTACAATATAAGATTATAGTATTTATCTTCCAAGAAGATAATCTGGACAATGTATTAATATTACGGTAAGTTCATATTATGATCCTGTTCAGAGCTTTTGACCAAAATCAGATTTCTGACAGTGAAACAAAAAAAGGGGTTAGTTTCATTACACATGTGCGTGGACAGTTTATTAAACACCATGATATTTCTTAATCCGCCAAACAATGGTGTGTAATATTACAGAATATTATTTATCATGATTGGTCTGACAGCAGCCTTTTCACCACTGAAATGCCTCTATTGTTACCTATGAGTTGTGTGGTTAAAAACGTAATCTTCTTTTAAAGGGTGGCCAACTGCCATGAATGTAGGCCTCGAAGGTTAAACCCCTTAAATTTTCAGTTTGAACCCATACATTGCTCAACCAGCATATTGGAATGCTTCTAGATATACCTACTCTGTCAAGGCCTTTCCTCAGATATACATGCTCTGTGATTAGATCCACTATCTTAAAAGATAAAGATTAGATTTTACTAACAAAAACAGATACCTTCCTATGGGTAGGAAGAAAAAGAAAGCTTTCCCATCCATCCTTAAGCACAACAATGTTTTTCTCTTCTTGGGTGTTCAGAATCGCTCACATTTTGAATTGGATATTAAGTAGTTTAGATATATTGTGTCATGTATTATGTTGCTCAGTTTTAATAATTAGTGTTTAATTTTATTAAGTGCATGTTTTAAAGTTAGTATGGTTGGAATAGACACACAACATGGTTTATGTTGTTCACGACTTATGCGTGTAACAACGCTCTGGTATTTTTTTATTACTTTAACCTAGATTGTAGTTACGTATTAGGTTAGTCATTCAAATGAGGAAGAGATTAGATTGCAGGTCTCGAAACAAATCCCTGTTTCCTTTATAATCCTTCCATCTTCAGAAACAAACTCCAAACAATGGAATGGATATAAAGGCTACACAACTGAGGACTCCACACAATGGTTGACGTTCTGTCACTTTTTCACTGATTTAAGCTTACAAATGCACCAGAGCTGCCATTTACCAAAATTCCGTCAAAATCTCTAATTGAACAAATAGTGACTCTGTTGATCCTACCTCTCTCGGACACACTATCTAATAAAACAGCTTATACAAACCCTGGAAATCTTTTTATTAGAAATAAAGGGATTCGACGCTTTAAAATTTGCATGGAAGTTATTGTCTTGCCCTGATACCGCAGACAAAGATTCCCACAAGCAAACTACACAGTTTGGAAAACTGCAGAAACTCATTGGGCTCATCAGATAACTAACGGGCTCGACGCCAGTAATTTCCACCATATTCGTCTATGACCCATTATTGTAAATTATTACAGTGGAAGCTTGTTGGAAGGGAGTCTCTTCATGATCACTAGCATGAAGGAAATTGGTAAGGAAGAGTTTTAGGATTTATATCATATCAGAGGCCATATATCTCTGGGTTGCAGTGCTAAGTAGCAGTGTCAACTGCTGCAGCCAGAGACGTACTAGTATCCTTCCTGTGATAAGACAGCACGCCAAGGCAGTGACTAAAGAACTTTGTAAAGTTCCAGTGATTGCCGACATTAACCAAGTTAGTTACCCACTACGGCGTATTATTTAAGGAAATGCGCTTAGCTCAAGTAACAACCACACAACTATTCCTGAGTTCATAAGATAGTGCTATTTCCTTACTACATTATGTACTGAATTAAAATTTGGAAATTGTTAAAAAGAAATTCATTCTATTATTCAGCTCAATGACATACACATTCATTTCCAAATTCTTGTAACATAATTATATTATTATAAATCAAAGTTAAGTTAACAATAAAAATTACAAACCTTGGAAACCGTCTTGATCTCCCGTGGCCAGCAAGGTGAGCAAGCACAGCAGACATTGAAGCTTGAGATAGTTGGTTGTCATACCGCTATATCGCAAACATTGAAGCTTGAGATAGTGGGTTGTCTTACCGCTATATCGCAGTTATTGAAGCTAGAGATAGTGGGTTGTCATACCGCTATATCGCAGTTATTGAAGCTAGAGATAGTGGGTTGTCATACCGCCATATCGCAGACATTGAAGCTTGAGATAGTGGGTTGTCATACCGCCATATCGCAGACATTGAAGCTTGAGATAGTCGGTTGTCTTACCGCCATATCGGCACAGTCATTATCTTCTCTTGTACATTCCCAACTCAGTCAGACCAATGGCTTCGATATTAGATTATATTTAGATAATCTGCTATAACCTGACCTTTTATGAATTCCTGAAATAAAACAAACGAACAGTTTAAGTTCAGTTAATATATGGTTACTTATTTGTATTAACGCTTCGTGCATACCCCAACAGGAGAGTTCAGTTTTAGCTAGTTTGTACACTGGGTATAGCAAAAACCGATGTGTCACCCAAAACTAAATCTGGGATACCCGATGGATCACCAGGCATATCTCTAGATATTGGGATATAAAAAGGTCTAGTTTGCTACAGAGGATGGCCGTTGGTGTGGACGAGGATTCCTCAGTTTTAAAGGCTTAAAGCCTAGACATCAGCCGCCTTGCCCGCTTTGGCTAAAATAAGCATTAGGCTCCTCCTCTTTCAAGGTGACTTGACTCCTCTCACTAAGGAAGCACCACAAAGCTCCTAAGTATAACGAGGAGATTTTCTCAGCTTCTTGTCTTAAGTGTGCAGAACAGAACCTCTGTTAAAAGGCTTGAATTAAAGATTCGGAATATGATCCCACAAAACTTAAATTGATTTTGTTAACTTTCACAGCTCCAGTATTTTTTTTACTATTATATTGTATTGTAAAAACAACATTTTATGTTCGTCTTACAACTTTCATTTTGGCCTTTAACCTTAACTTTATACCTGCTTAATCGAAAATTTTTATTAAGTTAACCGTATATGAAATTTATATTCAACTGTCAATATTTAACGCCATTATAATTTAATAAATTCAAAAAGAAAACCTATTCCAAGAAGATGTAGATGTTTTCATTTTACTTGTTTTTATAAATTGTATGAAACTTTAAAAACATTAAAAAGTACTGGAAGTGTTATTTAGTCAATATTAGTGGATTACACAACATTTTAAAATTGTATGCGTGAAAGTGTCCTTTAATATTAATAAGTACTAAATGCAAGTAAATCAGTATTAGTGCAACCTTTAGTTGAGTTATAATGAGTTACTAAATTGTCTCCTTACTACAAATTAATTACAACAAAATTGTGTTATTACACTTGTATTACATTTTCATGATTGATAAAACCGTAATAACTTTTAACTACGAAAACTCTATTCCAACACATGTGGCTATCGGACGAAGGACTAAACGCTTTACATTCACAACGTCTGCCATTGTGAACAAACGGGTACGATTTCACAACGATCCTCCAATATTTTGTTGGGTGGGGGAGGAAAACATAATATTGAATATCGGAGCTCCTTGATATATCGCCTTTGCTTGGACGGAATAAAGTTCAACTTATGCTATGTTGCCAAAAGCAATGTCTATTTACTTATCGACATACCATCTAGTCGTTTACTTAGACGAGGGTTTTCGTTTCAACGGCAACTTTATTATTCATTGCATTACATATAAGGGATCAAATTTAGTTAGGTATAACATAAAACAGCAAAAACTACGTATAATTGACCATAATTGGAGGTTATATTATTTATATTTATTTAGGTTATATATGTTCGTTTAAAATAAAACTTATTAAAAAAGATGATATTTAAAAACCTTTTTTACTTGTATGTTTTATCTAAGTGATCATTGCGTTGTTTGAAAGAGTGGTCTTTCTAATAATTATGAGATAACTATGTTAAAGATGGCTTTCAAAGAATCGTTTACCTGTAAATACAACAAAAAACTCTTGTCATTTCAACGTTATCAGGGGTTCGTCTTGCTGATCAGCAAGAGACAAGCAACTTTTACAATTATATTCTAAAATATCGAGTTAAAAGTCGAGCGCTCGTCCAGTCCAAAACTGTTTTGGTAGTTTAAACTTCTGATAGAGTAGTGACATTTTACTTGTATGATTGGCAGATTTTTATACCCTGAAAAATGTCTGTGCAGGAAATGAAGATCCTACTCGAACGATACAAAAAATAATTTATATCAATGTTTTAAAAAGCACGAAAGGGCAACTACACATTATGTTTGTTACATTCCCTGGCTGTTTTTATAACAGTTTTAATTTTAATAATTATTTGTTTTTATTTATTAGTTTAATAACTATAACTTTTTCTTCTATTTGTGCAATTTATGAATTTGATTTAAAGAATATTTGATTTGATTTATGGATTTGATTTAATGGAATAATATTCTCGAACATTTAGCAAAAAAAAAATTGGAACTAACTTAATATTTATACATTTGTGTTAATTATTTATAATTGATAACAATAAACTAGTTTCCAATTACAGAAATTCGATTAGAAATTTGTGGTTATTGGATAAAGTACTAATAGAATTATTAACTTAGAATAATGAATAGCGTTACATCGTCTATTGGAGGATGAAGAGAATTTATTATTTCTCAGGATTACGTGGCAGGTTTTATAATTACCACCTAAATTTTCCTGTTCGCACGAAACGTTGCTTACACAACTAAGTTTTTGAAGGGGGAACCGGAAAACCTAGATGTTAGTTACAGAAGAAACAGATTTAAATATTTTCTTGATGCTTTAAAGCGAACATATTTCACCTAATCTAAATTTCTAAACCCAATAGAACTGAAGTGAGGTCTGAACTGAAATGAACCAGGTGAAAATAGTTGGGTTACAGATATATTATGGTGCTTTATATCAATGAACATGTTTTATTTAAAAGTTCTATGTTCCGAAGAAATCGCAGGAATTTTATCCGTACTCTCCACTTGAGTAAACCTCTACTATGGATATACGAGATTAAAACTGTGTGAACAATTTTTAATCGTATTCAAAGTAATCGTTTAAAATTCTTTTTGGCTTCTAATATGTTTTATTTTGTTAAAGATGTTATGATGACTAGCTGAGCGTGGAGACTAAGTAAGTACATATGTGTCTGTTTGTATGTCCGTGTAAATATTCATGTTGGGGCATTGCGACATCCGTTTCGAAGTTTTGTATTTTATCTTATATGGATATAAAATGTTTATTTTTGAATACTGATTAAAATGTAGTGAAATAATTATGAGATGTGTATAAACAAAAGAAAAAAAACCTTCAGGTTGCACTGTAAAGGTAAAAAAGATTTTTTGTTGTATTGTATTCCTCTAAAATTAAAAAAAAACAATTTAACTCTATAATATCGACTACTGTCTCAGACAGCAGACACTGTATTCCCTCAGTGTCACCTCATTTACATCCTGTGTATCTCTGAGAGACACGTGATACTGTACGGAAACACACTGTTCTGCTGTACCATTCTTTTATATTCCCAACGGAACAATTAAACTGTCAGTTCCCTGCCTTCCATTACATGTTGATGGTCTCACATTGAATACAAACTGCTAAATTGTCTGGGACCTGAAAAACAATGGAATATCCTCCTTTGTTTACCCATCGTCTACTGATAACAATGAAAGCATTTATTACATAATACATAGTGTATTTTAAAAATAATAATCCCACTGAATATCACTTGATGAATTTCAAATAAAAATATACATAGAGTTACCATTTACAGTGTATACATGACTTAATTAAAACTGAATTTGATTATATTGTGATCAGTATTACATCTTACAAATGTGACTTGTGTAGCAAGAAAAAGACTGTTAGAGACGATAATACACCATTAAAACTCACACAAAAATCAATAGTTGAAACGTTACTATACGTTAAACCCACCTGAACGGTCGAGTCAGTGGGTACAGCCAAAAAGAAGAGTAAATCTTCTAATAATAAGTTTTCCTTTAATTCAGTGCATACTGTGAGCATTAAATGCCAAATTTTATTATACTTTAAATCTACTAACCCAATCATAATTAAAGAAGAATATTTAAAAGTCAAATCTACTTGGGAATGTTTCCAGTGTAACCAAGATAGCAGCGGGTCAAGGACTGATAAGGAGAGAGATATGACTGGGGATATCGCGTGTGTGTTTCAGTAGCTACATCTTGTCTGAGATGCTCGCTTTTAGAAAGGAAGTAAAACAAACAAATAAAGATTTTACTGATTCAATGCAAAGGTACTCTGAATGGATGGACGAAAATACTAAAAAGAGTAATGTAGCTGTTGACAAGACTGATTTTCTTTTTCAAGAGAACGTTAATTCGAAGAAAACTCTCGATAAATTAACCATAAAAATTAATTAATGGGCACAGTCTGCTACAAAAATAAATTGTGTACGTTTCTTTAAAAATGATAACTTGCTAGATGTTTTAGATACAATTATTGGACAAGGGGAGGGAGAAGATAAATTTAAATAGAAGAGATCTCGGTTTCATTGGAGGAGACGCAATGCCAGTCTACGTAAACCGTTGTCTCGCGTCAGAGAAAAGAAGACTTCTTAACGCTGCAAGGCAGGTAAAAAGGACAAACTTTATACCTATTTAAGGGTAAAAGATGGTCGCATTTTTATGTGTAAGAGCCAAGGAGATCGCTATTCTGTAGTAAACTCTATGGAAAATCTTATTAGATTATCCTGAGAACGGTTTTAACTTACGCTCACAGTTACAAGTTTGTCAGTATGTCAAAATATTAAATGTGCATATGATGAGAAGATCGCCCAGTTTAAATAACTATACCGCTTTATATTGTTTGTTTTTGTTCTTTACTACTATTTACCTTTTTAATGAAATTCGTTAATTTATATGGAGCGTGTCATAACTTTAAATTAAATTATGAATAATCAAGAAGACGGTAAAGGGATCATTTTAGTGATTTGTTTAATGAATCTTGAAATTTTAAGAAATTCTTGATAATGTGGAAAGTATTATAGTATATAGAGAAACCTTTTTGAATCTTTTTAATACATTATACATATATTTACACACACATATACTACATTATTATGTAGTAGTGGTTTCTGAAAAGTTTTTAAAGCCGCTTGATTTATCATTACCATGTATGATTAAACATTATAATTTAATCCACCATGAAAAAGAGGGAAAAGAGGGCGGAGGCATGGCCACTTATATTAGAGAAGGTTTTTAATTATAAAATAATTCCAAGTCTAAAGTTGTTTATGGTAAGAAACCAGAGTTCATAGTTATAGAAATCTCTTTGAACTGGTAACTGCTACTTTGTGCCGTATATCGTCCTGCAAAATCAGGCTATATTGTTGAATGTTTTGATGTATTAGCAAATTGATTACCTGTTTATGATCACTTAGTATTGATTAGAAATTTTAATACTAATATTAGTGATAACAGGGTGCTTTTTAAAAAACACAGTTTTACACCTTGCAAATAATTTTAATTTGAATATTCTGCCTTTAAATCCTACATACCATATACCATTGGCGGATATATTATTAGATTTAATAAAATTATTGTTATAAATATTTGTAGGGTAAGAAAGTTTCTGTGTCAGGAACGTCCTATCATGATATAATTTACTTGGAGCTTAATGTAAAAGCGAAAGTAATTTGTGACAAGGACAAAATAACTATAAGAGATTTTAAGGATATTAAAAAGAATAAATTAAAGGAAGTATGTGCTAGTTTGAAATAACATGGTATTTTTCTAGCAATTCTATTAATCTAAAAGTTGAAATATTAAATAATAGAGTGGTAGAACTATTTTATCAGTATTTTTATAAGATAAATATTTTTAAAAATAAAAAAAACCTGTCATTGGATCAATGAATAAATTAGACAAATGATAAAGAAAGTGATAAAGTGTGCAAGCAATAAGTAAGAACTAAGTATAATATTATTTGGGAGGACTTCTTACGTAATAGAATAAAGATTATCGAGAGATGGTAAAAACCAACATCTTGTAAATATTGTAGATTATAAGCCAAATAAAGACGTGTAGAAAGTTTTTAAAATTCAGGGAGCCGGGAAAGAACCAAAAAAGATGTTAGATCGTATAGTGTCTCTGAATGATTTAAATGGCAATTTTGTGGCTTGACCTATAATAAAAATGTAGATTTAATAATTGATTACTATAAAAAATGAAATAATTTAGATAGTACTAATAATAGTTTTATATTTAATGAAATTGATTCTGACGTTTTATATAAGGAGTCTGATAAGGCGGCAATTACCAGTAAATGTGAAACAAGTAGCGGGACTTAATTATACATTCATCATCAGTAATGGTGAAACTTCGCTTGTTGTGTATTTGTCATCATTAAGAAAGACAACAAAAATATCGCCATTATCGTTAAAGGGAGTCTGACGTCAATTTTTGGAAATGTTTAGATTTAATTTTTATATTTTTTCTTGTTCTTTATTATTTTCTGATCATTTTGATGTATAATACTTGTATATTTCACTTTACTAAGCCACATAAATAAATTTTACAAAGTTATAACACATATTTGATTTTTACATTCTCGACTTTCATACTGTACTCATTCTGTAACTATTGAAATATTGATATTTTTGTTTTATATTTTATGTTGGCTACACTGCTCCCTTTACTTACATCATCTGCTTGATTGTAACAGCTGTCTGCTCGTTTTGGTTACCCTATTGTTTACATTGCATTTCTTGTTTGTGAGTTGAGTTTTGTAAGTGTTACTATAGTTTCAGAACATTATAGTTACTGTTGTATTATTCGTGATATTTTACTAGTGTGTTGTAAACAATGCCACGCATAAAGAAGTTTAGTAACATAAAATATCATGGGAATCAATATACTCCTAGTCCTGTGTAACGTGTCTATAGTAGGGTTATCTTCTATAAACCAATTACAACTATTTTTGGTTTAGTATAAGAGCGATCAATTGTGTTCTGAACTAATAACCCTTTATTTTAAGAATGCACAAGTTCCAATGGAATTCAATAATTAACTCAGTATAAAAATTAACAGTAATTTTAATAAAAATTTGAAATCAATAATACAGCAACGCCAAGCTATTTTTTCTTTGAATTTATTCTCAATTATTTCTTATTTTTAACCCATCAAAAGTTCACAAGTCCAGTCTTAAAATTAACAATCAATCAATCATTCAATAATTGTGTCCTTCAAGTTCTCAGTGCTAATGTTTTCAACACAAACTCAAAATAAAAATCTTCATTAAACTTCAAAATAAAATAATCTTCTTCTAATATAAAATGAAACAAATAATAAAATAAGACTTCTTCTCAAAATAAAAATCAAACAAATTAAGTTAATATTAATATTTAATATATGAACAAAGACAATGTCCAACCAGTTAAACTCAAAATTGTATCAATTTCAAACTACTTATTTTCTGTAAATTTCCAATTTACAAATTATTGAATTATCCAGAATTGTCCGCTTGGCTTTGAATGTTAAATTTAGCAACTTGTTAAAATGTATATAGAATCTCAGAACATTAAATAAATTTTCTTTTTTTAGTAGGCTATTCCTGATTAAAGCAAATTGAACAGGAAAAAATCATCAAGTAATTTTCTATTTCAATATTAAATTCTAACTTTCACAGTACCTCACACATCTGCTGAAGACTTCACTAAGTAACCAAAATGACTATTATAGATTAATTAATTTGAACTTGAGACTTTAAATTTTGAAAAGGAATTTTAATATTAAACTCAACCTTCTTCCCGAAAAATCAATACGGCAAGAGTAGGCTATCACTTTACACGACTTCTCCCTCTGAGCACACAGCAAAGAATCCCCCGAAAACGTGGTTGAATCCACCGGAAGGATCTAGAAATCCCTCCCAAAATCTAAACAACCTATCATTGGATAATCAAAATTGAGCAAACACAATGTCTGAACTGGATGGTAACCATCCAACCCAGACCTGTATCCTATGCTCAATACCTAGAGACAAAAGGAAGCTTCTAGGCATTCCTCGAACCCTAATCGACAAGAAATTCAGCACTGCTGGAAGGATCACAATCTTACAATTCACTTATTATATTAATTCACAATTCTCTTAATTAAAATTAATTATAAAGATTCCCATAAATAATTAAATAATATAGGAAGCATCCTATATCCTGTAAGCAATGTAGGCGAAAGTAGGCCTAGTAATGAAGGTATTGACCTATCAAGTCCTAGGCCTAGTTCATCTCAAAGTAAGCCTACAACTCTTTCGACTTCTATAAAGAAGCTAGTCTACCTAAGAATGACTGGCAATAGAAGAGACTATATCAAAGAAAGAATTCAGGTAGGAAATATTATTATTGACCTATCCGTACTCAATGACATTTTCAAAAATGTTCAATGCCAGTGATGTTCATTTATTTATTTATTATTATTATTATTTATTATTTATTTCCACGGCAATCGCCACTTTTACAATACCATTTCATAGTAAAATAACATAACAATATAGAATAAGAGTGCAACAAACGAATACAACAACTGATACAGTTGGATAACAAAAACTTGATAACGACTAATTAATAGATAACAATACTTCAATACCAACAACAACAGGTAACCATTTGACAATATAACAAGAAAAGTTTGGAGATTCAAGATGCACTGAGAGTCAAGCAAAACAGGGTTGATTAAACAAGATCAACAAGAACAGGTACATGAAATAATCAATAAACTATACATACAACAACAATATCGAACAATTTAAATGCAAAGACTATAATATATAACAAAGTACTACTAAAAAAGGTATAGTTGAAACAGAAATTATAGAGTGCCATATACTAATTTGATGATTTCTTTTCGAAATCTAGCAGGGCTGGTGGCGAAGAAGTCAACAAGATGTCCCATCTCATTTCCGCTGCGTAGAAGTCGAGGTATCGTACTCTGTTGTTGGTAGGTAGTTGAATAGTACAGTCTTGCAAAGGTGTCTCGCAGTCTCGTATGCCCAGGAACATGGAAGTAGATTTTGTTTGTGTAGTTGAGGGCAATCTATGCTTCCGATGATGATCTTGTGTAGAAAGATAAGATCATGTATCTTTCTACGAGCCTCAAGAGGAGCAAGGCCATGCTGTAGTTGATAACCAGCAATTGGAACATTCATTGTAGTGGTGGCCATCTCTGAACCCAGCTGTTCTGACAAGACGATGCTGAACTCTTTCAAGTTGCGTTTTGAGTCCTTCTTGGGAAGGTGACCAGATGGAAGAGTTGTATTCCAGGAGAGGACGAACAAGCGCTTTGTAGAGGATCAGCAGGGCGTCTACTGAAAGATTACGAGTAGAGCGGAAGATAAATCCAAGAGTTGAGTTTGCTCTATTACAGATGTATTGGATGTGCTCAGCAGGGTGTAGAGTTGGTGTCGTGATGACGCCAAGGTCCTTTGTTTTTATCTACTCGGTGAAGAACGGTGTTGTAAAGAGAGTAGTTGAAGAGACAGGGTGTAAAAGATCTTGAAAAGGTCATCACAGCGCATTTAGAAATATTAAGGTCCATAGCGTTCATAAGGCACCATTTTTTGATATTGAAAAAGTGCTGATTGAATGAAGCAGTTGGTGATCAGTAAAAGAGTTTATTTCTATGAAAATTTTTGCAATCATCAGCAAACAGTAACAGCTCAACTCCAAGGCAGTGGTCGATATCATTTATAAAGAGGTTAAACATATGAGGCCCGAGGAGAGATCCCTGGGGAACCCCTGGACAAAGCACTTAATGGCGAAAATAGCGCCTCCACATCTAACCATGATGTACGGCCTGAGAAAGGAAAATAGCGATCCCATAGCACAGTTTATCCATAAGGTGCTTGTGGCTCACTCTGTCAAATCTCCATTACAACTGATACACTTGTCCCAACGGTATTTCCATTGATCAAAACATTTTTTGTAGTCATCTTTAGAAATGGCTGCAAGCTCGAGCTTCGTTTTTTTTTCTTAACCTCTTCAACGCTGTCAAATCGTTGACCTTTCAAGCCTCTTTTCATGTGTGGATATAAAAAAAAGTCGCATGGAGCGAGGTCAGGCGAGTAAGGTGGGTGGGGCAGCGGAACCATGCCGTTTTTGGCTAAAAACTGCCTAACTGAGATGGCTGTGTGTGCCGGTGAGTGAGTTGTCGTGGTGGAAGAACCAGTCTCCAGTCTGCCACAAATCGGGTCTTTTCTGGCGAACTTTTCGCTGAACCGAGCTCTAAGTTAACTCACTACTCTCTGATAGTTCCTCAATTGTCTGTCGACGGTCGGTGAGCACAAGTTCACGAATTTTCTCAACATTTTCGTCCGTTCGAGAGGTTGATGGACGTCCAGAACGAGGTTTGTCTTCAATTGACATGTCGCCATTTTTAAATCGAGCGAACCACTCGTAGACCTGAGTTTTCCCCATAGCATCATTTTTGTAAGCTGTATTCAACATTAAAATAGTTTCTGAAGCATTTTTACCAAGTAAAAAACAAAATTTCACAGCTGCACGTTGTTCACTTAAACTTGCCATGACAAAAAACGAAACAAGAACAAAACAGGGTTAGCGAAAACAGTCACTACGAACGAACAGAATGCACTAGGACAACGGAACTGGGGTCACTGAGCTCGCAATGGGTTGCGCGACACACGCCTAGCGGCAGGAATGTGTACTACACGCTGCCGGCTGCCAGCAATACAATTCCGGTTTAATTTCATTGGGTACCCTTACTCATGTAATATGATTAGAAATATTTGAACTTACTGACGAAAGGAAAGGCTTGGCATCCCAACTAGAACTAAGTTGTAGTAATTGTAAACAAACTTCAGATTATACTTCAAGTAAAAAAGTGTCATCTGAGATGAATAGTGTGCATGAAATAAATCTTAGGTTAGCCTACGGTATGCGTACTATTGGCAAAGGACAGCTAACTGCTGAAACGCTTTGCGCAATCATGAACTTACCGCGCCCCCCTCAGCGCTTTCAACTCTACAATCAGACCTTAGGTAAGATAACAAAAAAAGTTGCTACTGAGGCTATGAAACTTGCTGCTCATGAAGCAGTTGTTGATAATGAGGGCAGTATAATTATTTGTGCTGCATTCGATGAAATTTGGCAAAAACGGGGCCACGTTTCACTGAATTGAATTGTTTCAGCCACTAACATGGTAACTAGCACGGTTATGGATGTGGAATGCTTCACAAAATATTGCCCTATGTGCCACACTAAGAAAAAGAAAGCTCATACATGTACATCTAATTACAAGGGAAGCAGTGGAGGTATGGAAGTGATACTTCCACAGTTAAATATTTACTACAAGCACTTTAACCGAATAGAGATACTGAACCTATACATAACACACCTTAGTGTTAATGCTGTCTAATACTTCATATTATTACTTCCACAGTTAAATATTTACTACAAGCACTTTAACCGAATAGTGATACTGAACCTATGCATAACACACCTTAGTGTTAATGCTGTCTAATACTTCATATTATTACTTCCACAGTTAAATATTTACTACAATCACTTTAACCGAATAGTGATACGGAACCTATACATAACACACCTTAGTGTTAATGCTGTCTAATACTTCATATTATTACTTCCACATTTAAATATTTACTACAATCACTTTAACCGAATAGTGATACTGAAACTATACAGAACACAGGTGGGAAGAGTTGGTTCGACAGGAATGTTGAGATAAGCACAATTTTCCTTTCCGCATAGTCCAGGGTCTGAAATCTGACACTGGTACAGACGTCGCCGATCTTTTACAGATCTCTTTGGATTGGCTTAGCCTCCAGATTCCAGGCGTCAATCTCAACCAGGATCAGATTTCAGACTCTGCACTAACCGGGAGATGAAATGTTAGCTACACTCAATAACGTAATTGTACTTCAACAGCAAGAGCTAAACATGACACAATCTCAATCATATCCAAAGTAAATCAACCATGGTGGGTTTGTAAAATGCATGTGTTTTATCTCCTTAAACACTTAAATGCTGGGCTGGCTATAGAACACATAATTATAACACTTAGATTATATTCTAGTGTTTTATATTGTTACTGATATGGATGCCACGGGGTACTATGGATTAGGATGTCTTGTTTTAATCAAGTGTGAGGTTCTAAATGTAGATTTAAATAACACATAATAAAAATACTCATAACCTAAATGTCCAAAAAATTTTGGATAGAACCCTTTCGTTTTCAGTGAGCGATTTCTCTTTTTACAGACATATGATCGGTTTTCTGTGCAATGCAATGTTTTTTTCTACTCATTCGACTATGTAATAATGTAAATTAACACATTAATTGCAATTTATCAGTTATATTTATTTTACACTTAAAAAACAGCTAATATGTAAAGCACATACATAGTACACTCACATACAAATACACAGAAAATACCTTAGGTCGTCGTGTTAGTACCTAGTGGTGTGTTTGGTAATGTAACAAAAACTACATGATTGATAGAAACTTCTGGGGAAAAACCATTCTACATTTATATTTCCTCATTGTATTCTATTAAGGATTTGATTCGATATTTATAGTTAGTGGACATCATGACTCTGTTGGCAGGGGTTTATTGCAAATTGTAATAACTTCTTATACGTCAATGCAGTCATTTTAATAATAAATACAAATATATAAATCTTTCATAAGCTAACACACATTTTCACAAATATTTCCTAATTGATGCAATTAAATTCAAGATTGTTATCTGAAATTCTAAGGAATAATTCGCCGTATAATGTATGGTTCAATCCAACCTACGCGATGGAGACTAACTGTAATCTATAACATGACACGAGACAAGATAAACTATGGAAGTTGTATTCTGATGTCTATCACATTCTAAGGAATAATTCGCCGTATAACTTATGGTCCAATCCAACCTACGTGATGGAGGCTAACTGTAATCTATAACATGACACGAGACAAGATAAACTATGGAAGTTGTGTTTTAATGTATATCACATTTCATAGATCTATGTGATATTATCTTTTGGGTTACGGTTCCTGGTCATCTTTTTACGGTGCGTAAGTGTGTTCCGTCCAGAAGCAGTGTAATAGGATGAAGTACAGAGAAGGGAGACCCCATCCGATTTAGGTCACATATTCAGGGATACTACTTAACACATCTCTCTTCATACTAGGTTTCCGGATGCCTTCTCAACTGGTGACCATGGATAGATGTAGGAGATGCGAACTCTGACCGTTTGTCACTTACGTATTACGAGAGGATTACTAGAATATCGTAATCCTCACTGTTTATCGTATGGTTCCAGTTTATTTTATTTTTGAATATGAAGTGCAATCCTTCTCAATTCGATATTCAGAGACTAAAATTTCTTCAAAATGCGCTAACGTTCCTATAGGGTATCAAGAAATAAAAAGCTGTAAAATGTATGGTTCTGGTTGTCTCACATTATTGACACTAACTGCAATCCATAATGTATTCACGAGACAAGATAAATTACAGAGAAGGAGTTGTATTCTAATGTCTATTGTATGTATTTTCAAATAATAACCATTTATTGCAATACGGTTCCTGGTTACCTGCCATAGTAATTGAATGAAGTACAGTGATTGGGAGAAACCATTTCAATTTCCGTAACTTATTTAGGGATGCTGGTTACCGTGTATATTTTAACTATTATACTGTTTTAAATGTATTAGGTTTTGATTAAATTAATTCTATTTAGTTTATTGAGCAACATGCTTCAATCCTTAAGAACTTAAAAAACCACGGAAATGTTTTATGTAAACGTTAGAACAATATATATTCCAGTTATTTTAAATACCACAGTTTTTATTTAACAAGCCCGATATGTTCGTTTTAGTTTGTTACTTCTTTTACTAATTTAGGTTGTGTTAACTAAAAAAATATTAAATTTCTTTTACATGATGAGATAAGGTACAAGACTTTGAGTAACATGACAAGAAAATATTTAGTAATTTTCGAATTTATATATTTCTATTTAAATATGCTGGGTTTTGAGAATCAAGAGGTGTTTTAATGATGGAATTTTAATAATAACTACTTTACAATATATTTCACAATATTATTATAAAGATTTGAAATGAAATTAAAGAATACCATTTACAGAAATACGGGTTGGTTTTATTTACGATTTAAGTTGTAAATCGTGTATGAATGTATTTAATCATTCAATTGTTTTTTTACAAAAAAGTGTATGTATTGCGTAATTTTATTATAAACAACAAAAAACTAATATTATATAATTGTAACTATTATAATAAATTGTTATTTTAATGTCGTCACTCAATCTCCTATGGGAAGAATGAGCCTACGTTTAGAAATAATTCTGAGTTAACAGCGTTATTAAACCATCATTTTTACTATCAATAAATAAAACAATGCAGCATTTTCAATGTACGAATCTGTAAAGAAACAAGTTTGTTGGCAGTGAAATGTAAGCGTCATCAACTTTAAGTAGCTTTCGCTACTCAGACAGAGAAAAGTAGAGTTGTTGAATCGTAAAGTTGTAGGAGTTTTGACTTACAAATGTATTTTGTAGTTCAACTTAAAGGAGTTTTAAAATAATGTACCTCTCTAACCGAAGTGGATTTGATCATATAGGTAGGATCAATATATTTCAACCAATTTGTCTTCAAATTCCTCAAGTTCATACACAATAATCCATTCTAGTAACAAAATGAATATTTTGGTACATCTTAACGTTCGATTGCTGTGATTAGAACATTCCACTTGAAAGAATAATGTTAGTTATGGATTTATACATTCTCTATAATTGATATGAACTCTGAACTCTCTGTAGGTGCCCTATCAGGCAACCCTTTCTGGAGTAGGTTTAGAGGATCAAAGTTATTCTATAAAGTATAGACAGATTTGGTTAGATAGAATTTAATAAAAATTTGTATGAACGTTCTATAGAATGAATGTTAACCTTTAACGGTTTTTCCGACGTCACCTGGACAACATGGGCAGAGCTTCTCGTAGAAACCAACGTACACAACTTGTGAATAATTGATTTGATGACTAAAAGATTGGAATTTTCCAGTAAATAAAGTTCCCAGAGACTGAGAGCCCTTCATTCCGAAAGCTCCTAGATCCAGGGAACTTTCTGAAATCGAATATAGCTAGAGTGTTACAACTTCAAGGAGGTGATGCCTTCAGAATCCAGCAACTCAGAGAGAGAGAGCTCTTGGAGTCTAGAAATTAAAAGGTCGCAGATCTCGAAGAGTCGAAAACCCCGAGAGCCATATGGCAACGTCAGGTGTCTAATTCCTCTTGGATCTCAGAAGTCACCATTCGTCAATAACTCACAGACGCGAAGAGTTCCTAGTGGGAAGTCTACCCAGATGTTGGGAGCTCTAATTACATAACATTTTGAGGATAATGAATAAATATATTACACAGGTGGAAGTTACAAGCAAACTTTGTTGGTTCTGGATACTAAAATATTTCCTCTTGTGCTGGAATTCAACCACACGCAATGTAGATCCAGAATTAGACTTTATCAATAATTTTGTGGTGGTAACTTTCTATTCTCCCTGAATGGAAAACCATCTTTAAAGCTTTAAGTTCAGTTTATCATTAAGTCTTTAGCAAGTTCTCTGTATCTAATTAATCACCGCTGTTAGTATTGAGAACATAACAGGACAATTTGCTTCTCAACCGTCATTTCTCACAATGAGACACAAGAGGTGCATAGTTGAGACAATGAGACTGAAACTTCAACTATTTATAGAGTATTTGATGTCGAAACGACGTAAATGGTTCGTTTTGAGCTTTTTAGTCACCGAATTTCTTTGGATCTCTTTAGACGAACAAGACCCTAGATTCCAGGAGTAAAGTCTGAGCAGCGTCAGATACCAGACGCTACAATGAAAGGAAGGTGAACTGCAGCTAAACTCAACATTTAAATTTAATACTCTGTATGTTTACCACTGGCTACCCAAATATCAACATAAACGTTCTTGAAATAGTTACTTTGCTACCTTATGATCTCAAATTAATTGGCAATATTTCCTGGAATAAGAGAAACCAATGTTCTAAATGTGAATCCTCAAGAATCTTTCTATCAAGAGTTATCACAACATACAGACAGACAGACACTCTCTGATACGAAATAAATGTCGGCTTCTTAATAATGTAATGACTCGTGTTATTCACATAAAATTTTTAAAAGTGTAATAATTTTTGTAATTAACATTCTGGTCACAGTTGATACTAATAATTAGTTTACACAACTCTGTCATTATTTTGACTAATACACGTATAAGATCTACTTACATGCTGATAGTCTTAAGATCGATTTAGTTCAACTTAAAGGAGTTTGCAAATAATTTATCTCACTAACCGACAGTGGATTTGATCATATAGGTAGGATCAATGTAAGAACGTTTATGTAATTCCCAAAAAGGCAATTGTGTTCACAAAATATGATAATTATTTTAGTTATTTTACATTGATATCTGTACAAAGTATTTTGTGTTTACTTATCACTTATAAGGTGGTCTGTATCCCACTCACTACTCGACATATCGAGGGTCAGTTTTATCCACGATATTTTACATTTATATCTCTACAAAGTATTTTGTGTTCACTTATCACTTGTAAGGTGGTCTGTATCCCACTCACTACTCGACATATCGAGGTTCGGTTTTATACACGATATTTTACATTGATATCTCGACAAATTATTTTGTGTTCACTTATCACTTATAAGGTGGTCTGTATCCCACTCACTACTCGACATATCGAGGTTCGGTTTTATACACGATATTTTACATTGATATCTCGACAAAGTATTTTGTGTTCACCTATCACTTATAAGGTGGTCTGTACCCACTCACTACTCGACATATCGAGGGTCAGTTTTATCCACGATATTTTACATTGATATCTCTAAAAAGTATTTTATATTCTCTTATCACTTATACGGTGGTCTATATCCCACTCACTACTCGACATATCTAAGTTCAGTTTTATCCACGATATTTGATATGATTTTGAAATTTAAATTTATCTACAATATGTAACTTACTGTTATGGAACTAATTGGAAATAATTATTCCCTTTGCTTTTTCTTTCATTGAATTAGGTCTATATTAAACAGTTTTTCTAAATAATAATTTTATACCTAACCAACTGACTGTATAGGAGTAGAAATTGACTAATTCTTATGTTTATGAGTAGACTAATCAATACGTCGTGACAAACACTCAAGTCTTTCGGTTTGCAAATAGTCAAAAACTGCTAACACAGTTAAAACCATGAAAACCTATCAGCCTGTCAGACATATTGGTCAAGTTGGTACATTCTACCTTAAATTTACAAAAAAAAACTTTATTTACTTAAACTATAATTTTTATAGAACTGAACCCCAGATTCTTTTGTTTTTAAATAGTACGGCTTATTTTAAATTGCTTCATATATGATATTTAGTATATATTGATGTAATCTGTACGGTTGAATAAATAATCGGCAGCCTTAAAACAATACAAGAGATTTAAACATTGCTCACTACACAACATGCTAGAGTGGTTAGATACTCTTTCCATGTGTACAGTATACATTTATTTCAGACACAATTGACAATAGCACTTACTAAGTTTTCATTACTAAATAACTGTTAACAACTAGTTTTAAATGTATTACAAACAGGACACATTCCTTCAACTCTCTACCACCGCATATTGAAATCCTATTCCGTATGTTTTACCACCACCGTTGTTCTATATACATTTTTAATCAGTCATTACGACAACACAGTACTTTGTTTCATAGTTTATGAGAAAATAATTATTGATTTTCTAAAAATGGTAAGTAAATTAAATGTTTGTCTAGGATACAGTAATGTTTATTAGGATGTCATAAACTGAGAGGGTAATTTTTATCTCTACTAATAATATAAGTTGCAAATCACCTTTAAAGTGACTTTATGCTAACCGACACGGGAATCATCGATTTTCGATAAGATAAGTCAGAGATGCTCTTATTAAGTTAACTTATATAATACATGAAAAATAATAAATTGCAGAGGTACATTGCATATAAGTCACATAGTGTCGTAGAGAATTAAACGAATCTCATAAAATACCTTGACAGAGACATAACGAATAGTTACCTTCAAACATATCTTATGAGTACTTGATTACTAAGCGACTAATATTACTGAGCATAATGGTAAAACATATCAAATGCCTTCATAATTATGCGGCAATTACTCGATGTATTACTCGCCAGTATACTCGAGCCAATGTATTACTCGAGGTTTGAAACGATTAAAGTTTTAAAATTCTATAGTAGAGAAAATAGTAGTAGATACTAGTAGAGAAACAATCGTATATAGCAGTAGAGCGTTATTAGTAGATAATAGTAGACTAGTATAGAAGAGAAATCGAGAACCAACCTCGGGAGTGTAATTAATCTAACTTCCTCTAAAAACTGTAGGTTTTTTGGAGGTTAAGTGGTAGAGAGGACTTTTAAGTCCTAACTTCGCCTCTGTAAATAAAGGCATTTTTCATTTCATTTCATTTCATTTCCTCTGACTCAGCACAACAGTGAGGTGCAGCGCTTGAACTGAACCGAGAGTCGCGAACAGATAAATTACCTCCGGTCACACAAATCAACCGCTGAACTCAAAGTGACCGTTAACGATAAAAATACTTACCGTATCGAGAAGATATATATTTTAACCCCAGTTTTATCACTCAGTTATAAAACTGAGTTATAGATTACTTTAGGGGTGAAAGGTATTTATCATTGAAAATTATTGTGCTATGGTCTATATAGGAGATATGATTGCACTTTCACGTAGATTGATCTGCATTTTGTAGTCTAGGTGACACTGACGTCAAAACTTCAGAAGTAAAGTCTGAGGCAGCATTATGTTCAATGCTGTATTGGAGCTAAACCCGACATTCAAATTGAATCAACCCTTCTCACTATAGCTGCAGTGTGGGTAGAAGGATGGTTCCTCCGCCTTGCTTTAGGATCGTGTCAATCAATGTCAAAGTGCACTCGATTGTGCACCTGATGAGACAATGAGGATACCACTTCACCTAGATTGTACTATATTATGTAGTCTGGGTATCTTTCATGTCGATACTATGCAAATTTGTTATTGAGGTTCTTCGTTCTTCGACGTCGACTATACTTAGATGTCTAGAGACGAGCATGACTCTAGATTTCTGGAGTCAAGTCTGTGACAGTATCATATTTCACATGCGGCACTTAAAAGGAATATGAATTGGGGCTAAACTCGAAATTCTTTTTACTGCTATGATCACAGAAAACCAATCTAAATAGGCCTCGGTTTTAAAGTTCTGTTTGTTATGTCATGGTTCTAAGTGTCCTGTGTTTTATAGACAAATTATATTTCGTTCTGTTCCAGTGGCATAGCATACAGGTATTTGTAGGATTTGTAGCTTTAACAGTACTTTATTTTTAATATTATACTCAACCTCTTACGGAATAATGAGCATACACTTGTTGGTTTAACAGTATTAAACTATACTGTTTACTAGTGACAACAAGCAATGTGGCAGTTCTAATATAAGAACCTTTACAGAAATAAGATTGTCCACAGTGAAATGTAAGTAGCATAAACTCTAAATAGCTTTCGCTACTCAGAGAAAAGTAGAGTCGTTGAATCGTAAAGTTGTCGGAGTTAGACTCACAAATGTATTTTATCCTCGTTGTCTGCACCTTCCATTCTAGGTACACACTGATGAAAAATCGGAGTGTAGACTTACAAATACATTTTATCCTCGTTGTCCTCACCTTCCATTCCAGGTACACACTGATGAAACATCGGAGTGTAGACTTACAAATTTATTTTATTCTCGTTGTCGTCACCTTCCATTCTAGGTACACACTGATGAAACATCGGAGTGTAGACTTACAAATACATTATATCCTCGTTTTCCTCACCTTCCATTCTAGGTACACACTGATGAAACATCGGAGTGTAGACTTACAAATTTATTTTATTCTCGTTGTCGTCACCTTCCATTCTAGGTACACACTGATGAAACATCGGAGTGTATACTTACAAATACATTATATCCTCGTTTTCCTCACCTTCCATTCTAGGTACACACTGATGAAACATCGGAGTGTAGACTTACAAATGTATTTTATTCTCGTTGTCGTCACCTTCCATTCTAGGTACACACTGATGAAACATCGGAGTGTAGACTTACAAATTTATTTTATTCTCGTTGTCGTCACCTTCCATTCTAGGTACACACTGATGAAACATCGGAGTGTAGACTTACAAATGTATTTTATTCTCGTTGTCTTCACCTTCCATTCTAGGTACACACTGATGAAACATCGGAGTGTAGACTTACAAATGTATTTTATCCTCGTTGTCTTCACCTTCACTTCTAAGTACACACTGATGAAACATCGGAGTGTAGACTTACAAATACATTTTATCCTCGTTGTCTTCACCTTCCATTCTAGGTACACTCTGATGAAACATCGGAGTGTAGACTTACAAATACATTTTATTTGCTTTGTTTTCACCTCCCTTAAGCTAATACACATTACTCTATTTTATTAACACACTGCATGTACTGTTATATTGAAGTCTACTTACAAATATATTTTATTCACATTGTCTTCAAATCTCAAATCCTGTCTTTATAACAAAAAATTAAGAATGTAAAAGAAAATATATTTTTCTGCGTTTTATTTATTAAATACAATAATCACTTTTGGAACTTTTAGTTACAATTTATCCAAAATTTTGATATCGCCCTATTGTGAAATCAAGCTCATCGTTCCAAGAACGAAATGTTTTGAATTAATTCTGATCGATTTTCTAATTTTTAAGTGAACCTGGCACTCATACAGCAATATGGAACAACAGCAGTTATAAAGAGAAAACTTCAATGGGACCTACGAAGGTCCCTGAAAACAGGTCTCTGTGATATTTACTGGGCCCTGACCTTAAAATTTCAGATTCAGAAAAGAGGTGTTCAGGAAGAGATTACATATCGTGTAGAATACTATTTTGAATCGATACTTAAAAGTGTATAACCGTAACATCGCGTCTCACCTCTGTGGCCAATTTTTCCTGTACAGAGATAACCGAAATGAAAAATATAATTTTTAGGTTTGGTGGATTATTTTATTACTCTGTTCTGTATGATTGAGTAATGGGATGGATTTAAAACTTAACATCTGTATAATGTAATGTAAAAATTGAATAAATCAACAACAACCCACTAACAGCAACACCAGCCAACTGACCGTTTTCTCGCTCTGTTTACATATAAATAACGTTATTTAAATGCTATCAATTTCAGTTGCAAGCATAACCTAGTTCAATTCCATGTGCAAGTTACAAAGGTTTAAAAATTTAGATGAGGTTTAAGACACGAACAATAGTAAATTGCAGAAATCTCAGTTTCTGCAAGGAGAACTCTAACAGAGGAACGAGATACTGATCATTACTTACACAGCCTGGTAGGTTTGTAACTAGCTTTAACTGGTATAATCTCTAATGCAATCTAATACAAGGGTGTCATTATTGTGGCGCTTGTGGAACACCACTAATTGTACCACAAGCAGACGCTTGGAGAAATGTTATCTGGATATACTTAGGCAACTGATACTCAATTTCTGTATGGAGTTAGTGAATAATATACACTGAAGAAGATTTGAAGACTAAAACTAGACTTCGTACTGACATGTCAGTTCTATGATTTCTACATATTGTAACATGGTTTTATATTATACTGATACAATCATGATTTACTATTAATTATATTGCTGGTTACATTGGAGAAGGGAAATGAAAAGAAATCTAAGACTTTTACTTAAGAAAATACTATCGCTATAACAATGAGTGGTGTGGATTAGCAATTGCAAGAGACCAATTGAACTTTAAGCGTGTGCAAATTTTGTATACCAATTACAGATACCACATTTTAAACTCGATGTACGTGTTTTTTATTACTTGCATATTAAAAAGAACTTCTTAATCTGAGTATTTGTGAAGTCGTATTCACTGAAATTACTACATTACTAAATTTCATTTTCCATATAATTTATCACAATATAAAATTGAGAACAGGGTGTTTCGGTATAATTTATGAACGTAAATACTCTTTAATGTTAAAAACTCCCTTACAGCAATTGCTTGATAAATGTCTTTGTTTGGAGAACATTTTGTGTACTTAAAAAGAGATTGATACTACATTTTTCGGAGCATATTCAAAAATCAATTTTACGGAAAATTAAATCTACCCGAGTATTCCAAACTGTATTAAGTAATAGTGAATAATGTATAATGCGTTTACTATAGTTCAAGGCAATGTGGTCTTACCAACAGATTGAAGTTTAAATCTTACACAGATCTTACCTCTGCACCGAGTAATTTTACTTCTTATCGTACCAACTATTTTGTTAGCTAAAATTACATCATATCGAAGTATTTATGTCCTCGGGATTGAGAAAATTCAACAGAAACTATAACCTTATGAAGTATTAATACTACGTGCGAGATTATACCTAGATAATTATTGGGTAGAAATATAAAATGCCGTAGTAAAGTAAAACAATTTAGATTAGTCCTACAATTGAAAGATGAACGCCTATGGCACATCTTGAGGTCATATTCGAAGGTGACAGGTCACGTGATGGATGACATCATCAGTTTAGTGACGTCACTCCCAGTATGAAATATATCAGATACAGCTGAAACAGCTTCTTACGCACGTAATATAATTTCGTGACACGTATCACATGAGACGTTTAACCGCTTTCTATTGTTCCGTGCTTTATCAGACCTTTTACATTCACAATTCGTCCGGCAACATTGTCTATCTCATAACTGTCAAAGTACGTACAGCATTGATCTTTACATTAAGAATGTGATCATCAGTTCATTTTTTTATTAGTTTCAGGTTCAAAATGTATTAGTGAAGATTGGCTTAGACCTCTCTTTTACACTTGTAAGTATATTTTAATACACAAACTGGATTGATTCTTACACTCTTAATTTAATTTAATAATAATTATGTATCACATTTGACTTTTAAGCAATAACAGTATTAGTTAGTTTATCTCTTTTCTTGGCAGTATACAGTATGAGATACACAAGGATGAGAGTATACAAGGTCAGGGTGTTGTATCTGAATGTGTACGTGTTATTTAAAGGGTTAACCTATTTCTACAGTTTCAATGTTGAACAAAGCTAAACCCTAAAAACCAATTCAAGTTATCTATTTAAACTGTCCACTGCTATGTTTCTATTTTAAGGAGAGCATAATGATGAAAATGAACAAACGGTATGTAATTTAAATGATCACTCAGTGCTGTATCATTAAACTATAATGTAATGAAATCAAGGGCAGAATATCGAGTAGACGAATGCTAACTATTTGCGGTTTACTTAAGTCAAACTTGTCTTGTGGTTCCCTCTAGTACGGCTACAGTGGACACATAAATCACACATATGGCTTCCATGTATGCAACACGGTCGTCCTTATTTATACCATCACATGAAATACTTCTCTTATTGAAACTTACATTGCTAAACAAAATTTTATTAAAACACATTTAAATTCATTCAAAATTATTAAAGTTATCAATAATAAATCGTTTGAAAATATTTCCACTAATAATGAGTTCAAAAGATTAATTTCGATTTAAAGAAAGCAAAAACTTTAACTCCTATATTATAGGTCACGGCAAAATAAATAATTCAGTTTATAGAAATCACTTTTCTTTATTCATTACATAAAAATAAACAGAACAATTCTTCCATTGCTGAAGTTTAAGTTAACTAAACGTAATCTTCCAATAACTTCTTAATACTAAATTACTAACAGAGCAAAATTTTTAAATAAATGTTCCATCTGCTAGGCACTAAATAAATAAAAACAAAACTATATATTTGAAAAGCCGTTAAGGAAAATTAAAGCTAATAATTGAGTTTAAAGACTGTATAAATCTTAATTATATCAAAAGTTATTAATTCCAAAGTTTCCTGAAAATTTTCCATTTTTAACAGGACTGTATAGACCTAATGGCTACAATGTAATTTCTTCGAAAGCAGGCTTTAATATTATGGATTAAAAAAAAATATATTGTGATGTTTCATGTGGAAGTTTAAAATACATCTACAATTTGAACTGTAATAAAATTTGAAATAAAGTACTTCAAATGTGTTTTACAAACTTTTTATAACGTACATTATATTTTTGTTGTATTTGAACCAAATTGTTTAATATATTGTTGTCTTGAATTAACCTACAGTTCCTGTTTACGATCGTGTTGAACTTCTAAATCGATCTTGTTGCAATGTTCTTAATATTCACTGCACTGTCTAATTTTCACTGATTTGTGTTGTTGTAGCATAAGCATTGAGTATTTGCAAGTAATACTACGTATGTTTATAATTTTTTACATTTTAATAACTTGCCTTGTGCAATTGTAGAATACTGATCCCTTAGATGTTTCCTCTTCTAAATAATCTAAAAATTATTAAACCAAGTACAGAGGTCTTGCAGCATTTACCTATGCATTGTTGTCAACTACAGTAGGCCTAGAAACCCCCATAGCAAGGACGCAGCAAGAGACTTGAAGCTTCAAGAATCCAATAACTCCCAGTATCCGAAAACACCCAAGAGAGTGACAGTCCCAGAAGCAAGTTACTCTCATATATACTGGAGACGGATGATGGAGGTTTTTTGGCAAAGCATGAAAGATTATGAATACTGAGGAATGATAAGTCTTAGATGTTAGAGCCTTCAGTCACTAAATAAAAATACGTGTCACTGAATAAACTCCCTGAGATAGATCAAATTGAAAGTGAACAGTTTGATTCAGAAAACTGGGCAAGGGGTTTCAGTGTCCGCGAATGTGCCCAGAGTATAATAAAGTCCTTTTTGTACTGTCCAGTACTTTATCATTCTTCTGTGCCTACTCCTTCCACCGGTAATCCAGTTACCCCTAAATTACTATTTAATACAATCGTTACAATAGGTTAAAAATATGACAAAGCGGTTTCTTAAAAGATTCTGAACAACCTTTGTTAATGTAATTGGGAATCAAATTAGGCCCGTATGAACGCTTAGCAAGTTTACGGATCGCGGCAGAAACCTCGCTAACAGAAATGGAACTTAAATGAAAGTTATTAATTCCATTCATGACAGGAGATTTATTAATCATGTCTGGGTCCAAGAACTCCCCGCGGTCGTAAACCGAACTGAAATATCGAGCAAACCTAATCACTGCGCTCAAACCATCATCAGAACTTTCATTTTCGTACACAAACCGCTGACCCACAGGATTTATTTTGGATTTTTTTTTAATTAATTAAACTCAAAAACTTTTTAGTATCACTCAAAAGTGATTCCTCTGATGCATAACTGTCATAAGACTGTTTAACCATACGCTTGAGTGTCGATCTACACTGCCGAAACTTCTCTACATGAACTGAATTTTTAAATCGCTTAAATACATTTCTAAACTTATTCTTCTCTTTTATCTTAAATATTATGTCTGAAGTATACCAGGAAGGATACTTCGATGGGAGCTGCCTACGCGCACTTGTATGTTGATTTAAACAATAATATAGAATTTCGTAGAAACAAGCAACTGATTCATTAGCATCGTTCGCCTCTAGGACTCGGTCCCCATTAGCGTTTTTGATATTCACAATATCATTATACAAACTAAAATTATAAAACTGTAAAAACTCATGAAAATATCTGGATATATCCCTTCCGCTTAAAAATTTAAATGTAGTATTTCAATTAAAGGAAGATTAAAGTCGCCTATAATTAAAATTCTATCATTAACAAAAAACCTATTTTCTAACGACTGAAAGAATGAGTTATAAGTGATTAAGCCTGGCGGTATGTATACTCTACATAAATAGAAACTGAAACCGATGGGGTTAATAACTTGAGCCACAATACCGAGATATATTCGTTATCTAAGAATGGCGGAAGTGGCTCGGCGCGCCAATCACTGTCCCTGACAACGACCAGCACCCCCCGCCCCGCACACGGTCAGTACCATCACTCCACCAAACTGACCACTCATCCGTGAATAACTCAGAACTGTAAACGGACTCATCAAGCCATGTCTTAGCATGTTACATTCTATTTTGTATAACGATTATTCCCCTTCCTATCCATCTGAACGCTTTTCTTTCATTTTCTGAAACAAGCAATTGGAATACTCGACGTGGAGTCTCTTTGTTATCTATTCCTGTTCATAGATCTTCTATTTACAGTAAATCATTCACAGTCTCTGCTTGTAGACTCTGGAATAATCTCCCGGATCATATCAGAGGTATTCGTAGTCGGAAACGGTTTCGGGGGGTGCTTAGGGACCATCTGTTTTGGGCCTCGTCGGGTTGACGATATCGTGGCACGGGGTATGGGACGATGGCTTTGTATGAATGGTGATGGATGAATGTCTGTTAATTTCCTTGTAAGTTTTATTTTATTTATTTATTTTTAGTTTCATAGAGAACCTTTAGTTCATTTTATTACTTTATATAAATAGAGATTATAATTTTTGAATGTAAAATAGTAATGACACTCTATTGTGGCTCTTGTTTTACAGTAATAGTATAGTTTATTAATTTATGGTTAGGCGTAAGAGAGGACTTAAAAGTCCTAACCTCGCCAATTGAATATATTTTACGTTGTATTCAATAAAGACATTTTTCATTTCATTTCATGTCTCTGTGAGACTCACTATATCAAACTCTAAACTTAAAATATTACTAAACAGTGAATTCACTTTAAATTTTAAACGCCTGACATTCTGATAATAAATGAAATTATTGCTAACAATTTTAACTATAATAAAAGAAAACATATTTTAAACCGTGAAAACCAACACTAAAATTGTAGTTTACATAAATACCACATGACAATGAAGATTACTGCTTTTAGTAAGTCCCACCACGTTGCAGATCCTGCAGTTGTTGCTTAGAATTTATAATCCTTTAATCGTAAAAACCATTTTTAAACAAAGAAGCATCTTTTATGATTTTTAATCGTAACAAATTTAACATGAAGCATCATTCATTTTTGGAGATTATGAATACTTTACATCGCCTCGGGTGCTGTTTCTGTAAGTATCCTAGCACTAGTAAATAAAGGACTGAATGTGCTGAAGCTACGTAAATTCCTGCATCAGATTTCTGAACCCGTACATACCTCTCAGTCTGCCAAGACAACGCTGGATATCATGAGTGATGTGGTGGTCACAGAATGTAAGGTTGCTGTCAAGCAAGATTCTGAATACTCTAACTTGATTACACTCTGCCACAAACTCACGATCAAGAGCAATCTCCACACCCCTTTAATAATGCTTGTACCAGATTATGTGGGAAGACGTGACGGATAGGGCTCTTACCTACATTGAAATTCAGACCATATAACAAAACATAAAGTTTTCAAAGTCCAAGTTTATACAGACAATGTGTTTTAAAACTGAGCTAGGATGCATATTATTAGCACACTTGACAGTCAACATACATAAAGCCAATTACATCTCGTGATTGACTGTAAATAATCTACCATAAAAATAAAACCATACCATCTCCCTTTTCTACCAATAGAATTATAAATCGGATTAGTCGGATAGTATCTTTTTCTCCAGGATTTTTAAAATTACGGAAATACATTAATATCAATCCAATCTAATTTCATTACGTTATAAGAATTGAATACCTTAGGTAGACGATAAAGTATACCTATTCCTGTTTCGAGGGACATTTTCTTTACACAAAGACTTTTTTACGAGCTGCTTAATGTCACTTAAAGCACAAGATTTTTATTACTTTCTACTGCTTATAACTTTATCTTATTCTATGCTGATTGAACATGATCAGTGGCGAGTAAATCGTAATGAATAACGTATGTTGTATACAAACTATATGATTTTACAAAACTGTAGCTTATATTGCCGTTTTGTAACTGAGTCTTAAGTTGTGTGGATAAGTAATTGTTTGTTGTATTTGTTTACTTCAAAAATCTATCAATGTGATTGAACACTCGATAGCATGTTTACAACCATGTGTCATAGTTTTGTATTTTTGTGCTATTCTCAGAGCCTTCTTTTGAAATGAAATTGAAATAAATTATCTTTTGTAGCTTCAGACGTTTTATAAGAACGTATTGCTAACTCATTTCTTATTAAATATGATTTAAATGTTGATCTATTCCATTTTTGTAAACGTATTTAGCTTAACTTATTCTGGTGTTAAATTTAATTCAAATTATTATCCTTTCTTTTAATTATTTAACTGTGAAACAATTTTTGGTCAACTATATTTATATTCTTGTTAGTATTAGTGGTAAACAAATGGAAATGTGGAAATAAAAAATAAAGAAAAGTAATAAAGAAATACTATAAATACTATGTAACGCTGTTTATTACTATTAGTTCTAACACATTCACTCACACAATTAGACTGTCTACAGTTATACAATAAATAAATTATCCTTCAGTCATTCTCACCTGTACAACCTAATAGTACGCACCTAGCCGTTATCGGATGTACATCCGTTATCAAAGAGCTTATGTCCATGAGCTCGTCCACCGAGTAGAATGCAGAGGCCACTAGGTAGCGCCTCAAACAAGCTTTAAATTGTAAGTGATTTGTTCCTGATATTAGGTCTTGAGGAAGTACGTTAAGTATTTTGACACCACTATTCAATAACAGTTAATCAAAAGCGACAGTACGGTGATGGGCGCTACGGAAATTGTTTCTCGCCCTAGTCTCATACTGGTGCACTGCTGTGCCTTGCATTAAGGAACACTGAAACGATAGTATAGGGCAGTCTCAATTAAGTACAAGCATGGAACGGTCGGCAAAGCAAAGCAATTACAGCAAAGTAATTTTTTCTGAACATTGGGTCATTTTTTCATGACCAGGACCACTTTGGCCCTTTTCAACTCTATTTGAAATAGGCCATTTTCAAGGGAAAGGTTTTTAATTTTAGATAATGGGCTACCAGTAATCTTAAAACATTGTTTGATCAGCCACATTGATGCTATATTGATGTCTTTGGTTGCTTTTAGTTGAAAATATATTATGATATCCACCTCACACACATGGAGACATCATAGAAGACACCACGTACTAGTCCAAAGAGGAACTTGGTCTATCAAATTTGCTTTAGTAAGCTATCGTTATTAAGCTACTGTTATTAAGCATATTAAATTCTACTGCTACAGTTTGGGGGATCACATATTAAAAATTGAATTGGTTATCAAGGTGATTTGATTTTTTTATTATTATTTTATATTCTAAGCTGTTTTTACAAAGTTTGTTATTTTTTTTAAATACTATTTACGTGATGTGATTTTGCAGTTTTATTAACCCTCCTCTATATTTTTTGTGGTTTAAAAAATATATAATTTCTATCTATTAAAGGTTTTACTACTTCTAAATAAAACTTCAAATTTTTTCTTGACGCAAGAATTCACTGAGTAATCCATGAAGTTCTTTGGACTTAACTCTGACCGATGGCTTTTTGAGGGGCAACTTACATTTAAGTAATAGTGTATCAATGAATGTAGTGAACATCTCATTATTATTATTATGATTATTTATATATACCCAATTTTCAAGATTTAAATTTTCTTTAAGTACGGCCACATTTTGTGGCCGAACAGCCCTTCTGTACGTGATGTGAGAAGCTTCCTCCCTCAAAGAACACCGCCCAATTAAGGTTTCCTCTGCTTAATGGTGGGAGATAGCTTTATTAGTTGTTCGTTTGATTGCCAATATAGACATATGCTTAAAAAGTAATTAAAGAATTATCCAGACAAATATTTAATTAGTTTCATCATAATAACAAAATTAGCTTAATAATAACGAACTCTGACTAGTTTATGACATCTCTATGCAAACGCATAAGTATGTAGAGACCCATTCAAAGACCCCTTACTACCATCATCCGTTCTTGGGTCCGCTTCAAAAGACTACCAAGCTACTAGATTTATTATATCCTGCAGTAAATTTTTAGCCCAGGATGCAGAATGGCAACTCACCTATATTTCAGTTCTCCTTTACTGTTCATGTAACGAATACCGAAGTTGCTGTTTCCTACTGTTTCAATATTAAGTAGCTGTAACATCAATAATCTTTGAATTTACCGTAAAACATTTAAAGGCTAGAAATGTTTAAACAATAAGTAGGAAATATTAAAATTATTATATCAATAACCAGAAATAATAGGTAACAGAACTTAAGCAAAGCTTATTCATACAGTGCTTGTATATTGTATTTGACATTTTTAGGAAGTACAATCCTTCTATATTTATCTTCATTTCAAACAAAAGGTTTCATCTTTAATATTTTTTTAAACAAATTGCTCGTCGCGGTTTTTATTATTAGAACAGAAGAGTAATATTAACTCTAGATAGATGCTTAAATATAAGAAATGTATTTTCTCAAAACAGCATTACAAGAGGTACATAAAAATTACAATAGTTCAAACTTAACTTAATCTGAATACTAAGTCTGGCTAGTACAATGCAGCTGAATATACTAATGTAATAATGATATAAAACACATAAGCAAAAAGCTCGAAGAGAATATAAAGGCAAACTTCTAAGGCCAAGCCTGTGTGGAGAGGCAATTTAAATTAAAAGAAAAATTTTAAATAGGCTTAAACAGTAACACACTTATAAAACAATTTTATTATGAAAACAGAAGAAAAAACTACTAAACGTTAAACAATTACATTGAACTAGTTAGTATTTCGTTTTTCATTAACAAAGAGGCACTAGGCCTATATAAGTGTCATATAGCAATATATACAATTAGAATTAAAGCACAAAATACAAGTGAGAATACATGGTAAGCAAGGTTTAATGACATCATACCATGTATATTTACTAATTAATCATTCAAGAAATCTTCTACACTGCCCTTAGAAATTAAGAAACTCTAGTTACTTTACAAAAAATATGAACATTTTGACAGCATCTGATTTTCAAAAAGAAATGTTATTGAATAGATAAGTTGCTAAGTAATTATAAGACTTTTTTAAAATCAGTACTTGATGGTTTACGTACATTAACGTTTACGGCATTTCTTAATTTAGATTTATATTTATTACTGTAATTGCAGATATCTTCAGAAAAAAACCTTTTAATACCTTGCAGGACGTTTCAAATGTCTGAGTGAAAGAATCTTATAGCAATCGAAAAGAAAAGATGGTTCATGCCTCGGCTTTTTGGCTATACGTTGCAAATACTTCTTCCTAGTTGTGACAAGAGTTTTGAAATTTAAATAATACGTTCTTCCCGCCGGCGTATAATACCATAATACACCTACTATGTACTAATAAAATATATTAAGTTCTCAATGCATTACTGTCCCCAAAAAAATCCTTGATAAACAAGCAGACAAATAGCACTAGTTAATTTTGTTCTTAATTCTTGTAAATTCTGCTTCCAGGTTAAGCCATTATCCAAGAAAATAGAATATATATATATATATATATAGTATATATATATAATATATATATATATATATATAAAATACCTTACTGCATAGAACCAGATACACTACGAGGACACAACACTTCTCCGGTTAATAAGGCGTGTGTTGTGTAGTGTTCTAGTTCTTAGTTTTAGCATGTTATGGTTTGGTATTATACTTACCAGAGTGGCTTTACAGGTATATATCAAGCTGTTCAGTTACAACTTGTGCTGTTGCGAAGTTTGACTGTGTCCAGTTCATTGTAAAACATTAGTTTTTTTAGTTCTGTGAATTTGTAAATGCTTTACCTTATTTTTAAGTTGTTCTTTTAAACACAATGTATTCTTGCTCATGTCTATACTGCATAGCCTGGACTTTATTTGGCACTGTTCCCCTCAAGTGTAACAGTTATGGTACAGAAGCAGCTCTACCTCATGCAGAGGATACCGTAGATTAAACACAATATATTTGGTCATGTCTGTACTGCATAGCCCGGACTGTATTTGGCACTGTTTCCCTAAAGTGTAACAGTTATGGTTCAGAAGCAGCTCTACCTCATGCAGAGGATACCGTAGATTAAACACAATGTATTCTGGTCCATGTCTGTACTGCATAGCCCGGACTGTATTTGGCACTGTTCCCCTAAAGTGTAACAGGTATGATTTCCTTAAATCAATAGAGATCTGTGTTATGTAAATGAAAGAATTTTTTTATATAATATGAAAACTTACGTGTTTTATTTGACACTATTTATTGGGCAGAACTCATAAAAAAACTAATCAATAAGTAAAACAATACAGTTACATTCTTTTGTCTCATGACAATTTACCACGTAACTAAGACACAGTATCAAAACCAATCACCTTCCATCTTCTTATATAACAGAATAGTTCCATACTTACTCTACTATTTACTCTACTGAACTCTTACTCCAAGCTAGGACACAATTATAGCTTTATACGAGTATTTCCTTCTATTTTCTTATATTAGACGTACAGTACTTATACAAAATAATTAAATAATTAAAAAAAAAAACTTTATTACACTACTGAGGAGTAAAGCCACATAAATTTGATGGTCTAAAAGTGACAATGCCGCTGAGAAAGAAACCGGTTATTATCATTTACAATGCATGCTCAGATTTGGGTCAAAAAAGGGTCAATGTAGTGGTGTTTATGTAAAACACACAAGGAAACTGGAAGTGAACTTCAAGAGAAAATTCAAAAGGGAGGTTTAAAATTTACAATAATACTAGAATTTTAAAGTAAAAAAAAAGTTCTGGAGAGAATGCTCATCGTGTTGCCAAATTATGTGTCAATATGGGACATCTTCAAAGGGATGTGAAAGGTCTGTAAAGACCGGCAGAGTGGTAGAGTAAAGATCTATGTATATATGGTGAGAAGTTACGTGTACCGTAGGTTTGGCACACAGGCTACTTAAATCTCCATATCACATCAGTGTTTTTTACAATATAACAAAAGTAGTTTACCTTATTTTTTATAAAACTACCACTTGAAGCCCTGAGACTCGTTAGCATATTTCGTTGGCAGGAAGAGCCAGGCACTTTTCTCCCAAGGAAGAATTGGTTTCTATCGTGGCAGATAATCCAGTATTGTAGGACATTTACCTGGGACTTTATCTTCCCAACACTAAATCTATAGTAGATGTGGTAAGAACCCATTTAAGCCCTAAAATTGGCTCCAATTTTACATGTATCCAATGGGACAAAAGAACAGTTAGGAGAGATAATACAGGGGGTTGGAAAAAATGTGTGCAAAGACGAACTATCTCTGTTGAAATTTAAAGTTCCAGGTCAGATAAGAGAAACATTCTGGATTTCCATAGAGAGATGTATTAGGCCAAAAATGTATTTTAACAATGAGACAGAGTGAGTGAGAGAGAGAGAGAGAGGGAGTTATAAATGAGATTTCAAGTAGTTTTTTGTAAAAGGTAGAGGTTCACAAATTACTCCTGGAGTAGTTAAACATCTGAGTGGATTGCATAATGTGGCCTTAGTTAGTAATAAATTGGGAATTATATATTCACTACTTTTGTCTATTCAATTAAAACTGAACTCCAATTTCTATTATTAAATAACCTATTTAATTTTCAAATTATGCACGTATAATATATCGGTTATTGGTATAGTAAAAATAACAAAACTTTATCTTTACGTCTAGATAATCCATCATTCAACCACCGGAAGAAATTCTCCTGGGTAGTTAGCTTCCCGTCAGCAATCTATGTCCTTAAAAATCACTTAAGCCCTAATATAGGCTTGTAAAAGTCATGAGGGATATTTTTCTCCTAATTTTAAATTCATCCATTGGGAGAAACGGTTTTAAGAGAGTTTGGCCAGAGGTTTGGACACCACTAGTGCAAAGACGAACTATCTCTGTTCAAAGTGAAAGTTCCAGCTCAGATAAGAGGAGATTCTGGGTTTCCATCTCTTACAACACGCTGGACATACGTCGGGTGAGAGAGAACTGTTAAGCCAAAGACTCCCTATGAGAGAAAAAGAAAGAGAGAATAAGAGGGGGGAGTGATAAATGAGATGTCAAGTAATTTTGTATAAAAAAGCCAGGAACATAAATTACTCCTGAAGTAATTAAACATCTGAGCGGAATGCATAATGTGGCCTTAGTTATCAATAAACTGGGACAAAGAACATTTTTTCCAATTATGTATTCACTACATTATATCCATTTAACTATAATTGAACCTCAGTTTTTATTTTTGAAGAACTTATTTATTTTTTAATTAATCGATGTATAATATATCGTAATTCAGTTATAGGTAAAGTAAACATAACGAAACACAATCTTTATGCCTATGAGAAACCCATTATTTTCAACCATCAATGTTAAAATTTAGTTTTCATTGCTCTCTTACAGTTAACCCACACTATAATTTTGGTACTTAAACAGAACAATTAGTTACGGTGAACTAATCTACATCACGATCTCATGTTAGCAAAACTCTACAGGCTGATGTGAGGTAATATTACTTATAACATAAGTTTAATTCAATAAAACTATTTAATTTTTAATATATTGTCCAAGAATAGCAAAATTTGGAAACTTCGTTCATGTTTAGATCGGTTTTATAGCTAAGAAATTTAATAAAAAATTCTATAAGTTGTCATTTTTAAATCTAAAAATCTTTAACTAACTAGGGTATTATAATACTAGTTCCATTGTGAAATTATAATGCAGTAACTACAATTTCAATAAATGGGGTTTAATACTAGAAACCACACACACACACACACACACACACACACACACACACACACATATATATATATATATATATATATATATATATATAACTTACTGAGTAAGATAGGACAGGCATGCTAAATGGAACTTACTGCTCTTAATCACACTGATCACTGACAAATTACAAAGATTTTTTATAAACACACTATATTACACATATACATAGTCTTTATCCCACAGATCTGTGAATCCAGGATAGAATTACTAAACAATTATCAATTATTTTTATCGTGATTTCTTCAGAGACAGTCAACTTAAAACAATCAAACGTAAAAAAAATTTAAATTTTGAATTTATTGGTCTAACATTTTGGGGTTTAGTAATTCTTTGAAAGTCTTGTGTATTTTAGTGTTTAAAGCAAGGATTTTAAAATAAAAATGGTTTCAACTCACAACGACAACTATAAGCTGAGACAATAATTTGTACTCCATTCTTCTGTTTCATATTGTACATTATATTATTTAGAACATTTTTATACTTCTTCACGTGCAAATAAATGACACCTACTTCAACCTACAGACTAATCATGCACAACTTTGACATTCCTACTGCAATCAACTAATAATTTCTCTTAGAAAACTTGAAAGATTATATCGATAAACTGATGATCCAAATAATCTCAAAGAATATGATTCGAATAAAAATCCCCATCGTAGGAATCTTCAAGAAATCATTTTTTATGTTCCCCGTGACATTTATTAGCATATAATGACTACACCAGCAACACAAACATATGTTACAAATTCAACACATTTCCTGGAATATCTATATTGCTTTACTCCTTACCTTATCAATCTCAAAGCCGATCAGCTGGTTCGCCAGCATATATATCCCACCAGTTTTCTTACTTTTTCAATCCCACATCACATCAACAGGTTCACCAGCAAATCTATCTTGCTATACTCCTTAACTTATCAATCTCAAAGCCGATCAGCTGGTTCGCCACCATATTATATCCCACCAGTCTTCTTACTTTTTCAATTCCACATCTCATCCACAGGTTCACCAGCAAATCTGTCTCGCTAAACTCCTTATCTTATCAACCTCAAAGCTGATCAGCATCAGCAGGTTCACTAGCAAATCCATCTCGCTAAACTTATTATCTTATCAATCTCAAAGCTGATCACCAGCAAATATACCTTATTAATATCAAATATGATCAGTATGATCACCAGCAGATCTATCTAGACAGCCTTATATTGTGATGGAGAATCCACCGGCTAAACTGTGAATTTTATATGGAGAGGATAACACGATTCGGACAATGGAGTCAGACACGTTTCGACAATTTGAAACTGTGCTATTTCTCAGCTTTAAAAACTTACGCTTAAAAACAGACAAAGTTAAGCAATAAAAGATTCAGCAATAATGTCTATGATTATATCGATCGTCTTCATCGCAAAATAAAACATTAAGCTGAGTATTAAAATACAGAATAAAAGAATCTCCTTAATTGGAACAGGCCTGATTGTAAGAGCAAAGATATCGAGTGTAACAGATATTTTTATCCCAATACGAAGGACGTGACCCAAAGATATAATGGAGTTGGCCGTACAGAAGTACTGAACAGAGTATTAACTGGCATTTATCACACCTCATTTCTCATTACACGGGGTAGTGGTGAACGTTCTACTGTAATGATTACGGGACACTTGATAGTGGATTATAGTATTCAACGTTATCTTTGGACAATAAAAGTACTGAACAGAGTATTAACTGGCATTTATCACAGCTAGGTTCTCATTACACGGGGTAGTGGTGAACGTTCTACTGTAATGATTACGGGACACTTGATAGTGGATTATAGTATTCAACGTTATCTATGGACAATAAAAGTACTGAACAGAGTATTAACTGGCATTTATCACAACTAGGTTCTCATTACACGGGGTAGTAGTAAACGTTCTACTGTAATGATTACGGGACACTTGATAGTGGATTATAGTATTCAACGTTATCTTTGGACAATAAAAGTACTGAACAGAGTATTAACTGGCATTTATCACAGCTAGGTTCTCATTACACGGGGTAGTAGTGAACGTTCTACTGTAATGATTACGGGACACTTGATATCGGATTATAGTATTCAACGTTATCTTTGGACAATAAAAGTACTGAACAGAGTATTAACTGGCATTTATCACAGCTAAGTTCTCATTACACGGGGATAGTGGCGAACGTTCTACTGTAATGATTACGGGACACTTGATAGTGGATTATAGTATTCAACGTTATCTTTGGACAATAAAAGTACTGAACAGAGTATTAACTGGCATTTATCACAGCTAAGTTCTAATTACACGGGGTTGTGGCGAACGTTCTACTGTAATGATTACGGGACACTTGATATCGGATTATAGTATTCAACGTTATCTTTGGACAATAAAAGTACTGAACAGAGTATTAACTGGCATTTATCACAGCTAAGTTCTCATTACACGGGATAGTGGTGAACGTTCTACTGTAATGATTACGGGACACTTGATAGTGGATTATAGTATTCAACGTTATCTTTGGACAATAAAAGTACTGAACAGAGTATTAACTGGCATTTATCACAGCTAAGTTCTCATTACACGGGATAGTGGTGAACGTTCTACTGTAATGATTACGGGACACTTGATAGAGGATTATAGTATTCAACGTTATCTTTGGACAATAAAAGTACTGAACAGAGTATTAACTGGCATTTATCACAGCTAAGTTCTCATTACACGGGGATAGTGGTGAACGTTCTACTGTAATGATTACGGGACACTTGATAGCGGATTATAGTATTCAACGTTATCTTTGGACAATAGAAGTACCGAACAGAGTATTAACTGGCATTTATCACAGCTAAGTTCTCATTACACGGGGTAGTGGTGAACGTTCTACTGTAATTATTACGGGACACTTGATAGCGGATTATAGTATTCAGCGTTATCTTTGGACAATAGAAGTACCGAACAGAGTATTAACTAGCATTTATCACAGCTAAGTTCTCATTACACGGGATAGTGGTGAACGTTCTACTGTAATTATTACAGGACACTTGATAGCGGATTATAGTATTCAGCGTTATCTTTGGACAATAGAAGTACTGAACAGAGTATTAACTGACATTTATCACAGCTAAGTTCTCATTACACGGGATAGTGGCGAACGTTCTTCTGTAATGATTACGGGACACTTGATAGCGGATTATAGTATTCAAGCGTTATCTTTGGACAATAGAAGTACCGAACAGAGTATTAACTGGCATTTATCACAGCTAAGTTCTCATTACACGGGATAGTGGCGAACGTTCTACTGTAATGATTACGGGACACTTGATAGTGGATTATAGTATTCAACGTTATCTTTGGACAATAGTAGTACCGAACAGAGTATTAACTAGCATTTATCACAGCTAAGTTCTCATTACACGGGATAGTTGTGGCGAACGTTCTACTGTAATTATTACGGGACACTTGATAGCGGATTATAGTATTCAACGTTATCTTTGGACAATAGTAGTACCGAACAGAGTATTAACTGGCATTTATCACAGCTAAGTTCCCATTACACGGGGTTGTGGCGAACGTTCTACTGTAATTATTACGGGACACTTGATAGCGGATTATAGTATTCAGCGTTATCTTTGGACAATAGAAGTACTGAACAGAGTATTAACTGACATTTATCACAGCTAAGTTCGCATTACACGGGATAGTGGCGAACGTTCTACTGTAATGATTACGGGACACTTGATAGCGGATTATAGTATTAGGCGTTATCTTTGGACAATAGAAGTACCGAACAGAGTATTAACTAGCATTTATCACAGCTAAGTTCTCATTACACGGGGTAGTGGTGAACGTTCTACTGTAATTATTACAGGACACTTGATAGCGGATTATAGTATTCAGCGTTATCTTTGGACAATAGAAGTACTGAACAGAGTATTAACTGACATTTATCACAGCTAAGTTCTAATTACACGGGATAGTGGCGAACGTTCTACTGTAATGATTACGGGACACTTGATAGCGGATTATAGTATTCAACGTTATCTTTGGACAATAGAAGTACCGAACAGAGTATTAACTAGCATTTATCACAGCTAAGTTCGCATTACACGGGATAGTGGCGAACGTTCTACTGTAATGATTACGGGACACTTGATAGCGGATTATAGTATTCAGCGTTATCTTTGGACAATAGAAGTACCGAACAGAGTATTAACTGGCATTTATCACAGCTAAGTTCTCATTACACGGGATAGTGGCGAACGTTCTTCTGTAATGATTACGGGACACTTAATAGCGGATTATAGTATTCAGCGTTATCTTTGGACAATAGAAGTACCGAACAGAGTATTAACTGGCATTTATCACAGCTAAGTTCTCATTACACGGGATAGTGGCG
This sequence comes from Homalodisca vitripennis, assembly GCF_021130785.1. Taxonomy (NCBI): domain Eukaryota; kingdom Metazoa; phylum Arthropoda; class Insecta; order Hemiptera; family Cicadellidae; genus Homalodisca; species Homalodisca vitripennis. The sequence continues at coordinate 159,692,873 of NC_060215.1, forward strand.
AACGTTCTACTGTAATTATTCCGGACACTTGATAGCGGATTATAGTATTTAGCAATATCTTTGGACAATAAAAGTACCGAACAGAGTATTAACTGGCATTTATCACAGCTAAGTTCTCATTACACGGGATAGTGGCGAACGTTCTACTGTAATTATTACGGGACACTTGATAGCGGATTATAGTATTCAACGTTATCTTTGGACAATTGAAGTACCGAACAGAGTATTAACTAGCATTTATCACAGCCAAACCACCAGTGTCTACTAGGGACGAGGTTTAACCAGGTACCTTCCCTTACCAACCAACAATGTCTACTAGGGACGAGGTTTAACCCGGTACCTTCCTGTACCAACCAACAATGTCTACTAGGGACGAGGTTTAACCAGGTACCTTCCCTTACCAACCAACAATGTCTACTAGGGACGAGGTTTAAACCCGGTACCTTCCCGTACCAACCACCAGTGTCTACTAGGGACGAGGTTTAACCAGATACCTTCCCTTAGCAACCAACAATGTCTACTAGGGACGAGGTTTAAACCCGGTACCTTCCCGTACCAACCACCAGTGTTTACTAGGGACGAGGTTTACCTAGGTACCCTTGCCTTACCAACCAAAAATGTCTACTAGGGACGAGGTTTAACCCGGTACCTTCCCGTACCAACCAACAATGTCTACTAGGGACGAGGTTTAACCAGGTACCTTCCCTTACCAACCAACAATCTCTACTAGGGACGAGGTTTAACCCGGTACCTTCCCGTGCCAACCACCAGTGTCTACTAGAGACGAGGTTTAACCAGGTACCTTCCTGTACCAACCTGCAATGTGTGCTAGGGACGAGGTTTAACCCGGGTACCTTCCTGTACCAACCAACAATATCTACTAGGGATGATGTGTAACCAGGTAACTTCCCGTACCGACCAACAATGTCTACTAGGGACGAGGTTTAACTAGGTACCTTCCGATACCAATCAACAATGTCTACTAGGGACGAGGTTTAACCAGGTACTTTCCCGTACCAACCAACAATGTCTACTAGGCCGAGTTTTAACCAGGTACCTTCCCGTACCAACCAACAATGTCTTTTAGGGACGAGGTTTAACCCGGTACCTTCCCGTACCAACCAACAATGTCTTCTCGGGACGAGGTTTAACCAAGTACCTTCACGTGCCAACCAACAATGTCTACTAGGGACGAGGTTTAACCAGGTACCTTCCCGTACCAACCAACAATGTCTACTAGGGACGAGGTTTAACCAGGTACCTTTCTGTACTAACCAACAATGTCTACTAGGGACGATGTTTAACCAGGTACCATCACGTACCAACCAACAATGTCTACTAGGGACGAGGTTTAACCAGGTACCTTACCGTACCAACCAACGATGTCTGCTAGGGACGAGGTTTAATCAGGTACCTTCCCGTACCAACCAACAATGTCTACTAGGGTTATGGAACAATCGCAAATGTTTGCTCACTCTCCTAGTGCAACAAAATAAAAAAGCTAAGACAAAGGACACCACAGTCCACATCTACTGTATCTGATTTTGACCTTCTTGCGTCCTTGAACATGGACGTGTTAATGATGCTCCAACTCCATCCATCACGCCTGACATCCTAATTCTGAGTGAATACCGATCTACCTGATGATAGTAACACTGTTGATCTTGTAATGGAGGAGCGTTTGAGGTCTTTGGAAAAAAGAACGTACAAATCAACAAATGAGCAGGAAAGTTCAAATTTATGTCATAGAATGTTCTTTATTAAATTTAAACTGACAAATTAGATCTATTGAAGATTTAGATAGCACTCAATTACTGAATACTATTTTTTTCTAAATATTATTATTATTCCAAATGTTTAATTATTTCAGTAATATGACAAAAGTATATTAATTAGAATATACATATCTTCATCACAAACCGTTTGCTAGGTATTACTTTATCGTATTTAACCAAAATGTATGAGTACAAAAATCTTGGCAATTATTACCAGTGTACACATTATTTTGATCTTAACAGTTTTATCTCAGTTTTCTCCCTGCTTCAATATACCATTACTTTAGACTTAGATGATTTCATATAAAAAAAAAACAAAATTACTTCCCCATTTCAATCACTTGCATATGGTTTATCAAACCAAATCGGATATAATTTTATTTCGTTTGAAATGACTTAGCCTGCTTAACTTAAAACTAAATACTGTTTGTTGTATTATCGTTGTAATAACGTCTTGCAGATTCATTTACTTTTAGAGCTTAAAGTTCTACATAAGATAATTTGTTTTGTTTATTTAAAAACAAATGTAGATAGTTCAGATTTTACGCTTACCTCTGTAGCTCCCAAATATAAATTCGGAGAGGCCTGTATTTTTAGGAGTGGAAGCAGACAACTGTTCACATTTTTAAAGACTCAACATTAAACGATGTTGAAGCTGTTACTGAACACATTGATGCAGATCCTCTACATCTTGCAAGCCATCCTACGTGACTAAACCCCGTTTGTCCAGACGTGTATACGTAATGAGTGAAGTCGCTAAGGAGAGAACCCAGGCCAGGAGTACAGCCGCCTATAATACACACAACGGTTGTTGTTGTGGACATAACAGTGACAACGTTGCAACAGAGGATGAAGAATCAGCTCATATTTTCAATTCACGTTACTCCAACAACAGTTATCACGCTTCGCTGGTACTACAATATATAGAAGTGAAATACACTCTATTGTCTATTTTGTATAAAACGCAAAACTTTTTATTTATTTATTTATTTTTTTCTGAGAACTATCTTTAGTGTTTTGAGATTAAACCCTCTTTTACATATATAAATGATTTTAATATTGGGGCAGTATTATTATAAATCAAACTTTTACAAACAAAACATATTACTTCATTACGATAATAGTATACAGTTTATAGTTAGGTTTAATATGTAGTTAATATCTTTACTATTTCAAAACTAACAGCTAATGTGTTTTAGAAAATAGACTGCTTTAACTTCTGTTGCTGAAGTTATACAAAAGGTATATGAAACATAAACACATAAAAGAATTACACATAATGAAGAAGATGCCTATTAAAGATATTTGAAGTAAAACAATAAAGTCTAAGTTTTAAATTGAACTCTTTAGGGTGAAGCTAATATCAAATGCATTTGAAACTGCCTTAAGTTCTTTCAATGTATTGGAGTTAGATAATATTAGCAGTTAAGAGTGCATGCAATTTACAACTAAAGCGCTATACAGTTTATTTACGTGTTGTGTCTACATTATTCCTAATCGTATTAGAATTGCGAGAACTTGGATAGTGTGGCCATTTGTATTTAAAAGCTCAGGACAATTTTAAATGTGTTGTAATTCTTGATTCATTTAATGAAAATTATAACAAAAACTATATTATAATCGTTTATATTGCTTACAGTAGCCCACAATTTGCAAGTGAAAATGTTAAATAGCGGAATCTGGTTTGAAGAAATTATTTCCAAATTCCGTATCTTACAAAATTACACAACTAATGAATATGAAGTGTACCTAGTGTTTTCAGGTTACACCAGGAATAAACTAAGTTGGTGTTCTGCTAACAGGTTTACACTCAACATTTGACTTGGTAAATTAAGATTTCCAAGGCCAGCCACACTGGATTAGGTTGGATTTTCTGCAAGCTGGCTTGTCTGATGTCTGGCGCTGAACTGAAACACCGTCAGTTCTTCAGTAGAAACTCGTAAAATAATGTTTAGATAGCTCGGTGAAATATTTAATTTATTTGTGTCGTAAAGAAATGTGGAAAGTGATCGTGAGAAACTGAATAACACTTAATGTATAGTCTTTATTAGGTTTATTTAATTTTATCAGTGATTACTTCATATTATATATCAATAACGTTCAATAAAAAGCAGCTGGGTAGTTATGACGGCAGAACGGCCGTCTGCGTTCATGTCTAGATCCCACACCTACATCATTTAGTGCTATATATCCACCTACTTCACTGAGTGGAAAAATTGGATATATACTTTGACGAAAAAAATCAATATGAAAATTCTTTAGGTCTGCGTTATGTTTCTGTAGGTATTCAGAAGTTCCCATACTGTCTGTTGTGAATGTTGGTCCTTCCGATCTTGATGTCAAATCCTGAAAATTATAAGTAATAATGTTAATAAATGTATTATTGTAAATAAATATATCAGTAAATAGCAACAACAATTCGATTTCAATACTTAATTAATATAGGATATCCATTTAAACATATGTCAGAAGTATATTGCCTCCTGGAAAACACACACACACACACACATCCAATATTAAGTATAATGTTCTAGTGGCTAACAATGTAAATTTTATTGCATGATACTTTAAATCATATTATTATAAAAATGTTATAGCGAAATGTTGCTGCTGTTCCATAGTTGTGGAGTCCACTTAGTGTTTGGCAGTTTGACAAATAACCAGTTTATTCATTATTATATCGGAATATTACCGACTTGTTACGTCATAGTTTCAAACCCTCATGTTTTATTAAACTAGCGTTACCTGCGTAATCAGGTTAGTTATTAACTACGACCTTACAACTATTAAATACATTTAGGTTACGATATATTATTATCTGGCTTCTGTACATTAGATATTGTGCCAGTTTCAAATAACGGCTCATATGAACATTACTTAACTTGTTTTTATTATTCACTCCAGAATTTTAGCTAGCTCTGAATAAATGTATGCTCCTCTTATTTAAAATCTGATGCACTCAGTAGTCCTTGATATTTTCCTCATAATTAAATGTTTCTGGGCCGTTGACACGTCCCAGGATTAGCGTACTACGCGGAGTCTACCGTATTATGTCGATCAAAACTGTAGACTGCCCCAGCTAATATATCAACAATAAAGTCCCCAATACACTCAATAATTCTATAAGCTTTCTCTAAGTGGTGTGCCCTTACAATTAGAGTCCGTTATTGTGAAATAAAAAGTGGTTTTCCTCTTAATTGAAAATAACTTTAGGGCAGTTTAACTTTAACATTAGGTATAATTCTATAAGCTCTCTCCAAGTGGTGTGCCCTTACAATTAGAGTCCGTTATTGTGAAATAAAATTTGGTTTTCCTCTAAATTGAAAATAACTTTAGGGCAGTTTAACTTTAACATTAGGTTTAAGAATTACACTTTATCTTTACTCTTATCTTTGGAATCTTTAGTAGCATACAAATATTTACGTTATACATGTAATTAAATTTAATTATTCCCATTAGCTGTATAAAATATAATTTTGTTTACTTTATTAGATATTTCTTGAAGGAAAAATTAATCATTACAACTATATTGCCGATTTAAAGACAAGTTAACAAATATCAGGAGCTATAATTTTATACACAAATTCAATATAATCTCAGGGGAGATCCGGTTGTACAACCCTAATCTTAGATCCTTAGTAAGCAACCACAACAAACCTATTCGTGCTAAAATATATACTACATGTATATCCCAGATGGCGTCCAAAGCTATTTATTACACCTTTAAATGTTATGCAACTATTCCATAAGTATTAAAGAACAATGAACACAAACAAACAATAATACCCTCTCTCGATGATGTGGACTGTTTTAAGATCGAAACTTGTTTAAACAACACATTCTATATTTACTGAAGTTATACCTAAGCACAAATTAATGGTTTCCATGAATTTACGTTCTCAAAATGATTCATAGAAATAAGTAATTTGCACGCCAAAAACCATTAATCATTATAATTGTATAGTTTTTTAAACAAATAATTGTGATTATTTAATAAATATTTCAAGCTATTTGTTTGGGAGAAACCATTTTTTTATATTGAAAGTCAAGAATTGTTTAAGCCTTCAGTTTGTTCAAGAACAACTTGCCAACCACATTCACATATATTTCATGCACCTTATTACACCAATGAAATTGTATGGAAATTTTTAGCAATAATATTTAATCTTTGATGTATCTATTATGGTTTCCAAGATCCCTTCGGTAAAAGTTTTCTAATGAACTCAACGCATGTGTAATTAATATATAGCTTAAATTATATTACATTAAATTTTATTTAATAGAGATTACATTCAATGATTGCATATCATTAGTATATTTGAATTTAATATAAAAATTGACCTTACAAATATTGTTAAAAATATGTAAAGTAATTATGTAATGCTCACCATGTGTGTCCGTGAATCAGGAGTCTACTGAATAAACTCACTTCTTCACTTATATATATAGCTTTAGTTAATAACCTGCCTGACATAAGTATAATAATCTCTGATATTTTTTACCACCCTTCGATGTACTTTGTATTGTTTTCGACTAATTGGCGTGAAAACGTGTAAGTCTATATTTCATCTTTTACAGTAAATTATTAATGAATACAATCACTGTGGTTGTTGGTTCGCTGATAAGAAGTTGATTGATGTAGCGTCTCAATCTATAATTGGTTCAATTGCAAATAAGCGTGAAGATAAAATAGATTATTGCTGTATGATTCATACATTTCCACCAAATCTATTTCAATATGGCTTGAATCAAATTATATTAATATTAATATTAATGAATACAATCACTGTGGTTGTTGGTTCGCTGATAAGAAGTTGATTGATGTAGCGTCTCAATCTATAATTGCTTCAATTGCAAATAAGCGTGAAGATAAAATAGATTAGTACTGTGTGATTCATACATTTCCACGAAATAAAACATAGTGTAAATGGACATAAACATGTAAAAGGATTTTTTTCGAGCTGTTTTTGGTCTCTAAAACATAAAATAACATTTAAAATAATGAAAACTGTTGGTGTGAGAGGTACAGGACTCAGCTAGATCCGGGTGATTATAAGGAGAAGTTAACAAGAGCGAGAATGTGACCGGTTCAGCTCGTCACAGGGCTCGATTCCCTCTGCAACATTGCTTTTAGGGCTTCATTAACTATTGAAACAGAATATCAAAAAGAGAATTTTTGCCTTTGCTTATACTTATGTTTTTATTCCATCGGAATTTTAAGTTGTTATGTGAAAATATAACACCTAATATAGTCATTTTCAGAGAGCGGAGTGCGTTTAATAAGATGAAAGATATCTATATTTTGAAAATGAATCGTTTAAATGTGTTGTTATGCGCTAATTCGATAACGGCTAAGACAATTTGGTTAATTCGGTATTTTAATATTCGTATTATAAGTACGAGGAATACTTGTATCTCAAAAGATTCCATGAATATTTTAGAATTATTAAAACTAATCATAATATTTACTGAGCATAGTCGAAATTTAACTGACATTAACATGCGAAATTCGTTAAAGAGGCTAAAACTTGTTTAAATCTAAATAATAGAAAGTACATTGCATAACCAGTAGTGTAGTAATCGTAATGCTGATTGCAGTACAGATAATCTTTACTACAGATTGTACCTGTAGGAATATTATTTAAATATCGTTATAAATCCCAGCTTAATACACAAAGTTGAGAATGTTTGAATATAGAGTACTTCAATGTCACTGACTGGCTTCAAAGACAATGTTACATTGTCTTAATGGAAACTACAGAGGCACTAAAATGCATCAAAGTTCAAAATGTGCATCATTCTTTAGGTTTCTCCAAACCTGCAATAAACTATTATTTCTAAATGTTGTACGAACTTAGCAAGGATAACTGAAGTAGATTACAAGCACCAAAAAGGATCAGTTGACATAAATTAATGTCAAGCTCTCGACCCAACGTAAAAGTATTTATATTTTATTTGTCGAAACAAGGGAATTTCAACTCTTGCACCGGACATATTTTGGATTAGAAGTAGATTTCAAAGGCCGGAAACGACTCTTCAAAAAGACTCTTTATGGTCATATTCTTAGTCTTACGTACATATATATATATATATATATATTTATATATATATATATATATATATATATATATATATATATATTTATTTATCATAGGAATAACAAGAAAAACTATTTCCGAATCGTAAACTCTTCAGAACATCAAGGGAATGAAATGTTTTACTAGTTTAAAGTGTGAATATATAAGGCAATTCTCGTATCTAGATTTGGTTGTGGGTTAGGGCCATCTTAGAGGTTCTAATATCATACGTGGACATCAATTTCCAAATCTTATAATACCTAGATCCCTGGCCCCGGGTCATATTTATGGATATGTGACTAGTTGTGAAAGCACCACATGTGGAATAGTTTTGGTTTATTACAGCAAAAAAGGATGAATATATGGATACTTAGCTCCGTGCTTGATAATAATTTCAGGAATGATCTTACAATGCACGTATTATAGAATAAAACTCGTATTAGTTTATTAAGCTGGTGCAATTACAAAACAATAGGCCATATAAGAGGTTTATCTTGATGCAATATCCAAGGATCTTAGGTATTATTGGGAACTTCCTTCCGTTCAAGTCAGAATTAACTTAAGTACATCTTCAAATGTGAAAAGCTGAAACATTTTCCCTCAGATGGGTCACTTCCATATTGAATAGACGAAGATGGATGTTATAAAGCTTAACTGCAAAAATAGAGAAATACACAATTTGCCGCTGAAATACAACGACATTTTAGTATTCTTCACCTGTGTGTCATATCTTCATACGTATATTTCAGGAATATATATTCACAACTCGGTTCTGCTATCATGTCACGGCCGAGTTGATCACATCGTTCACAAGTGTTTACTTTTCTATAACACCAACTACTCTTTACTTACCACTACTTTGTTATGTGATTCTTCATCATGCATAATAGAGAGAATCATATAATTGGCAATGTAAAAATAAATACTTTAAGTTACTTACAAAATTTACAATACCGCTATCATAAAAGTAATTGTTTTTAGTTTTCCCCAGTTTTTAGGTTACTTTGAACTAATAGATGAATGTTTAAAATACAGGCTGCATCAAAATTATGAATTCATGCGTGATTACCTCACGAAATATATGAGTAGTTCAATATATTAAAATAATGTGAAATCTTTGGTTTTCTGCCGTTTTAATGTTTTTGCTTCTTACATCGCATTGTGTTCCAATCAAATTTAAAGCTATCAAGTAGACATTTTGAACAGATTGTATACTTAGAACTGTTACTGAAAATACCAAACACTAAAAAATTCCTAAAATATTACAGACTATTTATTTAACACAAGTAATTTTTATACAACATGTGTATGTTAAACAACTTCGTACGGTACTTTAACTCATGAGAGAACCAACGAGATACTCGGTAACCGCTAAATGTCTTAATTGGTACAAGTTTTATATTAATTTATTGATTATTTATATGTAAAGTTGGCTATCCACTATATAAAAGAATACCTGACTACAGCTTTGGCTCAGTTCAGTAATCTCATGACGACTACAAAGATATCGAGAGTACATAGGCACTTCGAGATGGAGAGTAGATTTTGGTATACTTTAATTTTGACCTGCGCATTCATCAAAATTCATCTGAAGGTCATTTTTAGGTTGAATAAAGGCCAAATCCGCAATAACCATTAGATCTGTCATCAGCTTTGATACAGAAAATATGGGTTGATGTATACTCAACCTGTCTTCCACAGTTTGAACCGTAACCGTAATGTTCGTGAGTACACTTTAATATATACGTTTCCTAGAGTGTGAGAAGGAGAAGAAGACCACATAGAAGAATAGATACCATCTAGTATAATATTTATTACAAGCCATAAGGCAGTGTTACCAATCTGAGATGGTTAAGATTTACGTTATATTTCTTTCTAAATTTGTAATTACTGATTTCTCATAGATGTTAATGTTAAAATTCCATTCACCTACGAACAAAACTCTTCACATCAAACAGAGTCTTAAATAAAGAGAGTCATTCTTTTCAACTCTAAATTCACATCGTCCTACTAATAAGGTTTTCAATTATATAAGTAGACTTCTAATACTTTTAAAATAAAAAAAACCTAATGACAAAATAATTATAGAGGAAACAATTGCTCTTGGAAAAACCGCGCTATTTAGGTTGGATTTTTTATTTCCACTGAGTAAAGAATAAATGATTAAACATGTAAGTGAACCGAACAAAAAATACGCGTTTCTTTTTTAATATAGTGAAAGTACTTTTATACCCAGCTGTATAAGCTGAAAGGCAGTGTCTTATAAGATTAACCAGTCTGTTTGCTTTAGTAATGTCAAAGGCCCGAGTCGCTTCTTTGCTTCCATTTTCGATTAAATAAAAGGGAACAAAGTCAACATTACTGTTGTTGATCAATGCTCAACGTGCGTCCTCAATTCACAACTTGAAGTTTGCAAAATAACTTTGTATTTTGCAGAAAAGATTTGTTTAAAATTTTCTCAACATACCCAAATTAAATATTCCAAACAAAGTGAACACTTTAAATAATCTAAATGGTTCTAATGGAAATATAAAATGCAAGTAAAAGAGTAAACTATTTACCCTATGGAATTTTCTGAAGTTTCATCATAAGGTATCGATAAATGTGCAAACTGTACTTATTATTTTACCTATCCATAACGTTACTCCATCTAATTCTGCAACATTAATTGTAAATACGACATCTATAATGTATTGTCGATAGGTAGCTGATAGTAGTATTGTGAGGCCATTTCTCTGTAATTCCTTATTCCTTGTGTTTTAGAGGAACATCATACTTTCTGAGTTTAATTTATATTTTTATGTTATTTAGTACTTTTTGTGTCAGTCTTAATGATATTCATAAACCTCAAATTGATGTGTTACTTATAACTTATGTAAGCGCACAGAAGTAACCATTTCAGCGTATCAGCAGAACGAATTAACCGATTTGAAAAAATTTGATTTTGTCACTATACCGACAATCTCAAGAAACATTTTTGTTTCTGAAACAGGATTTTTTCTGACATTGGCCGTCTTTATATAAAAAAAACCTGAGTAATATTATGTCTCGAGACCTGCTGTCTGATCACTCGCTCAGGTGACAACCGTAACCTAACACATAACTATAATATAGGTTAGGTTAGTTATTCACCTGAGTAATATTAGGTGTCGAGACCTGCTGTCTGATCACTCGTAACCTAACACATAACTACTATATAGGTTAAGTTAGTTATTCACCTGAGTAATATTAGGTGTCGAGACCTGCTGTCTTATTCATTGTAATTGATTTAAAATTGGAGAATTGTAAAACAAAATTGTAATTGATAAATTTCTAAAATTGTAGGGGACTTATGTATTTAAGGGGGAGGATTGTAGTGTATTTAGTGTGAGAAGTACTAAGTTGGTAGGTATCCATAGTGATATTTAATGTCTGCACCAGTGATGTTGGCAGTATGTATTGTCAGGCGATGTAACATACGATGTGGTCTAAAAGAATAAAGAATGCTCATAGGCTGCTCTCCTGTGACGTCACATCACGCCACTACCCCTACAACCAACGGTCCAAGCTGGCCAGCCAGCAGTCCACCCGGAGTCCACCACCAGACACCGTCATGTAACCTCCGCGTCCCGTTCCGTTCCTTTACGAGCGGTCCTAGAGCAATGTTACTCTAAATGTGTAGTTTAAATTATTCTTCCCGACCCATAGAGAGTACAGTGTCGACCCGCATACATTACAGTGGCGACGAGGAAAACAACTGCAACAGTGAATTACAGTGATTTAGTGCGGAAGGGCAACAAGCGTAATGAACACGTGCAAATAACCGCGAATGTGCAAGGACATTCCGGACATTCCAACGGTCGGGAGTAGTAAGGTACGCCGATCGATATAAAACTATTCTTGGTGTAAGCAGCGCACAAGCTGATTTTAATTGTTGCAATTAATGCCGTTAGACGATTATTTTTACCGGGGACATTTTAAACAGTTATTACGGAGTGTACAAGAAAACAAAATGGCAACTATCGGGTCTATGGGTTATTTTGATAGTGCGGAAGAATCGTGGCAGTCTTATATAGAGAGATTTGAGTTTTTTATTGATTGTAATGATATCGATAATTCAAAGAAACTAAGCACTTTGTTGACAGTTATGGGTGTAAGGACCTATACGTTACTGAAAAGACTTAATTACACCAGACAAAACCGTCTGACAAGTCGTACAAGGAAATTGTGGACACTATAGCGAATCATCTGCATCCCAAGCCTTCTTTTATCACGGAAAGATTTAAATTTAGTAGGCGGAATCAATTGGATCATGAAAACGGTTAGCGATTATATTGTGCATTTAAAACAGTTTATCTAAGTATTGTGAATTTGGTGATAAATTGCCAGACTACTTAAGAGACAGATTAGTCGCGGGTCTGCGAGACCAACAGATACAGAAAAGACTTCTCGGGGAGGAGAACCTCACTTATGAAAAAGCCGTGCAACTAGCTACTGCAATGGAATTTGCTGAGAAGGGGGCGGCCCAGATGACAACTGCAGGAGGACGTATTCACCGGATGCAGAGCAGCGGGTCGATACCGAAAAGGACACAGGCGGCGAGCATCGCAGCGGAGACGGTCATCGGACGGCGGGAAGGCGCTGGGAGACATCACCTGCTATTGTTGCGGCAAGCGAGGATTCACACACAGCATCGCAATGTCGGTTTCGTGAGTACACGTGTAATCATTGTAAAAAGAAGGGACACCTTGAAAGAGTTTGTAGATCGAAAAATTATGTTAACCAAACCTAATGAGAACAAACCAAAATGTTTTTACAAATAGGTCTAAGGAGCTTTCAGCTAAAGGGAAACAGTCATTTTTTTACAGCAATAAAAAGCAATATGTTTATAAAGGTAGGCAGCACTATGTAGAGGAAAGTAAAGAATCAGCAGAGTCCGGTTCAGATAATCACTGGAAACATAAAAGACAATGACGATGTGTATGACATTTCCAATCTATTTACGGTTAAAGAAATAGAAACTAAGATTAATAAAATTGAGCCAATAACGGTACAGTTATTAGTGGAAAGTAAGGAAATTGTATTTGAAGTCGATAGTGGAGCTTGTGTTTCAGTTATGTCAGAAAAAGATTGTAAGACTAAGTTAGGAAATATAAACATGTATCCAACTAGCTTAGTATTAAGTTCATATACACATGAAAAGATCAGGCCTTTAGGTAAGGTTATGGTCAATGTACAACATAAAGGTAAAGAGAAACAATTAGCTTTATACATCGTAGCTAATGGGGCTAATCCCTTGTTAGGGCGTGATTGGATGCAAGCATTAGATTTAACAGTTAGAGTGCCTAGTAATGTAAACAATGTACAGTCAGCTGATCGCACGAGCATGGTGGGGGTTGTGCCAACTGCAGGCGGCAGCGCGGCAGACGCATGCACGCCTGTCAGTGGAAGCCACAACACACCTGTAGAGGTAAACAAACAAACATCTGTCAATCCGTCTGTTGTCAACAACAACAAACAAGTAGAATTACTGTACAATGAGTTTCCAAATGTATTTACGGATAAGTTGGGATGTTTCAAGGGTGCACCAGTTAAATTAAAGTTAAAAGAAAATGTAGTACCAAAATACTTTAAACCTAGGACGTTACCTTTTACACTTAAAGAAAAAGTAGAAGCCGAGCTGACTAGACTAGAACAAGAGAACGTTATTTTCACCAGTAGATACCAGTGAATGGGGGACTCCCATTGTACCAATTATTAAGGCTAATGGGAAAATAAGAATTTGTGGGGATTATAAAATAACTGTAAATCCTTTCTTGGAGGTAGACCGACACCCGTTACCGAAAATTGAAGAAGAAATATTTGCCAGCCTACAAAACGGAGAAAAATTCTCTAAAATAGATTTATCTTCAGCTTATCAGCAGCTTAAACTAGAGGTAGATAGTCAAACGTATTGTACAATTAGCACACACAAAGGATTGTATGCTTACAATCGCCTATGTTTTGGTATCAGTTCAGCACCGGGAATATTCCAGAGAATAATAGAACGAACATTACAAGGTATCCCGGGGGTAACTGTATTTTTAGATGACATTCTAGTAACAGGTAAAAACAATGAGGAACACATGCATAGACTTAGACTAGTGTGTCAAAGACTTGAAGACAATGGGTTCACAGTGAGCAAGAACAAATGTAAATTTTTCTGTGACAGTTTAGAATATTTAGGTTTTGTTATCAGTAAACAAGGGTTGCATACCGCACCTAGTAAGGTTGAAGCAATTGTCAAGGCACCTGAACCTCAAAATGTGACACAGCTTAAAGCCTTCCTTGGTCTTGTTAATTACTATTCACGTTTCATTCCTAGGATATCCACTATTTTTAACCCCAATGTATCAGTTGTTAAGAAAGGATACCGATTTTGTATTTAATTTAGCATGTAAGAAGGCACTACAAGAGATTAAGCAAAAGTTAATCTCTGCTGAAGTTTTAGCGCATTATGATCCTGCATTACCACTAGTGGTAGCCAGTGATGCTAGTCCATATGGCATTGCATCAGTTTTGAGTCAGATTCAATACGACGGTAACAGAAAGACCTATATCATTCGCAAGTAGAGTGTTAAAATAGCGCTGAGAAAAACTATTCACAAATAGATAAGGAAGCATTAAGCATTGTATTTGGTGTTAAGAAATTTAGTCAATATTTATATGGTACACAGTTTTTGTTAAAGACTGATCATAAGCCTTTAGTGGCTATTTTTGGACCAAAGAAAGGGTTACCTGCTTTCGCAGCCAGTAGGTTACAACGATACGCTTTGTTTTTAAGTGGTTTCCAATATGAGATTGTGTATGTTAAGTCCCAAAACCATGGCAATGCCGATGGTTTATCTAGATTACCTGTAAATAGTGAGATTAAAGATGAAATCTCGGATGATGACCTTAATATTAATGTCATAGGTACCTATTTGCAGTGTTTAGCTGAAAATGACATACCATTAAGCTATGTAGACATAAAAAGAGAATCAATGGTAGATAGTGAAATCAAAAAGGTAATATCCTATGTAGAATTAGGTTGGCCTATTGTAACTGAACCAGATCTAAAGCCATTTGAAATTAGACAGTCGGAATTAACCTTGGAGCAAGGAATCCTAATGTGGGGGTACAGGGTGGTAATACCTAAAAGGTTCAGAATAAACATTCTGAACGAATTGCATACTTCACACATAGGTATTGTTCGCATGAAGGCATTAGCCCGTGCATATGTATGGTGGCCTAATATCGACCGGGACATAGAACAACTAGCTAACAGCTGTGCAGCCTGTTTGGAGGAACGAGCAAAACCGCCCAAGGGCTTTCCTGCATCATTGGAATGTTCCGGAACGAGTTTGGTCTCGAATTCATATTGATTTTTTTGGACCTTTTCAGTCCAAGTTATTTTTGGTGGTAAAAGATGCGTACTCTAAGTGGCCAGAGGTGTTGCCCGTTGCTTCAACGGCAGCTGTTCACACGATTGTGAAATTAAGGGAATTATTTAGTAGGTATGGTATTGTAGACCACATAGTGTCCGACAACGGACCACCTTTTACCAGTCAAGAGTTTAAAGAATTTTTGATGTCAAATGGTATCAAACACACGTTTTCACCACCATACCACCCAGAAACCAATGGTTTGGCAGAACGGTCAGTCAGAACTATTAAAAATAAATTGAAAACAGCTCTTCATAATTCCAAGGATTTAGAATTAGCTTTGAGTAACTTCCTGTTCACTTATAGAAATACAGTGCATTCTACTACCAATCTATCGCCAGCTCAATTAATGTTGGGCAGATCGCTAAAGTCTAGGTTAGATTTAATTCGCCCAAATGTTAAAGCAATAATGTCAGATAATCAAGAAAAACAACGATTGTACTATAGGGGTAGTAAAACTAGACAGTTAGCTATTGGACAACCAATCATAGCCAGAGATTACAGAGGTAGAAATAAGTGGATACCAGGTGTGGTAGTTTCACGATTAGGACCAGTCACGTATTTAGTTGAACTGAATACGGGCATGAGGTGGAAACGACATATCGACCAGTTGGTAGGTTTACAGTGTAGTCCGGAAATGTCTGAGTTGACAACAATGCCTAGACTCCCAGACGCAAGCGTGGCAACAGAGCACACGCAGGAAACGATCGATATACAGTCGCGGGACAGAGCGAGCGCAAGGTCGCCAGTACTTTTAGCAACGACCTTGCCCCCCTCTCCGCAAAACCATAACAATAACAGAAACGCTCAGGGGCAAAGCCCCAGCCACGTACAAATGTAAATAATAACAGTTCCAGCGTTTCACCCAAACAAATGACACCTGTTCGACGATACCCACTAAGGGATCGTAAACCTTTAGTCAAAATGGACTTGTAAATACAACCCAATTGTGACTTGTATATAATTAATATTGTTTAAGCATTATTATTATCGATTTGTTAATTGTGTTCATTCAATGTGTTATTAATTGCTATATTCTGATTTATTGGTTTTGATTGAAGTGTTTGTGATTTGTGTTAAATGATTATATTGAGTTTGTATTTTGTTCTCTATAATCTATACTTACAAAAATAAAGGAGTATAATGTCAATTTTCTTATTCATTGTAATTGATTTAAAATTGGAGAATTGTAAAACAAATTGTAATTGATAAATTTCTAAAATTGTAGGGGACTTATGTATTTAAGGGGGAGGATTGTAGTGTATTTAGTGTGAGAAGTACTAAGTTGGTAGGTATCCATAGTGATATTTAATGTCTGCACCAGTGATGTTGGCAGTATGTATTGTCAGGCGATGTAACATACGATGTGGTCTAAAAGAATAAAGAATGCTCATAGGCTGCTCTCCTGTGACGTCACATCACGCCACTACCCTACAACCAACGGTCCAAGCTGGCCAGCCAGCAGTCCACCCGGAGTCCACCACCAGACACCGTCATGTAACCTCCGCGTCCCCCCCGTTCCTTACGAGCGGTCCTAGAGCAATGTTACTCTAAATGTGTAGTTTAATTATTCTTCCCGACCCATAGAGAGTACAGTGTCGACCCGCATACATTACAGTTAAGTTAGTTATTCACCTGAGTAATATTAGGTGTCGAGACCTGCTGTCTGATCACTCGTAACCTAACACATAACTAATATATAGGTTAGGTTAGTTATTCACCTGAGTAATATTAGGTGTCGAGACCTGCTGTCTGATCACTCGTAACCTAACACATAACTACTATATAGGTTAGGTTAGTTATTCACCTGAGTAATATTAGGTGTCGAGACCTGCTGTCTGATCACTCGTAACCTAACACATAACTACTATATAGGTTAGGTTAGTTATTCACCTGAGTAATATTAGGTGTCGAGACCTGCTGTCTGATCACTCGTAACCTAACACATAACTACTATATAGGTTAGGTTAGTTATTCACTTGAGTAATATTAGGTGTCGAGACCTGCTGTCTGATCACTGGTAACCTAACACGTAACTACTATATAGGTTAGGTTAGTTATTCACCTGAGAAGGAGAGAGGATTGCTGATTTTGAAAAGTAGTGGTACTGATTTCTTGTATTACTGAACGGTGGTAAAATGTCCGAAGATGTTCAGTTTCCTTCACAACCCTCCATCGTCCGAAACTTTCTTTAACAAAAAAATATTAGTGTTGACATATGTTAATACTTCCCGTGTGGTGATTTTCAGTACAGGTTATTTCTGTTGACGGAGTAACCTAGTGAACAGGGAGCAGCTGATGACTTGTATGAGACAGAGAGAGAGTGAGAGGGAGGAGTCATTCAAAGGGCAGCGGAATGATAAGGTCGGCAGGGTTAACGCGGCGGAGTAGTGCAGGGACAGTCGTCGCAGTCTCGTCAGGTGGAGACCAGAGCATGACGGTGTCCGGTGACCTTGTTGGCTATCTGCGGGGTTCGAAAGGGGATGAGTATATTTTATTTATATGTTATTAGTTTTTTGGCCGGGGCATAACACCCGTATTCTGGTATCCAGTAGGCCTTTTTTGATTACATACCTATTAATAATCAACCAAAATACAATATTTCTTTACAACCAGCCCTTAGAGTACCTTGTGTTCCACATTTTCTAACGTATCGCTCTTCAAGGGGATGTGAACGGCTTTTTAAGTGACTTTTTATTTTTTGACTACACATATATACATAAAAGAGCAAAACTCAACTCTTCATGGATACGAGCCTTAAAATACTTCGGTCTTCTAATCCTTACCATTGTTTAGAAAATTGTGTCTAATTTTTCCAATATTTTTTAATTTTTTGCCCTATGGAAATTTTTATCTATTCCAGGAGATCATACGACTACGTATTAGGCACCACCTAATAAACCGGTTGTATACTGTCACACCATCGGCTTCTCTCAGACGCATGAAATAACAACCCGCCACGACCAGGAGATCATACGACTACGTATTAGGCACCACCTAATAAACCGGTTGTGTACTGTCACACCATCGGCTTCTCTCAGACGCATGAAATAACAACCCGCCACGACCAGGAGATCATACGAGTACGTATTAGGCACCACCTAAGAAAACCGGATGTATACTGTTACACCATCGGCTTCTCTCAGACGCATGTAATAACAACCATCCACGACCAGGAGATCATAGGAGTACGTATTAGGCACCACCTAATAAACCGGTTATGTACTGTCCTAGTATACTGTAAACTCAAAAGGTTTATTGCACCCTTAGAAAACCTATTATATGAGGAGCCCACACTTTTCCCTTAACAGTACCACTAACCTTTCTTAAGTTAATTAAAGATTTTTTCCAAAAATGTTTTTAGCACTATATGCTTAAAGCTGTTTAAAACTTTAAATCTCAAGGTTCAAATTACAAAATCAAAATTTCCAATTGAATTGGAAAGCTTATGATGCAAAATATAAGTCCTAAAAGTCTAAAATACAGCTGCGGACATATACTTTGTCTCGGAATTCCAGTTTTGACTTTTTATCACCGCACTATTCTATACGTATAATAAACTATGGAAGATGAGATGGAAATACAAACAAGCATAACGTTTAAATTCTATATGAGGAAATCATTTAGCAATATATATTTTTCAAAATCCAAAAACAACCAAACTCTAATATAGTAGATTTACAAATTTTCCTTGTCCACTGTGTCATGAACATGAGAGCAAAGCATGTTCACCACATCTCTGTCGGGTAGTAATGATATATTCTCTGAATTCCTGGTACACATATTATCAGCGTATATGTATGCGTCTCTTCTGTCAATTCCTAAGTTGTCAAACATTTTATTCATGGTTGCCTTTATGTTGTCGAAATATGAATCTTTAATACCATTTCTTAATCCTGGAATGCCGGAGACCTTATCTATTCCACCCGACGGTAGGCAGTAAGGACACATTTTGGAAACAATTTGTAGCAACCTAAGCTCTTCATTCCCAGTTGGAGCACTCCCGGTGTTGTAGGATGGACTCCCAGGATAACCCTGCGTACAAAACAGGAAGTTGCTGTTATGAAGTACTAAATTAGTAATTATTAATCCGATATATGTGTGTGTGTGTGTGTGTGTGTTTTGATCTACTATATTTTTGTTGTTCCCTGGACACGGTTCACTGTTTTGTAAAATGTGAAATAATGGAAATGTCGAATATATAAATAACTATTACCACCAACGTTAAGGCATAACTGGAAATGGCGATTAAATTGTAGTAATAATTAATAGTTCATAACACATATCGAGCCCAAGAACTATTTTAAAATTATTTCCTCTGCAATATTGTAAATCAATTGTTATTCTTTGGTAATTGCATGACTCGATAATACCCGCACTGATTTGGCTTTTTTGTTATAAAATGTTCGTGATAATCCAAATTAGGTATTCATCGAAAGACAAATAGGAAATTATGGAAAATGGGAGTATTACTTACTAGTTGAATAACCACTTTACTATGGGACTAAGATATAAACTTATTTTACCTAGTTTGTTATATCCCAACTATTACTGTTTTGAATTTTGAGTTTAACTTCAGTTCACCTTCTTTTTATTGCAGCGTCTGGTATATGACGCTGCCTCCGACTTGACTGCTGGAATCGAAGAAACTCAAAATGAAACATTGACATCGTTTCGACATCATAAACACCTATAAATACGTGAAGTAGTAGTCTCATTGTCTCATCAGGTAAACAATAAAACAATGCAGATGTTTCGTTATGAGCTTCTTCGCCGTCGACTTTCTTTGGATCTCATCAGACGATTATGGCTCCAGATTCCAGGAGTCAAGTCAGAGACAGCGTCAGATACCAGACGATGCAATAAAAGGAAGGCGAACTGGAGGCAAACTCGAAATTAAATTGAATCAACACTTCTTACCATAGCTACGTTATTATTGTGTATTGGATAATTTGATAAATTACTTAATAATTAGTATTGCAGATCTTTCGCCTGAAACATTTCATTAACACGACATTACTTCATCACGAGCAAAGTCTAGACCAGGCCACATTCAGCTGGCCGTGGAAGAAATAAGGGTTCCTTAAATCCACTGTTGCTCTGTTTAACTAGCCGTTGAGCTTTATTCACCGTCATAGAAAATCAGCGTTTGACTGGGAACTGTAAGCTTTAAATTGAAAAGGATAATCTGAGGGACTCATGTCTATCTACCTGCCCGTCTGTCTGCGATAACTCTTGTTAGAAAGGAACAAGAGATTTGAAATCTGATACATGCTTTCCCTAGAGTCCAAGAAAATCCTCTTTTGATCAAAAGATCAAATGAGAGTCCGTACATCTGTCTTTCCCTATGCCCGTCTATACGACAACTCTTTATAGAAGTAAAACTCTCGATATATTGGTTCCTCACGGTTCAAGGTTGAAACCTTATTTGTATTTTGATAAAACAACATTCAAACATTCCTTTTACCCCGGAATGTACATTCCAGTACGTACATTATGGCCCCTGGAAAGAGTAGTTCACAGGATTGGAATTCTTATATGGATTTAAGTAGAAATGATCGCTTAACTAGGTCTTAGGAATTATTCATAACTGTATAAGTTAGTTTACTATAGTACAATATATATTTCAAACCTGGTTCAGGCAAATAAACTGTTCATTAATGGACTTGGACCTGACGTACATTGTTTAATTTTGTATAAGTATACACGATTTATTTCTTGAGATAACACCAGTATTATTAAAACCGTTCCTTTGGATCTATTTATATTATTAGTAAATGATGAAGCCAAATGACCAGGATTGCACTGCTATACCTTGTAATATAGTAAACATATTATTAGGATTCACCTGATAACTCGAATAAGGTTGTGCGTCCATTGTTGCCACATATCCGGAAGCAGTAGCGATTATCGAGATTGTCAAAGGTACAAAAATCCACATGATTGAAGAATTTTTCTGAAATAAAAACATAGGAGAGAATAAACATATAGGAAAACAGCAAGTAGACTACGGAGTCATCCAGGGAAGTACACTTGGTCCCATTCTTTTCCTAATCTATATTAACAATCTTGCCAATCTGTATGTGGAGGGTGAGTTGTTTCTCTTTGCAGATGATTCCGCAATACTATACGAAGGAAAGAATTGGGGAGAAGTCAAAACTAAGACATTACGTGGCTTATCCATAGTAAAAAAATGGTTTGATCAAAACTTATTATCTTTAAATGTTTCCAAAACAAAATTCTTGCCAATTTCATTACGAACTAATCATGATTTTAATGAAAATAGTCTAAAACTTCATTCCTGTGGCAATTTCACGAGTGAAACATGCGGTTGTGACACTATAAGCAGTGTCGATTCATATAAATATCTAGGAATTATGTTTGACAAACGGATGCGTTGGGCAGAGCATATAGATTACATGAAAAACAAATTAAGAAAATTTATTTTTGTATTTAGGCAGCTACGTGAAATTTTAAATTTTAACGAATTGAAACTTGCTTATTTTGCTTATTGTCAATCAATGTTATTGGTTGGTATTATAGCTTGGGGTGGTGCCTATAAATCAGTATTAGAACCTATAAATGTTGTCCAAAGAGCCATTCTTAAGACTGCCCTGTGTAAAGGTAACCGTTATGCATCATCTGCACTTTTTAATGATATGGGAGTTTTGGGGGTCAGGCAGCTATATGTAAAAACATTGGTTTTGTATATGTATAAAAACAATAACACAATTTTTAGACGAACTAACCATAGGTACGGAACTAGGATTTCGGTTTCATTAAATATTTTAACAGATAGATTAACTAAAAGCTTTACATTAACTAATTCTCATTATATAATGCAAATTTTGATTAGAAATTTACCGAGACCATTAACTGATTTTTATAATATAAAAATAGGAATATTTAAGAAGCTACTGGTTAATTGGCTTACGGATTTGGGAGGGGAGGCAACGGAGAACGTTATTGCATCCAATTACAGATAGGATTTTCTTTTTCTTTTACTTCAAGCTCATGTCTGTTACTAGCCTATGCCCCGTTACCTTATTACTTTTTTTAGCTCTATTGTAATGGGAGCTAGGTTTATTTATTTATGTATGTACGTGAGTGTGTTAAGTGTGCTACATATCTGAGTTATATATGATTAAAACTTATCGGCAATGTGGGTCGACCTATCTTTTCAACGACTCGTGCCCACGCACAGGCTTGCCTATGTGGGTACTTTTTTCCTATATTTTAAGTAATGTTAATGTTTTTAATCATACTTGAAAATTACTATAGTATATATTACTCTATTATGGAACTGTAATTTCTTTATTTGGAAATAAATAAGGTTTTGAATTGAATTGAATTGAATTGAATATTACCACTGACACTGATTTGTCAATAGTTTTCTAAAAGATACTAAAAAAACATCCATTATAAAGTGTCTGTATTAATATAATCGTTTCTGAGTGTTTTCCTGAATTATGATCTTGAATGTCTCAGGCATGCCAACGTAAAACCCCTATCGTACAGTTACCTACAAGTATTAATTTCCCATACACCAATAACTTTTTATGTCAATCACTGTGAAGGAACTGTCTGGAACGGTAATATTCACACCTGTCACTCAAAGAAATCGGTCCAAGCGGGGAGCAGATTCTCCTCAAAAATGTTCCAATCAAAAAAGCATAACAGTATTTGTAATCTCATTTGATTCCTTCTTGGTGATTGGTATTTTTTAATCAACTTAAAGGCCCATGGGTCAGAACTTAAAACCTAATAATGTCAGGAAACAATACAAAGAATAAATACTTATATACATAACGTAGTCTATGGTGGGAAGGGTTGATTAAAGTGAATGTTGCCTACGGTTGTTGTGAAAGGTATCGAAGAAGCCTAAAATGAACTATTTTTGTATCTCCTGAGACAAACATGACTCCAGATTCCAGAAGTCAGTGACAACGCCAGATTCCAGACGCTGCACTAAGATTGTTTTACTGGAGCTTATCTGAACTATAACAACTTATTAAAATTTAAATTTAAAATCTGTAGTTATAAGAAAATTTGTTGGCATAGTTTAAGACGGTGCGATTATAAAAAATGGTAAACAGATATTTTTAATTTTAAGAAACTCGGGTAAATCTCTTAAATAGGTAAGCTATATCTTTACAGATTTACAGTATTATGATGATAACAGAATTGAAATATTTAGATAGAAATTACATTAAGGAAAATTGTTCAATATTATTTCCTGTTAAATTTATAAATAGCACAATATTCATCATATTTATTTTCATGTAAAATATTCTATCACATTTCCAGCTATTATTAAATATTACGTTTATGTTAAAAGGTTTGGTTTTATAATAACTTGCAATCAAAACGTTTACTCCCACATCTTAAAACGGTAGGTTGTGCTACTCGCCATTTCAGTAGACAGTGTGCAACTTGGGAGTCATATTGTTGCAAGGTTCCTCTGCTAAATCCATCTGAACTTCAACTACCAAACTTTAAAAAATATTTTAAAACTTTTCAAGATTTATTTGATTGTATTAGTTGGTATAACATTTTTTAATGTACACTATTTTAAAACTGATAGTAATTATATATTTTGCATTTTCATCTAGATCAAAGTCGCTCTAAAGGTGACCAAGATTTTATAAAATTATCCTATAAATATTTCTTACTGTAGGCCTGACTTCAATGCCTCTGCTATGTGCTCCATAATTTCAGTAATATAAGAAGATTTAGAAAATAATAAACTGAATAATTTTAAAACGCCCGGACGGTAATGAAATTTGCAAAAACAAAACTATTTTTTTCTCAAAACTACTAACAAATAATGTAGATTATCCTTCTTAAAAATATTCGTAATTATATCAAGTAAATTCAATGACTGATTGAAGATATTTTACATAGCAGCCAGTGAGATATGGGGAATAAAACATTAAACAGATGATTATAAGACTAATATTATTTTCCTTGTTAGACAGTATATAGTTTTTTTAAATAGTCTTACGTTGTTTTGGGTTCGTCGATACAGTTTCAGTTTTTTAACAGGAACGTTAAAAACCGTGTATCTGATTGGGACGTATTGCACTACTAAACGCAAAACTATTAAACAAGCACAATTTAACAAAATTCAAATTTTGATTAAGCACGAACTTCTAGTGGCTTTTATTAGATAGTTTCTAACTTTTTTGATACAAAAATAGCCCTATTCCAATTTATTGACTCAATAGTTTATGAGCCTCGATTTTGAGTTTAATGTCAGTTTACTGGGTAACCCTGGTTTATCCCGGAAGAATTTGGATCTTTAACGCTGAGAAACCTGAAGCTGAATTTCAGTTTAAAGCTGAATTTTATATTTTATTGGAAACAATTAGTGTATTGAAGTCTATTGATGCAATTGAAAAGAGTTTAAACAAGTGGTCAGCAAAAAAATCATTTTAAAATGAGTTATTGGCTTAAAGTATAATATTATTTGTTTTAAATTAGTATATAGTTTAAAGTAAGTAAAATATATAAGATATATTGGTGTTGTTTTACCAACTACTAATATATATATTGACAAACTACAATTTTAATAGCCCATATAACAAACAAGCTCAATCTATTATAATATTTGCACACATGTAAATTCATAAATACATGCATACACACAACGTGAATATTTCATTAATTCATGAAACGTACTTCAAAGTAGAATCGAAGATTACGCTATTTTTATTACCATTATCAATAAAGAATAGTGGCGAAAGGAAATTTGTTTAAAGATCATTTCAATCATTTAATTTATTTTTAACATTATTAACAGACGAAACTAAGTGTAGATCACAAAATGAATGAATGTAGAATAAAGAACCAGAAATGAATGAATAAGAAATTGTTACAGAATGCTGGTACTTAAACTAAGGAAGATATTTACCTCAATGCACTATTAAACATTTTATATTACAAACATTCGAAAAGCCAATGTTTCAATCTAACGAGGAGTACTTTTATATTATTGTACTTGTGTCATTTCCAAGGTTAAATTATTTAAAACTTTAAATCTGTATAAATAAAACAATGCCTAAAAGTTTTTTATAGGCCATTATTACTCTAAATATGTTACGGACATACTCTCTATAATCTGAATGTTTCATTTTTCGAAAAAGGTCTAAAATATGTTTACTCCAATTTAATTTACAATCAAATATTTCCCTAAGCATTCTAAATTATTTATTATTTTGTAAACAAACACTTAAATAAGGAATCCCTTACAGATTTTATTTTGGCAACATCATGTAAATTATCTATAATATTTTTTTCTTTTAGTACTTTTTAATATACAGTAAGTTAAGCAAATTTACTTTTACTGAAAAACATATACATTTATAGAAAAATTGTATATTTAACTTCTTGTGATGTAACTAAATGAAATCGGAAGTAGTTACACACTTTCATTTTATGTAACGTTAATTGATAAGACTTAAAATTGTCTTCGCAATTCTTAAAATTTAGAATATGTTATGGAAAGAAATTTAAATGTTTACAATTGGTTGAACAGTTGGTAAAAATAAATACATATACGTGAGTCTTCACACTATAACATAGGATTCCTAATAGATCCCTTACAGTACATTTTGATGGATATTTGGATCGTATTTTAAAAGAAGCTGTGATCAAAAGAGATAAAAAAAAGAATAATATGAAAATGTAGATTACAATGGATTGGTAGACTACAATGTATAAACTTATTCCACTTACCTGGTTCGAGTAAAATGGAAAAGGATGTTGTCTATTTGAACTTGCAGTGTTGACTGTTCTCTGAGGTATGGCAGGTTCTTCTCTAATGCGAAGAATCAGAACCCGAAGTAATCAGCTTTCAAATAATATTTATGTACCGTTACATTTGTGTTCCGCTGTTTCTGTTGAGAACAATGAGTAACCTTTCAAATAATATTTATGTACCGTAACATTTGTGTTCTGCTGTTTCTGTTGAGAACAATGAATAATAATTGATAACCTGTCAAATAATAATTATGTAGCGTAACTTGAATCAACTTTTAACTAAGGGAATAACACTTAATTAAGTAACGCCATCCATGTGTGATTATTTGTGAATTATTTCTTGTTGAGCAATCAAAACCGAAATAAAAACCAATACCGATTCCAGTGAAAATGTATAATGACCTGTTCAAATCGAAAGTTGGCCTGATATCTTTGATTATGTGGCATCTGACTGAAGGGGGTTTGAGTTCTAAATATTACGTTCTTTAGTTGTCCTCATATGAGGGTTGGGTTAGCTGCACCTCATCGTGGTTGTACTATCAAAAAAACATCATCAGAACTGTCGAACTACATACCTATCAGAAACGACGACTCATTGGAGTCGTTAACCAGCAAACCAGAGGTGGAAAATTTAAGAATAGGCAGCTATAGTTCTTTTTACGTGTCTATATTTGAGTATGACTTATATATTAAATCAGCCTATTGCAATTTTATGTTCCGAATGGCAGGACTACAACTTTTCCGCATATCATCACCGAACATGATCTCTAGAACCCAAAAACCACTCTTTAAAAAATAATGTGGAAACAATTACTGTTCCAAAAAGAGCACAACCAAGTTGAAACTTAAATATAAATATCTCGGGTATATTTCTCGGCCAGTTTTATACTACATTTTGTTTCAATATGGCTACTATTCTAAACTGAAAAATTCAACTCCGATGTTTGTTAACCTAAGTAAAATTGATTTGGAAACGCTTATAACATTTCAAAAAGATTTTTTAATTTCAATTTTGGTTGTATCTCAAGCGGTTTTCAAGACAATTGAGAATAAATATATCTCTAAATTGCTAGAAAATCTACCTACTTTTTCTGACTGAGCCTGAAGGACTATTTAATAACATCTAAGGTATTTGTAAGGTCTTGTAAGTTTGGTTTAGTTTAAGATTAAGGTTGTGACATATTTTGAGCAAGGGTTGCTGTGAGAGGATTTAATAATAGGTTAGATTGGCAGTACAAATACCCTCAAATGAACCAACACATTTATTTGTGACAACATTTCATTAAATTGATTAATTGATTGCGTCAATCGACATATTAAGCACAAACCTTAATCTTAAACTAAACCAAACTTACAAAACCTTACATGGTGGAGGCGCTAAAACTCGATTGGCATTCAAATTCCTCACATGGGCAAGCACATAGTTTCATAGGCTAGGTATAAATTAGAACTAAATAATATTCATAAGAAAGTATTTAACTAAAATAGCCTACTTCAGTGACAAACCACTCATTTACCTAAAAGATAAATTAAATTTCCAATAACTCAAAAATATTTTCAAACCCGTAATTAGAGTAACGCCAAGTAAACTAACGAGGTACGTCAATGGACATGTATAATTATATGGAAATCATACTACATGAAGATTTAATACCATTAGACACATATAGGACTTCCAAAAGTGACATAATAAAAATATTAAATGAAAATGGAATACTATCTAGAGACACAGACACTGTAGCAGACCTCAGACCTATCCTAGCGGCACTTCAGAACTTAACACGTATAAGCGCAAGTCACCCTAATATTAAAACCATATTTAATAATTTAACTACACGAAAAACTCACCTAAGTGAAGAGGACAGGCAAAACTATAAGGATCTAGCTACAATCTAGGATTTTCTAGTGCAGAGAACAAATTTATACGACATAGTACATAACCCTGAGGCGGTTATCAAGACACAAGCACCCCCAACCTTAGCACAACATTACGAGCCACTCACACTACCTGACAGAACGAACACAGTAACCATGGGGGAAAACATACCGTTAATATCAGCTGGGACTTACACAGGTCTCCAGAGCGAAAATCCATAAGATTTTTTAGACAAATTCCTAGTGGCAGCAACTTCAAACAGATGGACAGACAACACTAAAGTTAATTTATTCCCAGCGCATTTATCAGGCACAGCACTAACTTGGTTCAAACACTACAAGCAAAAACAACGAGGGGTAGCCATACAATGGGATCAACTTGCTAAAAGTTTCATAGAGGCTTTCACTCCATTAGCACAAACCCAGAGTCTACAAATTATTTTAGAACACAAAATACAGGGAGAGAACGAGCCAACACTAACCTATTTTTTAGATATATTAACAACATGCCGAAGATATGACCCCACAATACAGGACAAGCAAATTATACATTTTATCATACAGGGACTAAAACCAGAAATCTGTGAACGAGTTATAGGCCTGAAAAACGACACCTTAAGTGATCTAGAGAATAATTTAAAAATTACAGAACAGCTAGTTCTAACACAAATGAAAAACAAAGAAAGGTACAATAGAGTTTGCAGCAAACAGACCCTATAGTACACCCTTATATGAACAAAACATCATCCATAAACTACAAACAGAAGTTATCACCCTAACCAATTTAGTAGCTACCCTAACTACAAACCAAATTTCAAATCATAACCACAGGTACGAAAGGTCTCCATCCCCGTATGAAAACTCAAAATATAAGCCAAGATATGATAGAACACCTAGTCCTCACCAAAATAGATATATGGAAAGCTCAAACTACCCCAAACAAACCCAAAGGCTACCTATGATTAAACACGTTACTTTCAGTGATAGGAGAAGACAAAACCATTCCCAAATACAACCTGCTAGACAAAATAGGTATTGCACTATTTGCCGTAAAGACAACCATAATACTGAACAATGCTGGTTCAAGCAACGTTCATTAACTTCTCAAACCCAAAGTAACTGCTTGGCACCTAAAACCAACAATACACAAGAGCTGTTCTGCAGGTACTGCAAGCGAACAAACCACAATATCGAATCATGTTACAAGTCTAATTATTATAAACAAAATCATCAAAAAAACGGGAAATAGGGGGAGGTCACACTAACCCTCCCCCTTATCAAAAGCGAAAACAAATAACACCATAGATCTTAACCAAAGGAATCGACAAACTTACAAATGTATAAAGTCTATGACATTTACTCCAACTAACCCCAAAGTACTACCACTATCAACCCCTGGAAAGACCAGTTCAGAAGTGATATTTAAAGCCATAGATTATAATCAAGAATTCCCACCCTTAAAGAAGATGCAAGAAATTGAACAACCTATTATGCAAAAGCCTATACACACCATAAAACTTCAATCTGTGTTCAATCCAACCCCAACCCTAAGCGAACCAAACCCCTCGGGGACAACAAATATAAATAAACCCAGCTTTACAAGAAACCTTGCAGTCTCAGAAAATTTCACACGACAGATAAAACCTAGCGTATTAAAGGGGGTAGCGCACGTAAAACAGGACCCAGATTGTAGTACAATGGGGGAGGTAAACACACATACTGGATTGGAAGAAACCATTGAGATAGACACTATACAGATTTTAAATCACATAGAGCAACAGGAGAAACAGAATATGATAGATTGTACTAACTTGCAAGAAATAACGCAAGACAGGATACACAGACCGAGGAAAAAATAAAACATTATTATTAGAGGATATTTATGAACTCATATTTAATTGCGAAAATAAAACTTCGAAGAAGATACCTGTCCTAACAATAGACGTAGCCTTGACCACAAACCCTCGACATCCAGTACCCTGCATTATAGATACAGGATGTAACATAAACATTATTAGAGCAGACCTAGTTTGTGCAACAAAATTAAATACTAGCAACATACCCTCGTTGATATCGGCTAACGGTATACCATTAACAGTTTTGGGTTCGACAAAAATCGCCATAAAAATTGGCAAAGTAATACTTGAAGACACGTTTTATGTGACACCTGATCTAAACAGCCCAATATTGGTAGGAAACATTTTCCTATTTCAGAACTGCGTGGAGTTAAACTATAAAAATAAAACAATAAAAATTACCAAATATCAGATTGAACATATAATACCTATGAATGAACAGTGGCAGTTAGACATCAAGAATTTTAAAAACACACAGGAGTTAGAAGTACAGCAAATAACAGATGTAACAGCCCCACAAGACATAATTATAGCACCACATCAGCATATTAGGATTAGCTCCTTAAAAGGTATTGAGTCTCGAACAGCCATCGAAACAGATAGGAATCTAAGAATAAAAAAGAAATGTCATGCATATCTTTCAGAAGGGGAAGATGGTAAAGATACAATTGTAAATATTTATAATGCATCAAATTTCCCAAAAAGGATACCCGCACATACTACGATAGGACATATACATTATCCAACTCTTGAAGCACAGCCTACCCTGGAACACCATCCCACTACAAGTGACACAGGAAAAACAATATTGACAGATAAGGACGGCATAGTATTTGATATCTCACCACATTTAACCCTCCAAGAACTCAAAAAAATCCTTGACGTTTTACAAAAATACAGACACATATTTACAACAAAGGTAATCGATTTAACTCCTGCAAACATACCTCCTGTTAAACTTGAATTAAAACCGAATACGAAACCTGTAAACTCACCACCGTATAGGCAGAGTAAAACAGAAAGGGAAAAATTAAACAAATTATTGGACGATTTAGTACAAGCAAAAATATTAGAGGAATATCAGGATTACACAGAATATGCAAGCCCAGTATTTTTAGTAAAAAATAAAGATGGAAGCGACAGAATGGTAGCTGATCTCAGGAAGGTTAATGCACAGTTGAAAACAGATGCCCACCCCATTCCTTCAGTAAACCTGGTTTTAAGCTCTTTGAACAAAGCGCACACATTTACAAAATTAGACCTTAAAAATGCATTTTATTCCATGGAGGTTAGGAAAGAAGATAGGCATATCCTAGCCATAAAAACACCCGATAGACTTCTACAGTTTTGCCGACTGCCGATGGGACTTTCAACTTCAACCACATTATTTAGTAAAGCTTTGAATGCGATATTAAACCGTCACCTTTATAATAAAGTCATCTGTTACGTGGATGACCTAATTTGTTATGGTGACTCATTTGAAAATGACTTACATAATCTAGAAACTATATTAGAAGAACTAGAACAAGCTAATTTGAAACTAAATACAAAAAAGTGTAAATTTCTCTACAAAAGTGTAAAAATTTTAGGACACGAGGTATCTGGAGAAGGCATTTTACCCCAAAAAACCGTCAGTAGAAGCTATCACCGAATTTAAAAGACCTACTTGTGTAAGGCAAGTGAGACAATTTTTAGGATGCTCAGGATTCTTCCGCAGATTCATCCAAAATCATGCCAAAATAGCACAACCCCTTACTGAGATAATAAAAGATTCAAATAAAAACATGGCATTTAAATGGACGGATCTATGTGAACAGGCTTTTATAAAAATCAAACAAATTTTGACAAACCCACCATTACTATCACATTGGAAGGACAACAGGGAAGCACACATTTATGTAGATAGCAGTTTGATTGGATGCGGAGCAGCGTTAGTACAGTTAGATGAAGAAAATAATAGAATGTACCCAATTTATTACATGTCAAAAAAATATTCAAATACCCAAATGCGTTACAGCAATGCTGACGTGAAATGCTAGCGCTAACCTATGCTGTGAACTACTTCAGAGAATTCACGCTTGGTAGACAAACAACAGTTTATACGGACTGTGCCGCATTACAGTTTTATAAAAATTTTAAGCACACTTCCACTAGATTAAACAGATTAGCACTATCATTAACAGACTACGACATTGTAGTAAAACATAAACGTGGCCCTACAAACGTGTTAGCAGATGCCTTAAGCAGAAATCCTTTAGAACAATCTTTGGATGAAGAATTTACGGACGTGTGTTTAACTGTCAATACTTTAATACAGACAAATCTACCCCTAATACAAGCTCAAGACAGTTATTTGAAACAAATACGCCTTGCGATGACCTCACCTGAGGCGGTAAATAATAAAATCAGACGGGCTTCAAGACATTACGAAGAAATAGATGGATTGTTATATTTCAAAACTTTCAACGGACGAGAAACTAGAAACTTATTGGCTATACCCCAAAAACAAACACAAGAAATATTAAAAATATTCCATGACAACCCCTACACGGGTGGACACTTATCACATTACAAAACAGCTTCAAAAATAAAATTACGATATCACTGGCCGAATATGTACCGTGATATCCTCCAATATACAAAAACTTGTGAAGAATGTCAACTACGTAGGCCAAAAACGAACAAAAATTACGGCCTACTACAACCTATTGCACCCTCCATAAAACCCTTTGACAGAATAACAATAGACTTTGTAGGTAATATTACACAAAGTAATGGTTACAAATATATCCTAGTTGCAACCGATGCCTGCACTAGAATGGCATTTTCGACCCCTTGTAGAAATGCAGATGCGAACACAGTAGCGCAAAAATTATTAAATCTATTCTGCACATTTGGATTTCCTAGAATTATTAATCATGACAGAGGAACACACTTTATGAATTCTGTAATTTCACAGTTACTAAATGCACTCGGGATTGAACAAAGGCCAGGCGCTGCTTATATGTCACAAGTACAAGTTGCGGTTGAAAAATACAACCACACGCTAATAAAGGCAATATCTCATTACGTTGTGGAAAAACCCCAAACTTGGTCAAAATATGTACAAATAGTTACATTTGCCTACAACACGTCTGTAAACATTTCAACAGGCTACACACCGCACTACCTCATGTTTGGTTACGAAGCTAACTTACCGTCTGATTGTATATATTTACAGGTTAATCCCGAAAAAATGGTGTTGGAAAATATAGAAATTTTAGAGCAAATACGCAAAGATATGCCGAAAATCATGAAAAATGCCCAGGAAGCGCAAAAGAAATACTTTGACCGTGACAAAACTCATTTGGATTTAAACCCCGGCGATGAAGTCTTGGTCCATTTCCCGAAAGACCACACAAAAAAATATAGTAAATTTCAAACACCATTTAGAGGTCCTTTCGTTGTCAAGAAAAAAATTAACGAAGTGACATATGCAGTAGAAATTTACCACAGGGGAAGGTTAACAGAACAACCAATACATGTTGCTAGAATAAAATTATTCTATAAGAGAATATAAAACAAATATGAAGGGACTTGAGCAATAATAAAATATTCAAGAATAATATATACAATATTTCTCATGAACATCACTATGCACTCACTGCCTTGTAGTAAAATTTGAAGAGAGTGAAAAGTATATTCGCAATAATTTCCTAATATATGACGGTAAAAAGCTACTACATAGTCACGCAAGAATCGCTTTAAAAAATAGGTATTATACTCCAGGAGTTGAGAGACCGGTTAACTTGATTACGGTTTGAATGATTCATTATAACGTTATATAACCTTGAGAGTCACTGAAGTAAGTCTAACAGAAATAAAAATGTATATTAAAATCTCGATGTTGTGTCGGAAAACGATAGAGATTAAAGACATAAAAGTTTTAGAAAATTAAAACGCCTAACTTTGTATTTTAATGTGAGGTTTACTGTAATTTAGTGATTAAGTTATAGGTTACACGTACCAAAGATATTGGTATAGATAATCCCAATACACAGGACACTAACACAGCACACACGACACGACACGAGCAGAGCCTGTAACCCACGGTAACCGTACTTAGACTGGCTAGTAAGACTTGACCGTGACTCTGGTATGTCTCCCAGGCAGATAAGTTTTCTGCTAACTCAACTAACTTCCCACGCTATACTACACCGACTGTGTTGTGACTATGACTAGGGGGCATTGCCTTGTACCGGCGGTCTGGGTCGCCAAGGGCCCTGGTGGTTCAGACAGCTTAGTATGCAAGTAATGTTTCCCACGTACTCGTTTACTACAATACCAAAGCGTACTCTAACTTATATTTATATATATATATATATATATATATATATATATATATATATATATATATATATATATAGCCTAGTAATAAGGAATATAAAATTGATAAAGTGTACTACATATATCATATTTATTTAAGTTAGTAGATAACAATGTAAACATAATATACCCTTCAAGGACTCAATTTTCCTGAGATGCATCTCAAAGAAAGAGACATACATGTCCTATATTATATAATCCTAGGATAAACAAATACTTCAATATATGACATGTAAATGACTTATATAACATGTTTAATTATTACATAGCTAATCTAACATTGAAGGAAAGTAACATATATTTAACACAGTATGTATTAGCACAGCAATATTGCTCATTAAGAAACCATACAGCCTTGATTAGGCAACATATATTATGATCATAATAATGACTATGGACAATAAGCACAAAGAAGGGATATTACATATTCCTCAGAAACAAAGGTGCGTAGTATCGTTTTGTAATATGATAAAATAATATAATTTCGAACCTTATTTAAGAACACTAGAGATTAAGATGCTTAGTAAAAACATTATTACATAGAGCTAGGGAAATACGACACACCATCGAGAGGTCATTAAAAGATTTCTGTAAATAAAAACCTTAGACATAAATGTGTATTAATTATAAAATATTAACCTGAAATGTATATGTAACCTGTAGATATTTAGTTTTAGAATTACGACACCAAAAAGCCAACTAAAACCTGAGACACCAGTCTACAAGACACCAATCTACAAGACACCAGTCTACAGCACTCTAACCGTTCCCGACCACCCACGAGACAAATGAAGTCTTCACAGCACTTCGTACTACTACTCACAGCACTTGCCATTCCTCTTTCGACCACCTTTGCCAGCACATCAACCCACAACACAGAAGAACCCAATAAGCCTCTAGTACAAATCTTCAAAGGAGCGTACTTCACTCCAATGTCCTAGACACTACCTTATACCAGTTCCATCCCTATATTATACAAAATTCCTTTCAACACACAGCAAAATTTACCTAAAAACGAACCCTCTCTAAATTTCTGCCCTAAAACCTCAACAACTCCCAAACCTATTGCAAGATACAGAGCAACCTTTGTACATTAGAAACCCTCATACATCAGCAAATGGTAGCAGAACACCTCCCATTCATCCAAAGACAGCAACCAGATAGAAACAGAAGATCGCTCACGTTCGTCGGAGATTTCTTCGAATGGTGTTATGACATTGCGACAGAACACCAAATACATGACTTGGCAGACAACAAGGAAGACGTCTACACAGCATTCTCAACACAACACCACTACCTACTCTCCGAGCTACCTGCGCATTCACCTGCTTCGTTCACAATCTACAAAGACAACACCACTTCCAGCTAAAACACGACGACAACAACCATTAAACAACACGGAACTCATTTAGTACATTTTATTAGCCTGGACTTCTATAATAACACTACTTCTTTTTATAGCCCTCTACTTCATCCACGTTAACAACATCAAAATAAAATTTCAGAAGCCTACAGTACATGAACGTGACTACCCAATGGATAACCCTAATTAGACAATAAGTACGATTCGTAGGTAGAATCGTCATTAAGCCAGGGGAATGTAAGACATATGTAATTATTAGTAAAATAAAATTCATAGAATCGATGTACAGATATTTGCTGGAAAGGAAGTCTTGTATTACAATTCGATACAAACATCCTCCGGATGTAACTGGATACGCACATCCGCCCAGACGCCGATGGTGAACAAACAGGAAATGCTTGCTTAAGCAGCGGAAATGCTTATTTGTAAAAACCGTGCGACAATGTAAGGGACAGCCATGCTGATATGAAAAAATTGTTACTCACCAATTATGATGGAGAGATTTGGCAGAGGCGTGGTCAATGAGCTGGCGGGAGAAGAACATCAAAACTGAAGAACAAGGAGGAGAGGTGGAAGTCGAGGCCGGGAATTCGAAAAGTGAAGTTCGGGAGTGTTTGTGTTCGTGTGCGGAAAAATATCTCTAGGCGTAATAAGTGTGATGTGAAATAAAATGTAAGTAATTTTAAGAACTTAGTATATTTTAGGGTTCATTAATCATTTTCAATTCCATATCTATTTAAATGTTCACAATTTCGAAAATTTAAATTCATGTGAATGTTTAGCTATTTAAAAGAAAGTTTCTCACGTTAGTCCATGAACTCATAATTATTGCAACACTACAAAATTTACTAGTAAATGTTATAATGAATTAAATTTAAAATAAATTGTAATGAGTAAATTAATATGAAATATGTCTTCAAAGTATTAAGGTATTAAAATTTGTGCTTAATATATCGGTTGACCCAATCAATTGTTAATTAAAAATTTTAATCAATTTAAAGAGATGTTGTCAAAATAAAATATGTGTTGGCTCATTTGAGGGTATTTGTACTGCCAATCTAACCTATTATTAAATCCTCTCACAGCAACCCTTGCTCATAGTATGTCACAAGCTTAATCTTAAACTAAACCAAACTACAAAACCTTACAATGTTGATTTATGGTAAGATATGAGAGCCCCTATTCTAAGAGCAGGGCCGTACTCAGGATTAGCGGGCTCCGGAGAAGATATTCGGCCGGCCTCATCATGTACCGCCGCTCACCCCCGTACAAGTGTGGCGGCCTTAGTAATATGTCCAAAAAAAATCCGGTCTGCGTATAGGTCAGATTAAGAGTCTAATACTTAATCCAGGACTAAAGAAAATGGCTCTTTTTTAAAACTACAATAATCTGTCACAGTTCCTCCAACGGCTTTTCCTCCAAACTAGGTTTCCCATGTTTAAAAATAAAAAATGAAACCTAGAAAGCGTTTTTCAACTGAGATATGAAGCTGAGGAAACTTCTGCTACACCCTAACGTGAAATTTCTTCTTCGCAGATTTATGACAGAATATTGTAGATGTGCCAAAGTCAGGGTTAGTGGTACGAATGGGTAGTGAGAACTGTCTAGATGGATAGAGATATGGAATTCTTTTATTGTAAGAGAAAATAACATGTATTGCATTGGAAAAGTTAACTGATAATTTTGACACGCACACCACAATTTTCCTCACGGAAAAATACAAGGATAGTACGAGTACAATTATTCGACTCAACCATTCGCCAATTTCCCAATCAAAGTCCCAGCTACGGAGTCAGTCACCCAAATGGGCTGGGAGTCATGCCCAGATTTAGGCATTTCTTTATAGAATATGGCAACCTGTTAATGAAGTGATCACCCGCTTGGAGGAGAAAGTGTTCAGAAACTAACAATATAAATCCAAATAATAAATAGTAAGCTAATAAATAAAACGCACAGAGAAGATTCACATGCATAGGTTCACTATAAATATAGCGTCATAAGAGTTCTCAGTACATACATCTGTGTAGCTTGGTCAAACTGAGCACACAATACACAAAATAACCGAACACAAGTCGGAGGGTATAGAACACTACCGGAATACATAGCAGACACCAGACATACATACATACATAAATACATAGTAGATTCACTGAAAATGTTATATGCCCAGTCTGAAGGCGATATAGAAATACATAGAATTTACTGGTATACAGTTTTCATTGGAAATCTGGTATAATCGGACTTCGCGTGCACTGATTTAGTTTGTGTTGATAAACGAACATTACAATTGAATGATGACCTATTATATTTTATAAACAGCAGTGAATGAATGAACTCTTTTGTTTTACACAGCCATTCCTTCATCTTACCTTGGACAAACCTTGGATAAGATACAGTACTTGAATTATTTTATTAATTTAAGTTATTATTGGAGAGGTGATCTAGTTTATGTTATGTGGGTGGAATACAATAGCATTTTGATATTACCCCAGAAATTAATATAATGCTCTTAAGCAATTACAACATTTTGAACTAAGTATTTATTCAGTTAAGATATACTATGAAATTTAAATTGTGTTTCGTTTATATAATTTATTTTCTATGAATAATTCTGCTATTTTTTCTACAATGACAATCCTAATAGTAACTGGTACCCAGTAAATGATATTCTATGTTATTGTAATACGCATTTTACAAACGAATCTAGATCTGGGAAACATTTTGAAGGTTATTCCTTGGCAATTACTTAATTGCATATAAATAAAAGAGCATAACGTACAATTTGTATAATTTTTATTTTGGTACAGAATATTAATTTTATGTCATATTTATTTTGTTGTTAATGTTGTGAATTTTAAGCATGATTTACCTATATGGACTTGTTTTGAAATTATATACAAAACATTAGATTCCCTAACAGAATACATTATTACTAGTGTAATTCTTCTGTCACAAAGAATTTAGGACCCATAATTATACAGTTGAGACGATAGATTAATGCACACCTCATGGCGTCAGTAACTGTAATTAATTGTTTGAACTATAAACTAAAACAAACAATTAGTAACTATCACGTAACTATTTAACTATGCTCGTTCTCTATACATTTACACACACATTTCCCGTATCAGACAGAAAAAATCTGATAAACTTATCAGCGCAAGTCCAGAAGCTCAAAGTGCTATTATAAGTTTCGACAAGGCCAAATTGACTTTCTCACTCCCATCCAATTATTCCATTTGAAAGAAACAAAACAGCTAAAGGATGCACCCAGAAGCCGTTTTACTTAGTGAAGTTCTTAGTTTTGTTGTTTCAAGTTTATTGAGTTCCGTAGTACGTTGGCAAGAATGAAAATGAGTAAAAGTACAAATAATAATCCTTTATTGCAATATATTAAAAATATAAATTGTATCACAATTGTCAAGAGATTTCTCAATCCAATAGCTAGTCCCCTTAATCGACACATTCACACACATTCAGACTTACAATTTTATTCTCGCATACATAGTCGCACTGACTTCACATAGACCATTTTCATATATTAGTTAAAGTTAGATTTTACCATTGTATGGTCCAAGTTTATCAGTAAATAAGGAAACTCCTGAATGTCACCCTGTCTTGAGACAGCAACATCTGTGTATTTTGAACTTAAAGTAGTCTGCATCGAAAACAAAAGTTCAATTAGTTTAATTTAAAGGTATCAGTTTGTATGGATTAATCTCTTAATGTATAATGATACTCATAACTCCTTATTCTATATATATAGACCTTAATTCTACTTACTCCTCCTTACACCCAACCTTAAATCCTACTTATTACTATATGCTAGTGTTGTTACCTATTATCATTCTTGAATTGGAACCTTATAATACTACACAACATACGCCTATTGCCTGAAATGTGGCCTATAGCAGAAGTCTTAGCATTATTTCACTATTACCAATAGATTTAAAACAATTAAGTAATGTATGAGACAGTTAAGTTAACTTCATTTTTGCCCTTGGGATCTTAAATGAGCCAATTATTGCAACCCCTTAAATAATAATTTTATTGAAAGGTGGACTTCAGTAACGGGTGCCTCTGAAATCAATTTTATTAATCAACTACTAGTTTCTCACATACTGGAGTTTCAGTTTAGATTATTATTTGAAACTAATTATAAATAACAAACAGGGGTTTGTTGTACAACAGAGGGTGCTCGTTAAGCAAACTTTGAAACTTACAAATAAATTATTTCTTTACACCTAGTAAATGATCTCATATAACGATTCTTCTCTTGTATTCTTCCCCAACTATGTAAATCAAGATAATATAAGGAATACTGAAAAAGAATCAAGTTCCTAAATCCATAAAAAATATCGAACACAATATTTTGTTGCATCGTTAGAATCAGTTGAGAGTTTTAGGAAATGGCATTAAAAATTCAAATGATAAGAATAAAAAAAAATGTTTTAACAGGTATACCCGTGTAAGGAATTACTTATCAATAAAAAAACACATGTTTGATTACTATTAGTGTTATTTGACATAAATTCTTTCCAACTGTACGTTAGATACTATTCTATTCCCTACCCTAAAGGGTTCTGGCATATATGGCCAGTCGTTGTCCTGAGAACAGCACTATTTGGTAGTGTTTTGGATATCTGCCTCTTGGCCACCGATTGGTCTGATCGTCTTTGATTGCCCAAATTATGTCGCTTTGGAACTTCTTCCGCTGTGATTCCTCGACTTTAGGGAACAAATTAATACAGTAAAAATAGTTTTATCTTGTACTTTCCTATTTAAATACATAAATGGCTAATTTTAACAAGTTCAGAGCATTCTTCCTTTTATTCTGACCAAAATAGGAGCGTCTTTACAATTTTAACCGTTTTTAATAAATTATACAAGATAACAGTTACGATAACGCACAATGAACGCTCCATATGTTATTTTTGGTAAGCTAATCCTATTAATTTCCGGTTATGGTTAATGCGACTGTGAATCGGGAATTAATAATATAAATATAATAAAAGCTATTATTTTAATTGAAAATGTTTTATTTATCGTTTTTTTTTGTGGTGGGAAATAAAATTATATTATTAGAAACTAGCTTCACTGAAATTAGCAGCTATTAATCGGCTTTATTTATTTCAACGTGCGACAAAAATAAATACACATAATCAACTCTAATCTAAATTAAAGCTGATAAATATTATCAGTAACGCTTTGACAGTATTCATGTTAGATATCCAACTGAGCTAATTTATTGAAGTGCTATCTAAGATAAATATTAACAGTAAGTTATGTCACAGGAACTGTTAATTAAGTCCTTAACTGAGCAGGAGGAGTTAGAAGGCAAGCTAAGAAATATCCTGGAAAAATTTAAATTCTACTTAAAAAAAGATAAAAGCTGTTGATTAAGTTCACACTGTATCAGCTGCAGCTAGTAGACCTACAGCAAACATTGTATCAGTTTTTGACATCACCAACCGTCATGGAACTAATGAGCATATTTAATTATTAATTCCCTACTCAAAGCTTACTTCGTAAATTGGCTTATCCTGTAGTATTATTGTAAAGTGTCATTTAAGATATTTAAATTGAAATAGTACAACACATTAGTGGATTTGTATTGACCTAATTAATTTGACTTTTATTAATGATTTTATCCCTAGCATCTAAGGAATTACAAAAGTATCAAGATTATGATGATATATTTATGATATTTAAGAAGGTTATAGTAATGTAGAAAACATACCTTGTAATTAAGGGTCATATATGTTTACCAAGAGAGTAGGTAGATTTAGTTAATGAATTTTTACAGAAAAAAAAATTTAGAGATCATCTAGTTATCGCTACAACTCAACACAAGGTCATCCAATATTTGTATATGCTAAATCTAAATGAACTTATTAAACAACAAGTGCTTCACATCAACTTAGTTAAAGGATAAATACTGCTCAGGGAAATTATCACGGTGAATTAGTTTCCATACAACTGGTTCTAGACTTAATTGGGCCACTAAGCAGAACAAAAATATGTTGAAAATTTAATATCCAAGCAATAACAGATCCTGTACGTAAACTAAATTGGTTAAGGCTCTTAAGTAAATATAAATCTGGTAAATAAGCCGGAGTATATTGTGTTCAACGTTTTTGTGTCTAAAATAACATACTTTACCTGGCTATGCCGCATATTTAATTGTGTGTACTGTAAAAAGTGTTACAGCTGCATCGTAAGACATTAGCTCACAAAGCCAGTGGTAATTAGGTTGAGCGTTGTATTCGTAATGTAAACACAGCATTACGGAGTATTATTACAACTCAGACTGATCAGAATACAAACCTATAATATGTGCAAAAATAAGTTTTCACAAAGCATATAGTGAATTCTTATCTTTACATCATGTAGTTTATGGCCCAATAAAAACTGCAATCAAGTCTTATCTAAATTAAGAAAACTTAACGATCAGTTAAACGAAAAACTGCCAGCTAACATTGTTCATAATTTAAGGAGGGCTGCATATAATGCAAAAAATGTAGAAGTAATTGGAAAATCGGAATAATTGGCAGTTGACACTTCAATCAATCAACGATTATTGCGAATACATAATGTCAATGTATGAAAAATTCAATAATTAGAGCTCAGAGCTAAAATTTTGTACATTCTCACTACATTATAAATACACCCAACCATACAATTCAACATTTATTCATCTTTCAGCCATTTACAAATTGTCCACCTACAGGACCGAAGTCAATCTCCTCATTGTGCCAAATGCCTAAAAAGCGATACCATTATAAAATGCTAGTGACGCTACAAATCGTTTCAAAAGAGTTTTTAGCAAATTGGGTATCGCGGCATTCTTTATCCCATTGCGCAGTTTGATGAAGTGAACACGTTCGTGTGAGGGCAGATGTTCATAAACTACCGTTCTGTGTTTATCAGCTCGGTAGTTTCCTCTGCCTCTGGTCTCTTACTAATGAATGTCTTGGCCCGTTTTCATGGCACATTTAGACATACAGAAGAGAGGTTGGCACAATTTAGAGACTTGGCAGAGTCAACAGCCGAAGTTTTTTGAATTTTTCTATAAAAGCCTGTCTGAAATTCAAATGAGCGATTATTCGAATCGCTTGCTTCTGAAATTTTAACACTCTCGTCAACTTGTTGTTTGAAAATGCACCTTGCAATACTATTCAGTAGGTAATGTTGGAGTTAATTGAGCTATTTTGTGCCGTTATCAAAACCTGAGTAGGTTAATACTTTGCTAAAGACCTAAAAAAAAATAATTGGCTGAGGATATTTTTCCTCAAACATGGTCAATGTGGTCATTCAATGGCAACCCTCGACCAAGGTGGTGTGATCAAAGTAATTTAGTGCTTTAGACCTCTTCCAGAATTGAATCTACTCACACGAAGGCCGGACCACATTCTGAGTCTGCCGTCCGCAGAGCTAAATTCATGATATTGGATTTCAGTATTTGTTTTGAGAATGAGGCTGTTAAAATGTTGACCACAATTGTTGATTTCAACAAAAGTCTATTCTTCCAAAAATTATTTTGATTTTCCACTGAAATAGAGTCGTTTCATCAGCCTACCGCATTAGTTTTCCATGCAGTAGTGATAACACAATGTTATTTACATTTATGAGAAACAGAATTGGATTGAGAATTGGACTTAAGTTTTCGCTTCTCGTTCGGTGAACTCATCGTCGAAACGCGCACAATACACTTGTTACACCAATAGTTTTACTTTTACGCAATGAATTAATCGGATCACTGTGTAATTGAAAAACACAATCATTGTACACCAATAACACGTCTTTTGTTAAGCCTTGAATAACCCCCTCGTTACAGAGAACAGCTCGTGCACATCAATTATCAGTTAAAATTAATAAAAAGTAAAATTAATTTATGATGATTTAATTAGTTGCTTTCCTTTTCATCTTAGAACTGACTTGGTATTTGGTTACAACGTATAAAAGGAGCCGGATCTTACAGCGTAAATCAATCGATCAGTCTATCGGTCAGTTCCGCTCGATCGGTCGACACTTTCGATAGCTTATCTTATCATAGTGCGTCGCGTGTCATAGTCTGCTATTCGGTTTGTGTTAAAGCGTCATTTAATGTTTAACTAACTTATATATTAATTGTAAATAAAAGGCCCTTTCTATTCCTTTTCTTAATTTCATTGGAAAACATTTTTGCTTTCGTTTTCATCAAAAGATAAATATCAAATCCAAGAAATGTCTTAGTAGTGTGAGAAATGCGATGAGATATATCTCATCCGTGAGTTTGATCAAAGTGCCTCCACTATAATATAATGTTTAATTGGGGATGTGTTTCACGATCGGATTAGAAATCGCAGAAAAACATTTTTCAGGTGTCTGATATATGTCAACCAATATTCATGTGGGTGGGGATCGAGATCTCGTCTTGACTACAAGATATCGCTGTCTTTAGAAGTGGAGCGTGAGAACAATGACGTGAGGTTCATTCACAATTATTCAAGGTTCAAACTCATGTGAATGAGGAAGGTCTCTAGTGTGCTTCTTAAGAACTGACTACAGTAAAACTAATACTAAAAATGCAGTAAATATGCATTTCCAAATTCAGTAGTGTCCCAATATAATAAAATAGTGTTGTGATTTACTTAACTTTTAGTACACTTTTTTCTTTGTCATCTTTTCCAAGTAAAGTGAAAATTATCATGAAGTTAAAATGTTCGTAATATATGGCAAAAGTATTCGAATATGTTTGATTCGTTTATACTAATTAGTATTACAAATCTCAAATTTATTATTGATATATTAGTGGCATAGGTACACAAAATCTTGCTTAGTATATAGTTGATTGCGTTAAACGTATGCTTATGCTATGAAGAGATTAGTAGTTTGTATGTGTGTCCGTGGTATGAACCCAGGATCTCTCACTTTACATCCCAGGCTCTCGTGTACATCCGGCAAGTGGTATGTTCTGATTCGAGTCCTGGAGCAGCAAACACTGCCCTAATTAATGTAATAATTAGATATCATGTCAGAAACAAAACGTATAAACATTTGGGCAGAACAACATCACCAATGCACAGTTTGGTACGGTGGGTTTTAAGTTTTATACACTAAACTTGCTCTACCAGCTATACCAACTCTGTACTACAACTTACATAATTGGTGTTAGAAGTATTTGCACATTTGGACATTACGAGATTATGGCAAACAATGCTGAGCTAAATGTACAAAGTTCAGCAATGAACAACAAAGC
This sequence comes from Homalodisca vitripennis, assembly GCF_021130785.1. Classification (NCBI taxonomy): domain Eukaryota; kingdom Metazoa; phylum Arthropoda; class Insecta; order Hemiptera; family Cicadellidae; genus Homalodisca; species Homalodisca vitripennis. The sequence goes on from NC_060215.1 coordinate 159,737,628, forward strand.
GGGAGCAGGAGTAACGTTGTGGTACCGACCAACAGTGGAGGAGTTGGTGTAGACCATATAAACTAGACCAGCCTCGACGTTGTACAATACAATATTATAGCAAACAATGCTGAGCTAAATGTACAAAGTTCAGCAATGAACAACAAAGCGGGAGCAGGAGTACCGTTGTGGTACCGACCAACAGTGGAGGAGTTGGTGTAGACCATATAAACTAGACCAGCCTCGACGTTGTACAATACAATATTATAGCAAACAATGCTGAGCTAAATGTACAAAGTTCAGCAATGAACAACAAAGCGGGAGCAGGAGTACCGTTGTGGTACCGACCAACAGTGGAGGAGTTGGTGTAGACCATATAAACTAGACCAGCCTCGACGTTGTACAATACAATATTATAGCAAACAATGCTGAGCTAAATGTACAAAGTTCAGCAATGAACAACAAAGCGGGAGCAGGAGTACCGTTGTGGTACCGACCAACAGTGGAGGAGTTGGTGTAGACCATATAAACTAGACCAGCCTCGACGTTGTACAATACAATATTATAGCAAACAATGCTGAGCTAAATGTACAAAGTTCAGCAATGAACAACAAAGCGGGAGCAGGAGTACCGTTGTGGTACCGACCAACAGTGGAGGAGTTGGTGTAGACCATATAAACTAGACTAGCCTCGACGTTGTACAATACAATATTATAGCAAACAATGCTGAGCTAAATGTACAAAGTTCAGCAATGAACAACAAAGCGGGAGCAGGAGTACCGTTGTGGTACCGACCAACAGTGGAGGAGTTGGTGTAGACCATATAAACTAGACCAGCCTCGACGTTGTACAATACAATATTATAGCAAACAATGCTGAGCTAAATGTACAAAGTTCAGCAATGAACAACAAAGCGGGAGCAGGATTAAAGTTGCGGTACCGACCAACAGTGGAGGAGTTGGTGCATACTATATAAAGTAGACCAGCCTTGAACTCGCAACTAAAAGTTTGCTTACTTAGTCAAAAGTGTAGGCATAAATGCAATGCTCAATTCAACTGGGTACCATGTACTGTACTTATTATTTTATATATATTCAGGGGGTCTCAGAAATATTTTATCAAAATTTAACTCGATTTTCAGCAGGTAAAAACAAATAATACATGATAATGTATCTCACATATAGTTTAGTTTGGTAGTTGTCTGGCTGTATTTGGGTTTTGTAAAATATTGTCTGAATTATACCTGAGATAAAACCTTACACACTATGGACTTGCCATTTGCCTAATATTTTATGTTTTGACTTTTTGAAAAAAATGAATTTTGGTTATGAGAACCGTGAGATAATATTTTAGAGGCTCGATTAAGAAGGACCACTTCACACTAGGCAGTGAAGACGCCGAACACACTGATTTTAACAAGAGTTCACTAGGTTACACGTAATGAGTTTATGAACAGTGCATATTCAAATAAAGTGCAGAAAATAAACAGTTACCCTTGTTTTCATGAGAGGTACCTAACCGTAGTCTGCTGTTGTTGAGGGCCAGGTTGTGATCAGTAAGTGTGGAAATAGGCTGCTGTCTTGTCGGCAGGCGTGAAGACGGAAGATGTCCTTCACGGATTCACTCACGCACAATACGACCGCAAACGAATAGTTCATAACACTGTGGCCAGTCCTGTAGAGCACGTTAGACGCGGGTGTCCGGGAGCAGAGACGTTCTGGTAGAGATTGCCAATCCAGAGCACTGACTTTAATGTTAATGTAAATGTACAACAAATAGAGATAAACTAATATTTTAAGTAAGAGAGTAACACATGGGGGAGAGAGTAAGTATGGTCAGCAGTGGCTAGAGTGTACATAAGTGCCCCAGGCGGGACCGAGAGTATAACGAGCAAGCGTGCCTACGCTTGCAAGGTGGGCAATTGATAAGTCAACCGTTGTGATTGGTTGGTGAGTGTACAGTAAACAGCTAATTCGGGAAACAATGGTTCATTGGTCTGTCACTGTACGTGAATATTTTAATCCAGTAAGGAATGGTATTGTAGGCACTAGGCCGCAGAAAGAGATATAGAATTAATGTAGTATATACAGTTTAGTAAATAAAGGCAAATATAGAGTATAAGTTGCACAAAAAATATATACATAATTATTGTTCAATAAAAGTAGCCTTTTCATATTAGGCAATAAAAAACAAGTTATTTAATGCAATAATACTTAACACTTTTTTTAACTTGCAGATTTTTTAAAATACTTTTAAAACTGTTTTTACTGTCACCTATGTTAATCGGATACCTGCAAAAAGTTAATTGTTTGCTTAATTGTGTTAAATAGATATGATAACGTCTCTGCTAAGTTTCTTAAACTATCTAAATAGTTATATGTAGCACTATTTGTTAGCAGATCCCAACTTATAGATATTTGGATTTTATTACAGATGTATTGACCAAGGGATGGGTAATGTATCTCAGGGAATAAATATTCACTCTACAACATAGGGAAAAAGATTAAATTTAAAATAACAAAATTATAATAATATTGCATAAACAGGATTGGTTCCACAATTATTAAAGAAAATGTTTAGTTCGATAAATATATATTACTCATTACGACGTTAGTCTGTCATCTCTCCTTATAAGACTATTACAGTCGTCTAAATTAATAAGCAACATTTCGTGCCCGCTTGCACTAAAAATTATCAATCATTATACTGTAGTAAAATATTAAAATAGTAGGATAGTGTGATACTTGTGATAAGCAACACACAAAGAACCAGGTTGGTGTGTCGGGAAGGTAAAACTGAATGACTACATGTCGAGCTTCCTGCCAACCTTTTTGTATTGGAAAGTTTTGTAAGGCAATAAACAGCAGAAGTATGCGAGAATGTTGTTTCAATAAATAATAAATGCTTTTACAGTATAGCATGGACTAGATACAATGAACAATAAACCAGCTTGGAAGTGTCAGACTGTTTTACGATTTCGCTTTGGTAATCCAATAGATTATTTATTGCCCTTTGTTTAATATTTGCAATATGTATAATTAGAGAAGGCTCTAGTTTCTATATTTAGAATAAAACTCATTAATATAATTTAAAACCGTTTAGATCATTCCAATGTAAAAAGATCGATGAGCCAGTTTGATGGACTTTGGCTTTGTCATCCGATGTGACGGCTGTTTCTTATTAGTGGACTGATATCGCGTGACGTCATTTTTAGATCGATCTTGTCTGATAAATTCTATGTTTTACTAGAAATCTGATTCTAACACTGTGTGCTGTAAGATATCAGTCAGGTTTACCAACTATCCGAAGAGTGAAACAAAAATCCCTTCACACAACCATACACCTATGGGGTTTTATGAATTATTTGGCGAATAGGAAAGTATAACATAAATTGTATTTTTTGTAATCACTACAATATCTACTTTCCATAAGTACAAAAGGGTCGTTTTATTTAAACAGTTTGACTTGAACCCTACAACTTCTGCTGATTGGTCTTGTAAATGTTTTCCTTATAGTATTAAAACACTAGAGGAAATACTAACAAGAAATCTGTGACAATTTGACAATGTTGACCAAAAACCAAACACCGAGCGGAACGATTGAACAACGCAACCAATAATCAATTTGGCCACATTTATTTGTTGGGCTTATTACACACAAATTTGTGCATTTCATCTTTGTTGCGTCTCTTATAGTTTCCAAGATTCCTCCAGTGTGCTTAAAATGTGGAACACACTGTATATACTTGTATTACGCACTATTGCAGTACGGACAGAGGTAAAAATGTGTGTGTACCTAATTTGTGTTAAGATAGAATTAACTGTAAACAAAGATAAATTATAATTAACCTAAACACCATAAAAACTAATAACGACAGGCCAGGGTGCGTCTGTGTGGTTTATGGCACTAAACAATGAGTGCTAAAATGCTGGATCAGCATTTTGGGACCATAAACAATAAACAAGCCTCTCTGTGATCAGCAGCTTTTGCGGTTTGGTTTTTATATAAACATAAATTCCATTTAGTACAAGTTGTTCTATTTCTATAATTGTTTTATTAATTTTTTTTCAAAAATAATAACTAGCTCCTTAATTTAAATAAATCTTATCCTTTATTGACATTAAAGCTATGTTAGAGAGTGACATAATTCTTCCATCTTGTTTTATTTATTTATTCATATTTTCCTACAAAGAAATGGCAAATCCGCTTTCACTGCTGTAAATAAAACACTATACAGACAGTTTATAGAGGTGCAAAGTTTAGGATCAATCTCCACGAAACTGATCCTTTGTACCGATCAAACTCTGTTGTCGGCGTGTAAATGCAGCCTTTGATACATCTCCTTTTGTATATCCTCTACTTCTAAAGAACATATTCAGGTCACTGAGTTTTTATTCGATTTGTATTCTATTCAAAATATACCGCTTAGAATGTATTAAAAGTGGAGACAAAATATTTACTTTTTATAGTGCACTAAATAGTAAAAGGATCTGATTATTAAGGCGCTATTATATTCTATTATTATATTATACTTTTCCTCAATGGAAAACACTTATATCTATATATGTATGAATATAATAATCTATATTGAATCAAATATATAATAATCATCCACCACTGCTAGTTTTCTTAAATATTTTGACTCTTTTTTCATGGCAATTAGTTTAAATTACTAATCAAACCACTTTAGATTAAATTAAAATACATAGAAATAACACAGCTCTTTGAAAGTGAAGTATATATCAAATTGTTTTTTTATATTTTGAAATCTATGTTACATACTATCAATAGTATTATTATTTATTAGCAGACTTTGTAAACTTCAATATGCTCAACTGACATCTAAGCATTATACATTACAAAATTTAATTCATTGAAACCTTAACTAGAAAAAATATAATCATCCCAAATGAATATAAATCATATCGTTTGTAATTACTTTTAAATATTTATACCAGTATTAGCTACCTTGTTAATTTTTAAAATCATCAACGAAAAACGAGTATAATTGGCAGTCTCAACACATTAGTAAATTTGCTATATTTTTAGCCTTTTAAGAGCCTTATTAACTTAGTCAGTGCACTAGAATTACTATATGCTAAGTCCGACTACACTGAAAAGCTGGAGCGGATAGTTACGGAACTACAGTTAACTAACAACAACCAAAACAACGTTGACAAACTCGTGGGTTGCATAGTTGACTCGGCCCGGGGGAAACATCAGGTGTTGCTAAATAATAAGGGGGTTAAGAAAAAACAGATTTGGTTTGACTTCGAATGCTTAGCAGCAAGAAAACGCGTATTTCAGCTATTAAATCTCTTTCGAAAAAATAATTCTATGTTAGTGAAAAGCAAGTATTTGGAAGAACAGAAAAAATATAAGACGTTGTGTGGCAGGAAAAAGAAAGATCACTTGGAGAGTATTATAACTGATTTGAGACATGCGTCTGATTCTAAAACATTATGGCAGGCATTAAATAGGTTTAAGAGAAAAAAGATAATGAAAACTGGAAATATTTCAGCCAGTATGTGGATTGAACCTTTTAAAGGGTTGTTGAATCACCTTTGCTGTCATCTGGGATAAGTTTTGCACTTCCTGAGGTGCAGGACGACTATTTAGACAGAGACTTTTCTCTTGACGAGCTAGAGTTTGTTTTAGCACGAGTTAAAGCTGGAAAGGCCCCTGGATACGACAGAGTGCCGTATGAGTTTTTCAAAAATTCTCCTACCAGTTTTAAAAATAAATTGATTTTTATGTATAATATTATTTTCAATAATAGTGATGTACCCGACAGTTTTAAAAAGTCAATAATATTTCCTCTACACAAAAAAGGAGACTTGGAAGAAGTAGGAAAACTATAGAGGGCTGTCATTTATCGATTGTGTAGGGAAGATATTTTTAGGTTTAATAAATAATAGATTAAATAGCTGGATAAGTGAAAAAAGAATTGTTAGCGAGTTTCAAGCTGGATTCAGAAAGGGGTACTCAACCATAGACAATATGTTTAGTTTATCCACTATGGCAAACTTGAAAATTTTAAGTAAGGAGAAGTTATTTTGTTTTTTTTGTTGACTTTTCGTCGGCTTTCGACACCATAGACAGAAACGCCTTAATTTATAAGTTATCTTGTTTGGGTGTACCTACGAAAAATTATTAACCTACTGAAGAGTTATTACAACGGAACAACTGCAGGTGTTTGGTGCAGGGATGGAGTCACTGACAGTTTTGACACTAACATGGGCTTGAGGCAGGGCTGCATACTTAGTCCAACAATGTTTTCGCTGTTCATTAATGATTTGCCAGAGATGCTAGAAGGGGGATGCAGTTTTGGAGGGACTAAAGTAAATATGCTTATGTACGCGGACGACATAGTTATAATTTCCCCTCTCCAACAAAACTACAGCATATGATATAAAGGTTAGAAAATTACTGCGAAAATTGGAATCTGTCTGTTAATTTGAATAAATCTAAGATTATGGTGTTTAGGAAAGGGGGTAAGCTGAGCTCTGAATGTAAGTGGTGGTATAAAGGAAACAGAATCGAGGTGGTCAATACCTATAAGTATCTAGGTATGTCGTTCACATCCGCATTATCGTGGAATCAACAATTCAAAGAAAAATCCAGATGTGCGAGAATGACAATGAACACAATGTGGGGCAATTTAATAGGTAACTCCAGGGTCCCAATCAGTGCAAAATTTAAATGTTTCTAAGCCGTTATTAGAGCAATACTTTGCTATGGAGCACAAGTCTGGGGATGTCTGGAAAGCATCGGAATAGAAAGTGTTCAAAGAGAAATTTATTAAGAGACTTTTCCGGCTGCCGCACAACACACCGAATTATGCGATCCACTTAGAAGTAAATATTGAAACTATTTTCATATACACTCTGAAACTGAATCTTTCTTATTTAATAAAAATTTTGTCCTGGGGTGAAGACCGTCTACCAAACATTCTAGCAAGACAAACTATCGAAGGTAAGGTAAGAGCGCAATTGGTGCAGGAGGTGGATAGAGTTAGGTGTCAGAGTGGGAGTTGAGGTAGACTTCAGTGTGCAGGAGTTGGGACATACTGCAGACACAGCTGATGAGTGTGGTAGAGGGGCTGAGGGATAGGTTTCATGCCGACTGTGTGGGCAGAGCACGGACCTCTCGTTATCACCAGCAGTACCTGACCCTTGATCTTAACCTTGGGGACAGAAGCGCAATCAGTAATAACCTTGATGTTAGTACTATTTTCATGGGTTATTAAAGCTCGAGCAGAACTTGTCAGCTTAAATTACAAGCCTTGGCTAACAGATTCAATTTTTACCTGTTCTTTTGTGCAATCCTGCAAGAGAATGAAACAGTTTTCCACTTTGTAGCCATATGTCCTATTCTCAGGAATATTCGAAAACAACGTTTAGGAAATTGTATATTAAGTTAAAAGGGAGTTTTTGGAATTTTTGAATGGGAGGGATTGGCAGGCGTTAGGGGATTATATGAAGGACGCTTGGAGATACCGGTGGAATTTAATACAGGAATTCAATTTTTAGATTTTTTCTTTTTTTAATTTCTTAATAAGTAAGTAAAACTGTGCAAACATAACGCGCTAGTTATAATGTACATAGTTACGTAGATTACGAGTTTATATTGCACTTATACATCACAGGAGAGACCATTAAGATAAGGATTGAGTCTTTACTTTATATTCCTTTTTCTGTACCGTATCTGTATATTTGTATCAACGTAACATATTGTATTAACCGCCTTTAGGATGTAAATGTGTTTTTACTTTTTCTCTTTTACTGTACAAATTTTTGTTTTGTGAACCCCCCCCCCACCCCCCCCCCCCCCCACCCCCCCCCCCCCCCACCCCCCCCCCCCCCCACCCCCCCCCCCCCCCACCCCCCCCCCCCCCCACCCCCCCCCAATTTTAATTTTAAAACAAGAAGTTAATTAAATTTATTTATTTTATTTAAAAAAAAGAAAACATTTCTTGAAAAAACTTTTACAATAGAGGTGGTATTGTACGCTTTTAAGAATTAAATCTAAATATCGAACAAGTACAATGATTGTTGTACCAGTCTCCAGGATTTCACTATTAGGCAACTAATGGAATGCAAGGTTACAATCTTAAAACAATTTATTGTACACTATGCAGGAAAACACTGAGTTGTCTTATCTTGTATTGATTCCCTACTAAGTAAAACACATAAATTAAATCGCATAAAATGCAATTACTCTTGTAGTGATGCACCATTGAATTCTCTGAAATGAAGTTTCTTTTAATTTGGGAACTCTAATCTTTGATGACAGATTGGACGTTACAAGATGCACTTTTCTTTATTAAGTTATAAAGTTCTCAATGTTCAGATATAATGTGTGAGGAATTTCTCAAATTTGAGAACTTCGGGTACCCTCGGGAACTGGGTTTATGAACGTGTTTGGAGAATCCACCATACCTCTTGTGCCCCTAGTAGTACCCTAGGATAGTGCAGAGAATCGAATGTAATATTTCCGCAAGAACAGTTGGTGAAGTTGACAAAACAACATGGTGGTTGTGATTCCTGACTTAGGCGTGCCACAACGCTTTGGTATGATTAGTTTATTTTAACCTATTTGTAATTATGTATTAGGTTAGTTATTACCTGAAGAAAAGATCAGATTGCAGATATCGAAACATAGTTTAACTGATTTATTGTTTCACTGAACGATGGAAAATGTCGGAAAAAATCCTGTCTTACAAGAGCCTGGTAAAATTTTACTTTTTATTTTATTTACCATAAAGAGGGGTAATTTATGCATCTTTAGGTTGTAATGTAATTCAAGAGGCTTATATTGTAATGTAATAATATAAACATAAGTGAACAAAATATTTGAATCGAGAAATAACAATTACAAACTATTTGAATAATTATTCATACCTAAGTAACGTTATATAAATCAGTGAAATTACTCATCTACGTCTGGTATAATTTCATCTAATATGTTCTATTCAGTGAGCAGTGCGCTTTTTCTGTTTTTTTTTTCCTACAGCAATTTTGCAACAGTTTAACAATTTCGCCCATGCTTTCTCCGTCGAGATGTTAAACATTAGTACCAACTTTCATTAGATTTACACTCCTGCAGGTGAGGTACGTATAAGTTGATCTGAAACAAATCAATTTGGAGTAACTCTTTTAGCTCTGCGTTGGGAATAAGAGAACTGTTCTTTGACTGATTCAGCAGTTAGCATAATATAGAAACATTTTGCCAGTGTTTTTCCTCTTGATATAACTTACATGAATTATAATGTTGATATAACTATTCATTTAAAATGTAAGGAAACAACTGAAGCTGATTTACCTACACTATCAACCTCTAAATATAATTGGAAATACATATTATCTGCATTAAAACTAAATAAAAATAACATATAAATTATTGATGAAGTTAAAAATAAAATAAGGAACTCTAAACTATATAGCAGTATTCCATAACATACCAAACGGTAAATAATGAATTTAAATTAATCTAAAATTAATTACAGCATAATTATGATTACCACAACTAGACAATGTGTACAGTTACATGCTTTGACTATAACAGCTACTGGTATATTGGATACATTGGTTGGTTTATTTTATATTCTTGCATTGAAAAATAATAAAACATCTACAGTCAAGTCATTTTCGCTGAACAGTTATTACTACCTACGCATAGTTTTCACAAAATAATTCTAAAGAAAAACGTGAATATTCTAGAAATATTAAGAAAAGGATAACAAACTAGAAACAACAAAAACTACACATTATAGCAATGTGGCAAGATGTGGCCACTCATAGTCAAGACCATCAATATATCTGTATATAAATAATTAAAAAAAAACAAGATAAATTAAATTTTTTAGAAAATTTACACTTTAAATAGAAAAAAATATATGTAGTTTGTAAAGATAGAATGTTGGCAAAAAACAAATATAATGTAAAAAAATAGAATGTAATTGTTTCATTTTCAATTTCAATTTTCAAGCAAATCAGCCGGTGTGGGTTTTTTAAAATGTATGTGTTGTATCACCTTAAACACTTAAATACTAGGCGGCCAAAAGAATATATTGATAGAACACTTGCGATTATATTCTAGTATTTTATAGTGTTATTGATATGTAACATTATGCATCGGGGATAAAATGGATTAGGAGGTTTTCTTTTGATGTGTGAAGTTTTAAATGTAGATTTGAATGCCGGCTGATACAAGTACTATAATTATATTAGAACTAACTCAAGAATAAGTTATCTAACAATGCTTAACAAAGCAACTTCAACTTAAAATTTATATTTGTTTTTAAACTCAACAAAAGAATCTAATGTGCTAGTATCACGAAAAATATAACTGATAACTAGTCAATTGATAATTGATATGCGAAATAATATTTGACATTTATACCTTCAGTGTATTCTATTAACCATTTAATTCTATGTTTATAGAGGACATCACGCCCCTGATGGCAAGGTTTTATTGCAAATTCTTATACCTCAATGTAGAAATTTTAAGGATACATGAAACAGTTTATTTTTTTCATAAGCTCACAATTATTTTGACAGATTTCACACAGAACAAAATAATAAAATTCTTGTTCTAACATTAGAATGTCGAGTTTACTTCCATTTTACCTTATTCTTCGTGCAGATTCTACAATTTGACGATGTTACAACTTGTTTTCTGCAGTCTTGAGTCATGCTCGTCTGAAGAGATCCAAACAAAATCATTGACGAAGAAGCTGAAATAGATCTTTTTACTTTGTTTAGAAATCAGAGACACCTATACTAAAAATATATTGTTTAATCTAGTTGAAGAGGTATTGTATAATATTTACAAATATATCTGGTTACAGTAAGTTTTAGTTACCATTACTTAGAATAGTTTATTTTTGACAATTATACTACTGGTGCAAAGAAATAAGATGAAGAGATATTCCATTGTAATATTTCTCGTAATTATACATATTTACAATTTAGAATAACTATTGACAACATACATTATTTGGTTACATATACAAACTCTCAGAGAGTAGTTTATGCTTTTACCACAAGAGGGCAGCACACGACAGCGCGCGTTGTATTACGGTCCAAACCGCATGTCGAGTACGCAGGGCGGCGCGTCCACAGAACGTCAAACCACCTCAAAGGAAGCCTTCGCAGCAATAATATTGTTTCCATTTACGTGAAATTATTGCTTGTCCTTGTAATGTTGTAATTCATATTCTACTTATCAAATAACGCAGTCTTGTTGCCTGGTGAATTTATTTAACCCCAAAAAAGTGGATACATATGAGATAGTTATTTGTTAGCAGGACCACATGCAAAATGTCCATGAACACTTGTACAATTAATGTAACTGAAAATTAATCTCCCGGCAGTGAGTAACCAATCCGACTGTTACAGAAAATAATAATGACCAAATTATTTAAGCTTTGAAACCAAATTCACCTTTAGCGTACGTTTATAAGCATTGGACCATATTGCATTTACTATTCATTCTTTTCTAATAACTTATCAGTTCACAGTTCATGTAACCTTTGATTTATTACGTGTATTAGCTACAAGTATAGTAACAGTTATTTAATCATAAAGTAATTACCTTTCAGGACTTGGCGTGCAATTTTTAAATTGTTCATTGCAAGATCCATAAGATTAACAATTTACAGAAATACATAGTTTAATGCTATAATATTAATTATTACCCGTCAAATGGATTTACACACATAATCAAGTCATGGATTGCTTGTTTCATTAAGAAAAATTAACTCCTTAATAGACAAATTTAGGCCCAATATGGCGTACACAAACTTAATTACCTTGGAGTCGAAACTATTTTAATAATAGTGTAAACATATTAAAACTGCGATATTTATGCGTAAAGAGACAAATTTAGGGACCAAAACAGCATACACAACTTAAAATACATTGGAGTCGGAACTAGTTTTAAAATAGTGTAAACATAATAAAACTGCCATAGTATGAGACTCATAGGGATTTGAGAAACACAATTCTTATCGAGGGATATTCTAGTCGTGGTGTGTACTAAACAGAATGTGTAGTCTTGGTCATGATATCGAGGGATATTCTAGTCGTGGTGTGTACCTTGGTCATGATATCGAGGGATATTCTAGTCGTGGTGTGTACTGACCAGAATGTGTAGTCTTGGTCATGATATCGAGGGATATTCTAGTCGTGGTGTGTACTAAACAGCATGTGTAGTCTTGGTCATGATATCGAGGGATATTCTAGTCGTGGTGTGTACTGACCAGAATGTGTAGTCTTGGTCATGATATCGTGGGCGCACTGATATGTGAAATCCCTTTATAGCAAGTCTCTTTATTTACCTATCGTCTTTTATTGTTACTGGCTAAATAATTAAAATTCGTATTTTAACACCAATCGTATATTCATTTTTTATTATTATATTATTATAGTTCAATTTAATGATGTAACAATTAAATTAAAATTTTAGAAAACTAAAAGATTTACAATAGTAAAATACAATATGTCTTTGCTAAAGTTACTGAACATGAAAAAATAATTATGGTATTTAAAATTTATTTCACAGCTCGCATACATAACGGCATTCTAGTGAAAAATTAATACTTGTTTGATTTGAGTTCCAAGCGTTTATAAGCATAAGGAGGTACAACTGAGGTTAATCTAGAACTATAACGATTAAGTTTTGCAAACTTGCTGTAGTGGGTTAGGGGTATGACTTGGATAAGGAAAATCCATTGCTATTGAGGTTTACCCGTAAATAATAGTTGTACTATAAAGGTGCTATGAACGTTCAGTGTCATGGCAATTTCAATGAGGCCTATGTTACTTTATAGTCTACTGTATAGCAAATATGCGAAGAAATGTGCATTTATCCAACATATTTACAAGGTGTCTTCCCAAAAAATCTTAAACAATAACCTAGTAATATATGGTTTGTACCATATATTCGATCATATATTAAATGTACATCTGAAGCATGCGTGGCTTAAAGGATCTTACAGCGTTATAAACAGTTTAAAAACTAAAAGTAGAGAAGATTTATAATAACACAAGAACATACTCATTCCATAATTTATTATCAGAACATTTTCATATTGCGGCTTAAACTAACTAAGCGAAACCATCAACTAACGATACTCTGAGGTGAAGTTCCCACACGACTTATAAGCTTGACCGTAGTTTATATTTGATTTTCAAATTTTTGTAGCCGTTTAAAAATATATTTCAAGTTATACCATGCGATTTTCCTACAAAATGTCCCATAGAAGCTAGATAGGCCTATACTCAGAAATCAATAGCTTAGATGAGTTTGTTCGGCGATAAATCATGTAACGTAAAACGAAAGTCACGCCACAGTTAATGGTCGGAAACATTACGGCAACAAACTAAGTTAATATTACATGATAACAGCACATACACCTTTTACACCGTCATGCATCATCGATATTTCATCCATCACTAGTAACTTTGACTTTGTGACTGGAGATAATCACTTTTATGCGTGCTGAATGGCGTAATATTTCATGCTTAGCAACGTTTGATTCTGTAACCGAGTCAACGCCTGGTTAATTTCAAATTTGTTCAAAACTGTAAAAGGTTAAAAATCAATCGTGCAACGAATTCCCCGTTATAACACATGGTTTAAAAAATGGTCGCGCAAATATATCCCTTTGAGACCCAGGTGTCATAATTGTAATATTTATTTTGCTAAATTTTATCAAAAAGCCAAACGTGCAGGGGAGCGGTCAGACCTGCCTCACATGACACTTTTGAACTGATACTGTAATTTTTTATTGGGATTTTTACACGGTGTCGGTTGGCTGCACTGTTGTCTGTTTCCTTCTGTGTCAGCTGTTTTTACACGTGCTGTGACTTTGTGTTTGTGTTTTTATGTGTTTCAGACGTGGTTCTGGTTATTATCACATTAAACTTTGTGTGTTTTATAACTAAAGTATGCTGAATACAAATACATTCATGCCTTTTCTTTTAATTAACATTTTGATGGTGAAAATTTCGCTTTTATAGTGACTATCACAATTGTGACATTTAGGATTGAACAGTACCTAACCTGAAATTAGGAGTAAGTGTTGTTGCTTGTGTTTACACTTAATGTTTTCTATAAAAAATAAAACAAATGGAGAACTTCGATGGACTACATGCTTTAAATGATGAAGACATACTAGCACACCTTGATAACTCAGACTTTGAAGATCTACTAGACGACGACCTTCACATTCGCCCCTACCTACCAACCTGACGGACATTCTGCTGGTGAAGACGAGGAACCTGATGAGGCCGACAAAGAAGACCATGCTTTACATGCTGATCCGGTACCTGAAACTTCTTCTTCAACTAATCAAGGTAAGGACATACAAGTAAGGCAAAACCTCACTCTTGGGGGAAAGAGGCTTTTAGTACAAAAGACGACCCCATTCAAAACTATGTTAACACTGAACCACTGGCCTTTAGCCCAGCGTACTACTTTGAAAAATACTTCACTCCCGAGCTGCTTGAATCTTTTGCCTTTTTTACTAACCAGTATTTTCAATAGCAAAATGGCAAACCAATGAATCCTCCCTGTACTGCTGCTGAAATTAAGACATTTTTTGGAATCAACGGCCTAATTGGTATTTTTAAATACCCTGCTGTAAGAATGTATTGGGGAACTCGATATCAGTTTAAAGAAATATCTGACTGTATGTCCAGAGATATATTTTTTAGCCTAAGAGTAAACCTACATTGCGTAGACAATCTAGGTTTTGATGAAGCTGCCCAAAAAGCCAATAAGTTGTGGAAGGTACAACCTGTCATAGCAGCTGTTCGTGAACGATGCTTACAATTAGAAAGGGGTTCAGGCTCCTATTTAATTGATGATCAAATGATCCCGTTCTTAGGTTCATGTCCAGTTCGACAAGTAGTAAAAAACAAACCTAGACCAGTTGGTTTGAAGAACTACGTCATCACTTTCAAGCAATGGCCTAATGCTTGATTTCAAAATTGTGCAAGGAGATACTACACCTTTCCCAGATAAAAGTCTTGGCCACGGAGCCGCTGTAGTCTTGCGACTTGTCAAAACCCTTCGTGAGGGTAGCTCTGTTTATTTTGACAAATATTTTACTACACTTCCTCTTCTGGAAAAGCTCTCTGACATTAAAATTGAAGGTACTGGGACACTGCAAGCTAACAGAATCTCAAAAAAGGATCCTCGGTTCAAAAACATTGATCTAAGTAATCAAAGGCAAATCCTAATGAAAAGAGGGGAATATGATGAATACACAAGAGATGATAACAAGATGGCTCTTGTGATGTGGAAAGACAACAAAGCTATTATGATGGATTCCACAACTTGAGGAGCAGAACTCCTCATTGATGTCAAGCGTTGAACCAAAAAGCAGAAAAATACGTTGATGTTTGCTGCCCTTCAGTTGTAAAAAAATACAACTCAAACATGGGAGGAGTTGATGTCCTTGACCAAATGATGGAATACTACAGGTCATGGATCCGTACAAAAAATGGGCATTATTCTCCACTTTTTTTATCTCTCAATTGTGAACTCCTGGTTTGAGTACAAATTGGCATGCCAACTACAAAAAGTTAAAAGCAAAGACCAATTGGGCTTGATGTGTCGCCTAGAAGGGTGCAAATCTAGATCTAGAACGAGATGCACAAAATGCAGTGTGTATCTTTGTCTATCTAAAAATGCAGACTGTTTTGTGAAGTTTCACACTGTTGAAAAGAAACACCAAAAAATTTTTTTTTACTTGAGAACATTTCAGATTTTTTAATGTTGTAATTAATATAAGTTTACAATGTTACACTAACCTAATGTTCTAATAATGTTTTTTAAGATCTTATTATGTATAAATAAATTTTCATAAATCTTTCACAATTGTTACAGTTTAATTTTTGGAAGCCTTCAGACCCACGTATAACAATTTTGACACTAGTTCCCCAACCCTACTTAAGGGGCAAAACATTAAAAAAATTATTAAACCATAAAAATGCTACTTTTTTGCAAAAAAAAAAAAAACAAATTTAAATATGCCTGGCTTTAGGTCTGAAAAGGATATATACACGTAAATAAAGCAAAATACCATAATATATCGTCACAGCCCGATAGAAAGATGCTATGATAAATTTATTTAATACAATAGAATATCACTCAGGTTATCTGCTAGACTATTATTTAATGTATTGGGAAAATTGCTTTGCTAGGGTTATATTGAAAACATATTTATCTGTTGAAAAATAAAAAACTACAACAAATATATCTATTGAATGAATCAAAAGATAGTTTTACTTTATACCTAATTTTATTATTTATCGAGTACGTGATGGGCAAAAGGTGCTTACAAAGATTTTTAAATAACATTTATAATCAGAAATACTTAAACACGTCTTATCAATACTGAGTTTTGAAATACTCTGTCAACCTTTTTAAATACTCTTAAAATACATTGAAAAACTTTTGTTTCGTGACGATTTTGTGAATAGTTAAATACTATTACATGTTCAAATTAATGTACCTTTACAAATTTGGTAACTGAAGTTTAAAGGTTTCATTGTAATATTTGTGGAAGAGTGATTTCACAAACCATAACATGATTAGGGCAAGAGCACTGAGGAGGACCAAACTAGGCAATCGGCGGCGACATCACCACCGAGGGAGTTGTCTACTCGAAATTGTGTCTCAGCCCACACCATACCTCTACTCAACTGTATGATGTAAATATTATGTTGATATTCAAAAAATATTTTACGCCATGTATATGATAGAGTGACTACACAAAACCATAAACCAGATCAATTGTAGAGAGCTGAGAGAGTAAATTGCAGACAATTACTGGCAGCGACACGGCCGCAGGAGTTGTCAGCTCGAAATTGTTTCTCTCATTATACCTTTCTACAAGCCTTGATACCTCAATTATCTCAGTCATGGTTACGTGATACACAATACTATCAAATTTAAAGTTTAGTTAAAACACCATAATACACTGAAGATTATGTAAAAATAAGTTATGGTTGGAAACGGAAGATAAATACAATATAATATTTGACACCACACTTTATAATATCCCACAAAAAATTAAAACCTAAGCTTTATGTGAAGTATGCGCTATATAGATATAGTTTTTTAATAAAATTTTATTCTATTAGGTATGTTTTTAGGTATTTTTATGAGGTAGGAAAATCCACTACGGTTGCTTTGACGGATATTTGCTACTGGCGTACAGGTTCATTACATTTGTTCATTTACATTTATTTCCTTTTTACTTTATATCCATTTAAAAGTTAATTCCATTTATTGGGAAGACATATTAAAATGTCATTATTTTATTTATATAAAAGGGCCAGGGGTTTAGAAACCAATTAGTTAGGTTTATATTCAAATGACTAAGAACTGACTAAACATCGTCTCCTTATATGGTAATCGTGAAGGGAGCTTAAGATCACAAAATCAATATTGATGTAATATTTAACATACTAGTTCAAATAAACTACCAATATCTTGTCGTAAGTGTATTGGTTGGGCCAAAGGTTTTGATATTAACTATGATAAAGAGGCTTATTTCGGGTGTAGCTCTGGTTTTTTATAAAGGATTATGAATATCACTCATGCATTAGCTTGTCTTAAAGATACTTGAAAATTTAGAACTAACTACAATTGATTTCCCAGTACATTTCGTTGCTTTACTGTTTTAGTTAAGGTTCAGGATCACTTCGTGACGAACAATTAATGTGTAAAGCTGTTCAGCTCGTTTTCGATGGAGAGAAGAAGAAACCTCATTGACTGACAAACAAAGATAGTTCAGTACAAAAGGCGTAGCTCCAACCAATTTGCGTTTTTGTATCCATCAGAATGGTAATTTAGGTGCAATTACCTTACAGAATATATTTTCTACGCAGTTTTTACTACTCTTGCCTTCTATAATAGAAAAAGATAACAGTACTATGGACGTAGCGCCAAAGCAACAAAAACAAATATTATTCTTGCCAGAAACTAAGGTATATAACAAATAACTGTAATGTTAGCGAATCTGAAAAGAGGACCACATGAACTGGAATATTAATTTATTCTTCAACTAAAACTTCTCGAGAAGCATACTGCTGGAGCCTTGTTAGTTGTTTAAATAGTCCTGAAACCTCTGTCGCATGTTAAATAGTAAAGCAAGTTTTTGAGAAGATAGTTGGGTTTAACATAATCTGAAACCAAAAGAGAATGAAGAGGTCTTTTAACTGTATTTTTTTGTATACCTTATACCCTATGTGAAGTTTCACTCACCAGAAGACTCGTGTTTCTCCCGACAGTGCCTTAATGCACTTTATTATTTCCCATTTGCTCTAACAAATGACTGACTTCTAACGAACCAGTACTGTCAGTGAAAGGTTACAGACTGGCTTCCACGGGACCTACATCATTATGTTGGGGGTTGCATAATGCATCAATATGCATAGATAGATTAAACGGATATTTAGGTACTAATTATATGAAGATTAATCTACATAAAGATTATATCAAGAGTTACGTGGAAGGTTACACGAACCTAGTAATTCCGATCATAACATATATTGTATCGAATGTTTTTGTAAGAAAGCTAAATTCAATAATAAATGTAGAAGAATATTTATAAAACAAACATATTGATACAATGACTGGTATCATTGATGAAGAAGCCAGTCATATCTACTACATTTCGGTAAGGATGAAAGACATGGTGTATTATACAAAGCCCACAACCCGAAAGGACATGAGAGAGAATTATAAATGCAGTTCATATAATTGATGGTGATGAAATATTGTGTGCCGTTATTAGGTCTGGAACTCGTATTGAAATGTGCATCAAAATTAAGGCAAAAATTTTAATTACATATAACGGAACATACGGAATACACATTCATACGAAATTAAATAACAAATTATGAAATGCAACCACAAAAGCATCAAATCTGAAGTGATTGCAACTAATACACATTTATTATTTAAAATAAACGCATACAATAATAAATAAATAAATAAACACTAAATCAATACTAGTGTAATGTAACCGGAAAGCCACTTAAGTAATACTTAATTTGTTAAATCGGTAAAGGGTTGACATAGTCATTACCATTAATTTTAATAAATAATCTCGTTATTGCAGGATACCAGCACTTTTAAATTCTTTCAAATGCGATCATTGACGTAAATTGGAATAAATCACAATTACAATATTCTGTTATATGCAGTAAACAGAATATTTTTTGTATTAAATGTGTAGTCTTCCGACAATGTATGTTTAATTGCTTTTTGTAACGGATGTATGCCATACATATATATATATATATATATATATATATGTGTGTGTGTGTGTGTGTGTGTGTGTGTGTGTGTGTGTGTGTGTGTGTGTGTGTGTAATTGTGCTTTCAAAAAACCAACAAGTTGAAACCTATATTTTACAAGTGATATGGTTTATCATTAGGAAAGCATTTTAGTTTTCTTTTAACAATTAGTCTATTTACTAGAGTTGGCTATTTATATTATGTAAGCTAAATAAAGGCATTATAGTTATATTTACTTTGAAAGTATAATATCACAATCTGAAGCAAAAACATAATTAACAAAGCATCATTGAATAAAGTGAGTACATAAAAAAATAATAAATGATTTTTTATCCCTGGATTGAACAATGTATAATTACATTTTCAGGCTACTTAGTTAAATCTGTTAATAAGTAACGAAATAAATGTATATATTAAGGCTTGTAAAATAAATAAGTCTTAAACAATACAAAGGTTTTAACATTGCTCACTAAGCAACATGCTACAGTAGTTGGGTAACGTTCACGTGTATACGGTATATATTATTTGTATCAGACAATTTTTCACTATCACTAAACCAGGTTTTCATATTCAATAAATTTTATTAACTCGTAAATGTATTACAAACAGGACATTTTCCTTTAATTCTCTACTACCGCATATTTAACTCCATTTCCGTGTTTAACACCATTTTTTCTATATACATTTTTACTTTGTAACTGTAAAACAAAGTATTATGTTTCATTGCTTATGATAAAATAATTATTGACTTTATAAAAATGGTAACTAAATTAAACATTTTTCTCTAGGATACAGTAATGTTTATTAGGAAATCATAAACTGAGAGGTAAATTGTTATCACCACTAATAAAAATAAGTTGTAAATCACATTTCATGTGAATTTAGACTGACCGTCGCACGGGTTATCGATTTTCGATAAGATGAGGCAGAGTGAAGTTTTAGTAGATAATAGTAGATTAGTATAGAGGAGGAATCTAGAACCAAACTCGGGGGCTTAATTAATCAAACAACCTCTGACTCAGCACAATAGCGGGGTGCAGTGCTTGAACTGGACCGAGAGTCACGAACAGATAAATTACCTCCGGTCACACAGATCAACCGCTGAACTGAAAGTGGCCATTAACGTTAAAATTACTTAGTTTATAAACTTTATCGCATCGATAAGATAAATCACTCATACCCAGTTTAATCGCGGTCAGATTGCTTACCATAAGAGAAAAGTTATTTATCGTTAAAAATAAGTGTACTGTGTTCTATATAGGTGTCCTGCTTGCACTTTCACCCAGATTGAACTGTATTGTGTTGTATAAGGTTCTCTGATGTTAAAACTTCAGGATTCAAGTCTGTGACAGCATCAGTTTTCAGATGGTGTACGCCAGTGGAAGGTGCATTGGAGCTAAACCCATCATTCTTCTTTCTGCTATGTTTACAAAAACCCAATTTGAAGAGTCCTTGGTTTAAATTTCTGCTTCGTATGTCATGGTTCTGAGTGACCTGCGTTTTAGAGACCAATTCTATTTCGTTCTGGACCAGTGACATAGCATAGAGGTAAGAGATGTAAACCCATTCAACGTTTGTCCCTAAGTAAGGGTTACTAGAATCCTTTCACTGTTTATCGAATAGTAACAACTAACTCTATTTTGTTTTTTTATGATGGTTGAGAGTTGTGTATATCATATCAAAATTACTTAATTTTCATCTGGGATTCCAAGAAATATTACGCTGTATAAATTATTGTTCTGGTCCACCTATATTATGGATGTTGGCTGTAATCTCTAATGTACTCACGACACAAGATAAAGTGAACAGATTTTCTAATATTTATCACTTGTCTCAGATAAACAAATGATATTCATTTTTGTGTATAGTTTGATGGTCACCTTCCGTTAAAGCCTAAGTGTATTCCTACCTGAAGTAGGATGAAGTACAGAGAAGGGAGATCCCCTTCCAATCTGCATTACTTATTCAGTTTATCTGGCTCTTTTCAAATTCAGTTTATGGATACCTTCTCAGGTAGGGGCTATGGGAAACCCTTCTAGACTACAGAGGTGGGTATCTTATGACTGTCGATAAATTAACTCTTGCATAGATAATGTCAAATTGTTTTATTCCAATACATACAAAATAGATATGAAACTTTAAGAAAACACTTCAACTTTTAATGATAAGTAATTACTATGAAGTACTTTAGGCTATTTTACGTTGAAAACTATTGCACCACTGACCAATACCACAATGAATTAAGTTTTCAAGTTAAGTTTTTTTTTTCAAAATATTAAACAATTTTGGGTTTCATTGGACAAATTAAGGGTTTTAGTTTCATTTTATACTCATAAGGGGTTTTGGTAGAAAAAGGAAATTGTTTTTTTAGTTATTGAGTGACTCAGAGTAATGTTTAAGAACGACTACTGCATAAGACAATGGACATGTTTAACCATATTGTTCACTAGTGATAAAAACCAATGTGGTAGTGGTATATACGAACCTATAAGAAACAAGATTACCCACAGTGAAATGTAAGTAGCAACAACTCTAAGTAGCTTTCGCTACTCTCAGACAGAGTAAAGCAGAGTTGTTGAGTCGTGAAGTTGTCGGAGTTTAGACTCACAAATGTATCTTATACAAGTTGTCTTCACCTTCCTAATACTCTTATACTATAATCCATTCTAGTTGAAACACTGTTGAAACTTTGGAGTTTAGACTTACAAATACAAAATCTACTATTTTATTAATGCACTGCATTTCCAGAAATATTCGCGTATACTTACAAATATATTCTATTCACGTTGTCTTCAAATCTTCTGGCACATCATAAAATTTGATTGCAGTGAACAAAACTTTCCAGCTACGTTCTTGAAATAATACTGTTAGTTGAATATTTATATTGTACACATTCTGTGTGATGAATATGAAGGGAGAACTGTTTACGGACGCCTTTCAGGCACTATTTTTAGGATATATATATCTTTTTATAAAAAGTAGGTCTAGATACATTGCGTTTAAATAGGTTTTAACCATACAGCCCAAATTTTTTTCCGCACTTTTGTCCAAATCGTGTTAAAGATTGTTTAAGAATACTAACATGTAACACGAGAATCCAGAGTGTGTGTATATGTAATTCGAATACAAGTACATCAGTTGTCGTATGTATTATTAATAAACAGGATGTTACATCTGACACTTCCTTACATCAAGTTCAAACGAGGATTAATCTCATCTCCTCTTACATTCCACAATCTGACTTAAGTCTAACTATTTCAGCCTAACCAAAGCTAGCTCAACCTTAGGTCAAGTCCTACTTCCGAGACAGAATTTCTTAAACATAGAAATAATAGATTCTTTCACAAAAACTTTACCTAAAATATTAAATATCTACAAAAGTGTTTTACTCAGAGGAATCAAAAATCTTTAAGCACCTAAAAAATATCTTTCAGCTTCTAAAATAATGAAAAAATATGTTTTTTAACATTTTCTGAGACCACTGAGTTAGTTTATTGTCTTGTTTGTAAACTGTGCCCTAACCGTAAAGAAAATCAAACATATTATTAAAGCGTTTTCTGACTGATCGAGAATTTTAAATGTATTAAATATCCACAAGACATCCACGAAAAGCTCATTTAAGAGCTATGACAAGCTTAGTTGAAATAAGCATTTAAAAAAGTGGATTAGACTATGAATTAACGCGTCAAATTGAAAATGAGCATTTTTACTGGAGAAATGTTCTACATCGTGTAGTAGCCACTGTTATGTTGCTAGCTAAACTTGGACTTCAAAAGCTCACAGAGAATGTCTTAGATTTCTTGTACAAAATAAGATAATACAATTATATATAGTATTTGGATTATCTCTATGAATGAGTTTCTGAAGGACAATTTATTAAAATATGAAGCCTGTAGTTAAGTTAGTAATAACTGCTTGTTTTATCAGATCTACGATGAGATTTTAGCCCTAATGGCAAAAGACATAAGATAAACTCTAAGTAAGGAATCTAACGAACTCGATGAGTTATAATAATTGTTGCTTCAGCACCCGATTTGAGTCATGTAGACCAGTTGACTTTTATAATACGATTCGTCTCACCTTATTGTTAGCCAGTTGAAAGAATTTCGTTTTGCTTTATATCCATCAAGTCACAAAAAGCAAAATACTTGACAGAGACAGTACTGAAAGTAGCGAATACTCTAGGTCTGTACATACAGTAGTACAGTGCAGAGGGCAGTGCTACGGCAATGCCTCAAGTATATCAGGGGTACTTGCAGCACTCCAAGATAATGGAGATGAGTCCTAAAGCATTAAATGTGCATTGCACCAGCCAAAACTTTAAAACTTGGTTGACAATAATTTTGCCAAAAGTTGCAGTGGGTCATTATTTTTTTTTGATTTGGTTCAACGTGTGTAAACGTTTTTTATTTCATCAAAATATAGATGGGATTCACTCATCATACTGTAAGACATATGTATTATTAATAAAATAAAATTCATAGAATAGATGTACAGATAGTTGCTGGAAAGGAAGTCTCGTATTGCAATTCGAGACAAACATTCCTCCGGATGTAAGTAGATACGCACATCCGCCCAGACGCCGATGGTGAACAAACAGGAAATGCTTATTTGTAAAAACCGTGCGACAATGTAAGGGACAGCCATGCTGATATGGAAAATTGTTACTCACCAATTATGATGGAGAGATTTGGCAGAGGCGTGGTCAATGAGCTGGCGGGAGAAGAACATCAAAACTGAAGAACAAGGAGGAGAGGTGGAAGTGGAGGCCGGGAATTCGAAAAGTGAAGTTCGGGAGTGTTTGTGTTCGTGTGCGGAAAAATATCTCTAGGCGTAATAAGTGTGATGTGAAATAAAATGTAAGTAATTTTAAGAACTTAGTATATTTTAGGGTTCATTAATCATTTTCAATTCCATATCTATTTAAATGTTCACAATTTCGAAAATGTAAATTCATGTAAATGTTTAGCTATTTTAAAGAATGTTTCTCATGTTAGTCCATGAAACTCATTATTATTGCAACACTACAAAATTACTAGTAAATGTTATAATGAATTAAATTTATAATAAATTGTAATGAATAATTTAATATCAAACATGTTTTCAAAGTATTAAGGTATTAAGGTTTGTGCTTAATATGTCGATTGACGCAATCAATTAATCAATTTAATGAAATGTTGTCACAAATAAATGTGTTGGTTCATTTGAGGGTATTTGTACTGCCAATCTAACCTATTATTAAATCCTCTCACAGCAACCCTTGCTCAAAATATGTCACAACCTTAATCTTAAACTAAACCAACCCTACAAAAACCTTACATGGTGGAGGCGCTAAACTCGGTTGGCATTTAAATTCCTCACATGGGCAAGCACATAGTTTCATAGGCTAGGTATAAATTAGAACTAAATAATATTCATAAGAAAGTATTTAACTAAAATAGCCTACTTCAGTGACAAACCACTCATTTACCTAAAAGACAAATTAAATTTCCAATAACTCAAAAATATTTTCAAACCCGTAATTAGAGTAACGCCAAGTAAACTAACTAGGTACGTCAATGGACATGTATAATTAAATGGAAAAACCATACTACATGAAGATTTAATACCACTAGACACATACAGGACTTCCAAAAGTGACATAGTAAAAATATTAAATAAAAATGGAATACAATCTAGAGACACAGACACTGTAGCGGACCTCAGACCTATCCTAGCGGCACTTAAGAACTTAACACGTATAAGCGCAAGTCACCCTAATATTAAAACCATCTTTAATAATTTAACTACACGAAAGACTCACCTTAGTGAAGAGGACAGGGAAAATTATAAGGATCTTGCTACAATCGAGGATTTTCTAGCACAGAGAACAAATTTATACGATATAGTACATAACCCTGAGGCGGACATCAAGACACAAGCACCCCCAACCTTAGCACAACATTACGAGCCACTCACACTACCTGACAGACCTAACACAGCAACCATGGGGGAAAACATACCGCTAATATCAGCTGGGACTTACACAGGTCTCCAGAGCGAAAATCCACAAGATTTTTTAGACAAATTCTTAGTTGCAGCAACTTCAAACAGATGGACAGATAACACTAAAGTTAATTTATTCCCAGCGCATTTATCAGGCACAGCACTAACTTGGTTCAAACACTACAGGCAAAAACAACGAGGGGAAGCCATACAATGGGATCAACTTGCTAAAAGTTTCATAGAGGCTTTCACTCCATTAGCACAAACCCAGAGTCTACAAATGATTTTAGAACACAAAATACAGGGAGAGAACGAGCCAACACTAACCTATTTTTTAGATATATTAACAACATGCCGAAGATATGACCCTACAATACAGGACAAGCCAATTATACATTTCATCATACAGGGACTAAAACCAGAAATCTGTGAACGAGTTATAGGCCTGAAAAACGACACCTTAAGTGATCTAGAGACTAATTTAAAAATTACAGAACAGCTAGTTCTAACACAAATGAAAAACAAAGAAAGATACAATAGGGTTGCAGCAAACAGACCTTATAGTACACCCTTATATGAACAAAACATCATCCATAAACTACAAACAGAAGTTAACACCCTAACCAATTTAGTAGCTACCCTAACTACAAACCAAATTTCAAATCATAACCACAGGTACGAAAGGTCTCCATCCCCGTATGAAAACTCAAAATATAAGCCAAGATATAATAGAACACCTAGTCCTCCCCAGAATAGACATATAGAAAGCCCAAACTACCCCAAACAAACCCAAAGGCCACCTATGATTAAACACGTTACTTTCAGTGATAGGAGAAGACAAAAACCATTCCCAAATACAACCTGCTAGACAAAATCGGTATTGCACTATTTGCCGTAAAGACAACCATAATACTGAACAATGTTGGTTCAAGCAACGTTCATTAACTTCTCAACCCCAAAGTAACCGCTTAGCACCTAAAACCAACAATACACAAGAGCTGTTCTGCAGGTACTGCAAGCGAACAAACCACAATATCGAATCATGTTACAAGTCTAATTATTATAAACAGAATCAACAAAAAAACGGGAAATAGGGGGAGGTTATACTAACCCTTACCGAACTTCCCCCTTACTAAAAGCGAAAACAAATAACACTACAGATTTTAACCAAAGGAATCGACAAACTTACAAATGTATAAGGTCTATGACATTTACTCCAACTAACCCCAAAGTAATACCACTATCAACCCCTGGAAAGACCAGTTCAGAAGTGATATTTAAAGCCATAGATTATAATCAAGAATTCCCACCCTTAAAGAAGATGCAACAAATTGAACAACCTATTATGCAAAAGCCTATACACACCATAAAACTTCAATCTGTCTTCAATCCAACACCAACCCTAAGCGAACCAAACCCCTCGGGGACAACAAATATAAATAAACCCAGCTTTACAAGAAACCTTGCAGTCTCAGAAAAATTTCACGCGACAGATAAAACCTAGTGTATTAAAGGGGGTAGCGCACGTAAAACAGGACCCAGATTGTAGTATGGGGGAGGTAAACACACATACTGGATTGGAAAGAAACCATTGAGATAGACACTATACAGATTTTAAATCACATAGAGCAACAGAAGAAACAGAATATGATAGATTGTACTAACTTGCAAGAAATAACGCAAGACAGGATACACAGACCGAGGAAAAATAAAACATTATTATTAGAGGATATTTATGAACTCATATTTAATTGCGAAAATAAAACCAAGAAGAAGATACCTGTCCTAACAATAGACGTAGCCTTGACCACAAACCCTCGACATCCAGTACCCTGCATTATAGATACAGGATGTAACATAAACATTATTAGAGCAGACCTAGTTTGTGAAACAAAATTAAATACTAGCAACATACCCTCGTTGATATCGGCTAACGGTATACCATTAACAGTTTTGGGTTCAACAAAGATCGCCATAAAAATTGGCAAAGTAATACTTGAAGACACGTTTTATGTGACACCTGATCTAAACAGCCCCTATATTGGTAGGAAACATATTCCTATTTCAGAACTGCGTGGAGTTAAACTATAAAAATAAAACAATAAAAATTACCAAATATCAGATTGAACATATAATACCTATGAATGAACAGTGGCAGTTAAACATCAAGAATTTTAAAAACACACAGGAATTAGAAGTACAGCAAGTAACAGAGGTAACAGCCCCACAAGACATAATTATAGCACCACATCAGCACATTAGGATTAGCTCTTTAAAAGGTTATAGAGTCTCGAACAGCCATCGAAACAGATAGGAATCTAAGAATAAAAAATAAATGTCATGCATATCTTACAGAAGGGGAAGATGGTACAGATACAATTGTAAATATTTATAACGCATCAAATTTCCCAAAAAGGATACCCGCACATACTACGATAGGACATATACATTACCCAACTCTCGAAGCACAGCCTACCCTGGAACACCATACCACTACAACTGACACAGGAAAAACAATATTGACAGATAAGGACGGCATAGTATTTGATATCTCACCACATTTAAACCCTCCAAGAACACAAACAAGTCCTTGACGTTTTACAAAAATACAGACACATATTTACAACAAAGGTAATCGATTTAACTCCTGCAAAACATACCTCCTGTTAAACTTGAATTAAAACCGAATACGAAACCTGTAAACTCACCACCGTATAGGCAGAGTAAAACAGAAAGGGAAAAATTAAACAAATTATTGGACGATTTAGTACAAGCAAAAATATTAGAGGAATGTCAGGATTACACAGAATATGCAAGCCCAGTATGTTTAGTGAAAAATAAAGATGGAAGCGACAGAATGGTAGCTGATCTCAGGAAGGTTACTGCACAGTTGAAACAGATGCCCACCCCATTCCTTCAGTAAACCTGGTTTTAAGCTCTTTGAACAAAGCGCACACATTTACAAAATTAGACCTTAAAAATGCATTTTATTCCATGGAGGTTAGGA
This sequence comes from Homalodisca vitripennis, assembly GCF_021130785.1. Classification (NCBI taxonomy): domain Eukaryota; kingdom Metazoa; phylum Arthropoda; class Insecta; order Hemiptera; family Cicadellidae; genus Homalodisca; species Homalodisca vitripennis. The sequence goes on from NC_060215.1 coordinate 159,765,921, forward strand.
AAGAAGATAGGCATATCCTAGCCATAAAAACACCTGATAGACTTCTACAGTTTTGCCGACTACCGATGGGACTTTCAACTTCAACCACATTATTTAGTAAAGCCTTGAATGCGATATTAAACCATCACCTTTATAATAAAGTCATCTGTTACGTGGATGACCTAATTTGTTATGGTGACTCATTTGAAAATGACTTACATAATCTAGAAACTATATTAGAAGAACTAGAAAAAGCTAATTTGAAACTAAATACAAAAAGTGTAAATTTCTCTACAAAAAGTGTAAACATTTTAGGACACGAGGTATCACGGGAAGGCATTTTACCCCAAAAAACAGTCAGTAGAAGCTATCACCGAATTTAAAAGACCAACTTGTGTAAGGCAAGTGAGACAATTTTTAGGATGCTCAGGATTCTTCCGCAGATTCATCCAAAATTATGCCAAAATAGCACAACCCCTTACTGAGATAATAAAAGATTCAAATAAAAACATGGCATTTAAATGGACGGATCTATGTGAACAGGCTTTTATAAAAATCAAACAAATTTTGACAAACCCACCATTACTATCACATTGGAAGGACAACAGGGAAGCACACATTTATGTAGATAGCAGTTTGATTGGATGCGGAGCAGCGTTAGTACAGTTAGATGAAGAAAATAATAGAATGTACCCAATTTATTACATGTCAAAAAATATTCAAATACCCAAATGCGTTACAGTAATGCTGAACGTGAAATGCTAGCACTAACCTATGCTGTGAACTACTTCAGAGAATTCACGCTTGGTAGACAAACAACAGTTTATACGGACTGTGCCGCATTACAGTTTTATAAAAATTTTAAGCACACTTCCACTAGATTAAACAGATTAGCACTGTCATTAACAGACTACGACATTGTAGTAAAACATAAACGTGGCGCTACAAACGTGTTAGCAGACGCCTTAAGCAGAAATCCTTTAGAACAACCTTTGGATGAAGAATTTACGGACGTGTGTTTAACTGTCAATACTTTAATACAGACAAATCTACCCCTACTACAAGCTCAAGACAGTTATTTAAAACAAATACGCCTTGCGATGACCTCACCTGAGGCGGTAAATAAAAAAAATCAGACGGGCTTCAAGACATTACGAAGAAATAGATGGATTGTTATATTTCAAAACCTTCAACGGACAAGAAACTAGAAACTTATTGGCTATACCCCAAAAACAAACACAAGAAATATTAAAAATATTCCATGACAACCCCTACACGGGTGGGACACTTATCACATTACAAAACAGCTTCAAAAATAAAATTACGATATCACTGGCCGAATATGTACCGTGATATCCTCCAATATACAAAATCTTGTGAAGAATGTCAACTACGTAGGCCAAAAACGAACAAAAATTACGGCCTACTACAACCTATTCCACCCTCCATAAAACCCATTGACAGAATAACAATAGACTTTGTAGGTAATATTACACAAAGTAATGGTTACAAATATATCCTAGTTTGCAAACCGATGCCTGCACTAGAATGGCATTTGCAACCCCTTGTAGAAATGCAGATGCGAACACAGTAGCGCAAAAATTATTAAATCTATTCTGCACATTTGGATTTCCTAGAATCATTAATCATGACAGAGGAACGCACTTTATGAATTCTGTAATTTCACAGTTACTAAATGCACTCGGGATTGAACAAAGGCCAGGCGCTGCTTATATGTCACAAGTACAAGGTGCGGTTGAAAAATACAACCACACGCTAATCAAGGCAATATCTCATTACGTTGTGGAAAAACCCCAAACTTGGTCAAAATACGTACAAATAGTTACCTTTGCCTACAACACGTCTGTAAACATTTCAACAGGCTACACACCGCACTACCTCATGTTTGGTTACGAAGCTAACTTACCGTCTGATTGTATATATTTACAGGTTAATCCCGAAAAAATGGTGTTGGAAAATATAGAAATTTTAGAGCAAATACGCAAAGATATGCCGAAAATCATGAAAAAAGCCCAGGAAGCGCAAAAGAAATACTTTGACCGTGACAAAACTCATTTGGATTTAAACCCCGGCGATGAAGTCTTGGTCCATTTCCCGAAAGACCACACAAAAAAATATAGTAAATTTCAAACACCATTTAGAGGTCCTTTCGTTGTCAAGAAAAAAATTAACGAAGTGACATATGCAGTAGAAAATTTACCACAGGGGAAGGTTAACAGAACAACCAATACATGTTGCTAGAATGAAATTATTCTATAAGAGAATATAAAACAAATATGAAGGGACTTGAGCAATAATAAAATATTCAAGAATAATATATGCAATATTTCTCATGAACATCACTATGCACTCACTGCCTTGTAGAAAAATTTGAAGAGAGTGAAAAGTATCTTCGCAATACTTTCATAATATATGAGGTTAAAAAGCTACCACATAGTCACGCAAGAATCGCTTTAAAGAATAGGTATTATACTCCAGGAGTTGAGAGACCGGTTAACTTGATTACGGTTTGAATGATTCATTATAACGTTATATAACCTTGAGAGTCACTGAAGTAAGTCTAACAGAAATAAAAATGTATATTAAAATCTCGATGTTGTGTCGGAAAACGATAGAGAATAAAGACATAAAAGTTTTAGAAAATTAAAACGCCTAACTTTGTATTTTAATGTGAGGTTTACTGTAATTTAGTGATTAAGTGATAGGTTACACGTACCAAAGATATTGGTATAGATAATCCCAATACACAGGACACTAACACAGCACACACGACACGACACGAGCAGAGCCTGTAACCCACGGTAACCGTACTTAGACTGGCTAGTTAAGACTTGACCGTGACTCTGGTATGTCTCCCAGGCAGATAAGTTTTCTGCTAACTCAACTAACTTCCCACGCTATACTACACCGACTATGTTGTGACTATGACTAGGGGGCATTGCCTTGTACCAGCGGTCTGGGTCGCCAAGGGCCCTGGTGGTTCAGACAGCTTAGTATGCAAGTAATGTTTCCCACGTACTCGTTTTACTACAATAACAAAGCGTACTCTAACTTGACACAACGTACATATTATACTTACCTGAGGGATACGTGTATACATAGCCTAGTAATAAAGAATATAAAATATGATAAAGTGTACTACATATATCATATTTAAGTTAGTAGATAGCAGTGTTAACATAATATACCCTACAAGGACTCAATATTCCTGAGATGCATCTCAAAAAAAGAGACGTAGATTTTCTATATTATATAATCCTAGGATAAACAAATACTTCAATATATGACATGTAAATGACTTAAATGACATGTTTAAATATTACATAGCTAATATACCATTGAAGGAAAGTAACATATATTTAACATAGTATGTATTAGCACGGCAATATTGCTCATTAACAAACTATACAGCCTTGATTTGGCAACATATATTATGATCATAATAATGACCATGGACAATAAGCACAAAGAAGGGATATTACATATTCCTCAGAAACAAAGGTGCGTAGTATCGTTTTGTAATATGATAAAATAACATAATTTCGAACCTTATTTAAGAACACTAGAGATTAAGATGCTTAGTAAAAAACATTATTACATAGAGCTTGGGAAATACGACACACCATCGAGAGGTCATTAAAAGATTTCTGTAAATAAAAACCTTAGACATAAATGTGTATTAATTATAAAATATTAACCTGAAATGTATATGTAACCTGTAGATATTTTAGTTTTAGAATTACGACACCAAAAAGCCAACTAAAACCTGAGACACCAGTCTACAAGACACCAATCTACAAGACACCAGTCTACAGCACTCTAACCGATCCCGACCACCCACGAGAAAAATTAAGTCTTCACAGCACTTCCTTCTACTACTCACAGCACTTGCCATGCCTCTTTCGACCACCTTTGCCAGCACATCAACCCACAACACAGAAGAACCCAATAAGCCTCTAGTACAAATCTTCAAAGGAGCGTACTTCACTCCAATGTCCCAGACACTACCTTATACCAGTTCCATCCCTATATTATACAAAATTCCTTTCAACACACAACAAAATTTACCCAAAAACGAACCCTCTCTAAAATTCTGCCCTAAAAACCCTAAACAACTCCCAAACCTATTGCAAGATACAGAACAACCTTTCCACATTACAAACCCTCATACATCAACAAATGGTAGCAGAACACCTCCCATTCATCCAAAGACAACAACCAGATAGAAACAGAAGATTGCTCACGTTCGTCGGAGATTTTCTTTGAATGGTGTTGTGACATTGCGACATAACACCAAATACGTGACTTGGCAGACAACAAGGAAGATGTCTACACAGCATTCTCAACACAACAACACTACCTACTCTCCGAGCTACCTGCGCATTCACCTGCTTTGTTCACAATCTACAAAGACAACACCACTTCCAGCTAAAGCACGGACGACTAAAAACATAGTAAACAACATGGAACTCATTTTGTACATTTTATTAGCCTGGACTTCTATAATAACACTACTTCTTTTTATAGACCTCTACTTCATCCACATTAACAACATCAAAATAAAATTTCTGAAGCCTACAGTACATGAACGTGACTACCCAATGGATAACCTTAATTAGACTATAAGTACGATTCGTAGGTAGAATCGTAATTAAGCCAGGGGAATGTAAGACATATGTATTATTAATAAAATAAAATTCATAGAATAGATGTACAGATAGTTGCTGGAAAGGAAGTCTCGTATTGCAATTCGAGACAAACATCCTCCGGATGTAAGTAGATACGCACATCCGCCCAGACGCCGATGGTGAACAAACAGGAAATGCTTATTTGTAAAAACCGTGCGACAATGTAAGGGACAGCCATGCTGATATGCAAAATTGTTACTCACCAATTATGATGGAGAGATTTGGCAGAGGCGTGGTCAATGAGCTGGCGGGAGAAGAAACATCAAAACTGAAGAACAAGGAGGAGAGGTGGAAGTGGAGGCCGGGAATTCGAAAAGTGAAGTTCGGGAGTGTTTGTGTTCGTGTGCGGAAAAATATCTCTAGGCGTAATAAGTGTGATGTGAAATAAAATGTAAGTAATTTTAAGAACTTAGTATATTTTAGGGTTCATTAATCATTTTCAATTCCATATCTATTTAAATGTTCACAATTTCGAAAATGTAAATTCATGTAAATGTTTAGCTATTTTAAAGAATGTTTCTCATGTTAGTCCATGAACTCATTATTATTGCAACACTACAAAATTACTAGTAAATGTTATAATGAATTAAATTTATAATAAATTGTAATGAATAATTTAATATCAAACATGTTTTCAAAGTATTAAGGTATTAAGGTTTGTGCTTAATATGTCGATTGACGCAATCAATTAATCAATTTAATGAAATATTGTCACAAATAAATGTGTTGGTTCATTTGAGGGTATTTGTACTGCCAATCTAACCTATTATTAAATCCTCTCACAGCAACCCTTGCTCAAAATATGTCACAACCTTAATCTTAAACTAAACCAACCCTACAAAACCTTACAATACCTTAAGCCAAATCAACTAGTTTTGAAAAGACTGCATGGCACTAGGTGTACAATCAGAGTCTTAGCTCTTAAAAAGTCTATGCCGAAATTGAAATGAGACACATGCAAGTAGCATAAAAAACCCAAAGTTAAAGGGAAAAGCACTAAGGTTAGGCAAAAAGTCAGCCTCTTACAAAATTCCCCTTGTGATCATTTTATAGAACAGCAACTTTGAAAGGTTGAATAAAATCCAGTGAACGTTTACAAAAAGGAGATGGTGACATTAAGATGGCAGTATATCTGCTGGAGTCACTGAAAATCTGTGTTTCTTTTATGTACATGAGGATTACTCAACAATTAAAAGTGAAATTCGAAGTTTATTGACACTTTTTACAAAAATATTTGAATGGAAAGATTATGAAATAAAACGATATAAACGCAGAAATAAATTAATCAAACGAAAGATTGATGAAGTAATATTACATAGAAGAGATACAAAGAGAGTGAAAATATTCAATGAAGAATTTTTTTTGAATTATATAACAGACAAGAAAAACTGTTCATATTTTAAACATTTTGGGGAACTTATTTGTATTTAAGCCGTTCAACGTTCCGAAGGTCACTTAAAGAATTTATCCGAACTTTATTCAAGTGAAATTGACGAGTCATTGTTCTTATATGATTTAAAAACACTTTCGTACGTTCCTGTATTTCTTAGAAGAGAACAATGCAAAAAGTAGACCCATCGTCAGTGAAGGACTGGACGTAAAAGTGAGTAAAAATTATTCAGGAAAATGGAATAATCGTATTGTAACAAACAACATACACGAATAACACTCCCCAACCTAGAAACTCTCTTGAAAACCTTTCTTACAATTCCAATAACCAATGCTTTTTGCAAGAGATGACTTAGTGCCTTGAAGAGGATAAAACCTCCTTACTACTTTTTCAGATCATCTGAAAGCCTTGGCAATTCTCTACAGTGAAAGGAACTCTTTGAAAAATATCATCTACTATAAACTGGTAGTCACTTTTGATGCTTAAAAAGCCTGAACGAAATGTATTTAGCCTTTGTTCTACAACATTTTAATATTAATAATAAGCTAATTTTTCGCTCAGTTTTACTATCCTTACAGTTTTACTGCTATCACTTTCATTTAATCCTTGAAACATTCTAAAAGTTGGTTTTCTATATGTTATTAAGATTTAATTGACAAATATTCCCATTATACATTATAACGCTACGGTACTAGTTATGAATAAACGTATTTACACCATAAGTCTTATTTATCGAAATTCATTCTTATGAGTAAATAAAAATATTAGTATTTAACTGCCAACAAGGGGCCTATAAAAGGCAAGTTGTGACTGGCCGCCAAGTATTTACAACCACCACTGACCACCATATTTCTCACTGAAAGCTTCCATTGTGATGATAATAGTACGCTGCAGGCAGCCCTTGGACCCGATATTGGGGTTTACCTCCCAGCAGAACTGGCAACATTATACACGCTTTATAAGTTTTTCTCCGTTATGAACTAGACGGTGATACTCCACACCTCTAACATTTGTATAGGAACAAACGCCTGCCTTTTTTACTTATGTTTATATTAATATTAAATTGTAAAATTCTTATTACATTACCATATTAAAACAGAGTTGTTTTCAGAAAACTTTTATTCCTAATTCCATAGTCTAAAACTATTTAGGAGCGTTATACTAATATCAATAATAAATGCTGAAGGGATTAAGTACGATATAGACAAATTATAAATGCATCAATCATATTTGTTGTCTTGGTCTTCAATTTTACTTGAACAGCATAGACTGCTATTTCAAAATCTATACTTAGTGGTATTTAATTTTCATAATTTTTAAAATTAATAAAATTCTTTAATTTAAGATTTGTTTCTACATATACTAAAAAGATAAATAATTACTGAGAAATAATTTACAATTTTCCAACATTATTTATAGCCTGTATATATAGCCAACCACAGATAAAACTATTTCAGTTGAAATAATCAGGTTTGACACAATCTATACAAATAAAACTTTTGCAAAACCGAACCGCATAACCCCCAAAGGTGTCGTTCTGTGACGTAAGAGAGGGCGAAAGTATTTTGGTTTCAAAATGGGGAGTTTCAGATAGAGCAAAATTAATGGTCCAGGTGGTCTGAAACATCCTGTATACCTGATTACCAGCGTTATTTACGTGTCCTTGTCAACGAAATATAAAATAAATTAAGATTACCAATTGTTTCTTGAACTCTCAGTTCACTAACGAGCCCTATCAGCCAGAAAGCACAGCCCCCGGCTCCACGTTATCAGTAACTGAAGTAATGTTTGCAAGCCGTTAAAAAAAGAGTCTGGTTTAGCTAAATAGAATGCTTGTCTCCTTTTGTGACAACTTAGTTTTACATACTGAATTAATACCGGCACAAACAAGAGCCAGTAGACTAACATTATAAGTATAAAATATAATGCATACGATTGGTTCTTCAGCTACTGCTATTGTAACAATAGAAGTTATCTGTGAAATTTAATATGCAGTTTTTCAGGAAAGTATACTTGTGTCCAAAATTATTCCAATATTGTTAATACAATAACGTCAAGTCAATACAAAAGTAAGTTATGTCTATTTACTGGTGGTACTGTATTGTACCTTCTACCTGCACGTGGTATAATCATAGCCTTGCTTGATCATGGTTGTCTCACATTAAATATCAATAATACCAAGTGACTTGCTATTTACCTACGTTATGAAGTTAATCCTCAGATAATGAGGCTACACTCTTTTGTGTAGCTTAAAACCGCGAAACTGTTGAATACGGGTAATTATAACATTATTTCGGAGTATGTAAGCTTAGTTGGTCTCCACACGTCATATACATAAATAAACGACTCAGGAGACCTGTCTATGTGTTTGTTGTTGTTCTGTGGTGTGTTGGAGTGGGAGGTGCCTCTATAACTGTTTTTGAACCAGTGGTCAATTATCAAAAAATAGGTGAATGTTGAGTTTAGCTCAAGATCACCTACCCATTAGTGCAGCGTCTGAAATTTACACTGAAACTTGAGCTAAACTCAATATTCGCATTGAAGAAACTCTTGCCACCATAACGAAGTTATGTGTATCTAAGTTGTATCAAGCAAAGGTTTAAATATATAGACCGTGTTTATAGTTTGATGAGTTAAATGGAGTGGAGAAATAGAGTTTATTCAGCTTTCAAACTCCCAGTTATTTTGACGATTTTGTTCTTAGTTGTAGACTACGTGAGCATTTTCGTGTATCAGTGCAAACGTGGCGTTTTGAAGTTTCCTACGCAATGTTTGTGGAAGAGTGGTTCACAAACCATAACATGTTTAGGGCAAGAGCACTGAGGAGGACGAAACTAGGCAATCGGCGGCAACATCACCACCGAGGGAGTTGTCGACACGAAATAGTATCTCACTCCACTACATACTCCGCCAGTTTTTACAATGTAATATTATGTTGATATTTAAAATAATCCACGCTCATTTTCGTGATAGAGCGAGTGCACAAACCATATCTTGATCAATGTAGAGAGCTGAGAGGGTAAATTGTTTCTCACTCCACTACATACTCCGCCAGTTTTTACAATGTAATATTATGTTGATATTAAAATAATCCACGCTCATGTTCGTGATAGAGCGACTACACAAACCATATCTTGATCAATGTAGAGAGCTGAGAGGGTAAATTGTTTTCTCACTCCACTACATACTCCGCCAGTTTTTACAATGTAATATTATGTTGATATTAAAATAATCCACGCTCATGTTCGTGATAGAGCGACTACACAAAACCATATCTTGATCAATGTAGAGAGCTGAGAGGGTAAATTGTTTCTCACTCCACTACATACTCCGCCAGTTTTTACAATGTAATATTATGTTGATATTAAAATAATCCACGCTCATGTTCGTGATAGAGCGACTACACAAACCATATCTTGACCAATGTAAGAGAGCTGAGAGGGTAAATTGTTTCTCACTCCACTACATACTCCGCCAGTTTTTACAATGTAATGTAATGTTGATATATAAATTTTCCACGCCCATGTTCGTGATAGAGCGAGTGCACAAATCATATCTTGATCAATGTAGACAGCTGAGAGAGTAAATTGCAGGCAATTACAGGGAGCGACACGGCCACGGGACTTGTCAGCTCGAAATTGTTTCTCGCATTATATCTTTCCACCAGGCTTAATACCTCAACTATCTCATTCATGTACTATCTCATTTGGTTCATACTTGCAAGAAAAGTGAATTAAAATTGAACTTCGTTAATAACTTTAATTGAGATTTGGAAAAGTAGTAATTTATTAATATTTAACTGGAACTGTTTGATTGTGAATTATTAATTGGAAATTAATTGTTTGAGAGAGTTGTAATCTGAATTGCAGAGAATTGAAAGTTAAGGTTCAACAAGTGTAAAGAGAAGTTTAAATTTTATTTTTTGAATTGTGAGTGTACTTAGAAGTGAACATTTTTATTTTAGTTATTTTCAAGTGGTATTTGATTTTTATTTTAAAAATTTATTATTTTATTTTAGAAGAGAGCTCTGATTTTTAGTTTGACATATTTGATAATTATTTTTTATTTCTTGCCAAAGGGACTTTTAAATTTACTAAACGGTTTTGTCAATTCTTTGTGGAAAATAGAGTGATGAAAATTCTGAAACGTTGAACTTCTTAATTTGCCAGCTTAAAATAAATCCATTGTTTTTATTTTAAACTGTGATTTTTATTTTAGACAAACCAGATAATATTTAAAAGTTACAAATTTAGTAATAAATTGTACTGAATATTCACTAGGTGCTTACTAATCAAAAAAATATTTTTATATCGTGATAATGAAAATTTAAATATTAATACTCTGGAATATTAATATCTACAATCCAAGTCGTTATACGTGATAAATAGTATTATCAGATTTCTAGTACAAGATCTCGTTTTTAAACTAACCGTGTTATTATGAGGTATTCAATGTTTTCGTTTTAATGTCCTAATAACATATTAGCTTATGTCTATTGTCAAAATTGTCATAAATGTTATGTTAAAATATTCATAAACATTATGCAATTACTTTAAACATTGCATCATTCTATTTGTTTTCTGAAGTATAGACAGTTATAGGGTAAAAATAGATGTTTTGTTTCACACCATTGTAGACTGAAGAAGAACCAGAAGATAAACATATAATACATATGAACATATATAAGATTTAGCACAACACCTCACAATATCCTACAAAAAACCAAAAACGTGAATTTTGTATTAATATATGAAGTATAAGTATGTTTCTTTTTTATAGGAGGGAGAGTATCCTTTATGGTTCATTTTACGCATATTTTGTTACTGAAGTACAGGTTTATAATTATTTATCTGTTACTTCTAACCTTATATCCATTTAAAAGTTAGTTAATTTAGTGGGAAAACAGATACATACAAATTTCATTATTTTCTCCATAAATAAGGGCCAGGGATTTAAGAACCAATTCGTTAAGTTTATGTTATAACGACTAAGCACCGATTGATCGCCGGCTCCTTTTATAGTAATGGTGAGGGGGGTTTTAGAATGACAAAATAAATATTGGTTTAGTAAATAACAAACAAATTAAAATAAAAAACTGATATCTAGTTATAAGTGTATAAATTGTGCCAAATAAGATATTAAATATGATAAAGAGGCTCATATAACAGCTTGGCTTAAAGATACTTATAAAAAAATAGAACCAGCTACAACTCATTTCTTAGTTCATTTCTGTGTTTTTACTCTTTTATTTACCTCCCATTGCTTGACGAATAATTAATATACAATGTATTTTACCTCGTTCTACATTGAGAGAAGAAGAACACTAATTCACTGGCTAACACAATTAATTATTCCCGTAATAACAGGTGTAAGTGCTACCATTTTGCATACTTTTGTCTATCATAATGGTAATTTAGATGCAATATCTTTATTGGTATTTACTACTCTCAACTCATATAATAGTAAAATGCAAAAAATGCTATAGCTCTAGCATCAAAGTAACAATCAAACCTTTTTTTTAACTTTAATAAATGTGGTATCTGCCAAAGACCAAGTGTTAGAGGAAAGGCTGTAATGTGTGTTTGTCGTCTGCTGGAACGACTTGAAATAAAGTTGTTGAGTATAAATGGTTCTCGAGAATCAGATTGCACGAAGAGACTTAGTCGTTGTTTGAACAGACCTGAAGTCTCTGTCAGAGGTCAAATAGTGAAGCAAGTTTCTGACAGTTCGGTAAGAGAAGTACCTATAACGTTTGAAATAATTTGAAATTAATAATAATCAAGGGGATTTTGGCAGTGTTTTTGTGTATACCTCACCCCCAATGAAAAGTATCAAACAACAAAATGCACGAGTTTCCCTTTAGTGCACATTTATGTTTATGCTAGGCTCTAACAGATCACTGATTTATAAAGAAATAGTACTGTCTCGCAAAACAAATTGCTCTCAGGCTTCTACGGGACCTCCTGGGTTACGTTGGAGGAGGAAACTAGTAGGCATGGATAAGGCAAAATAACCGGGAATTAAAGTACTTCATGTATGAAGATTAATCTACATCAATACTGACATATCAAGATTAACTTCTCAGGTTACACGAACCTAGTCATTCCGACCATATCATATTATTGTATAGAATCTATTTGTAAAAAAAAATTATGCATAATAAATCATAAATGTTTATGAATAGTTAATTAAACAAACATACCAATATTTTTATCACTGATGAAGAAGCCAGTCATTCCATAATGTTAAGTATCAACAGGTAACTGAAACAAGCAGTATTAACTTAGAAACAACAATTACCTATTTAAATATAACAATAATTAACGATCATTGTAATTTCTAATAGCAGTCATCAATAACAAAGAAATATAAAATGAAAGTTAATAACATTTATTACAATGTTTTATCAACTTTCAATAGGCTTTCCCCTTACGACTATTATGGTCCATGTTCAATTCTTTCTCATCTTACTGGATGGTTCTGGACTTGGTGGAGGAGCAAATGCATGAGATTCAGAAGCTATTATAAACTCAAATTCAAGTACACCTCGAACTAAAAGCTTTTTATAAAAGTATGATAACGTATTAAAACCAGTTACCTCATTGATTTACAATAGAAAATAACAGATACATGTTGGTTATAAGAAGGAGCTTCATGCGATGTGGAGGTCGTACGTCAAGAAACGTATAAATTTAGAATTCGAAACTGAAAACTTCACTTAAAATAAAAGACATGCATTCGAACGTTGATTAGATTTTGCTTACAGTTTTAACACAATTTTTATTGATATTTTAAATCATTTGTCATTAAATGACAATTTACCACAGGGTTAATTAACAATCTGACAGACTATTATGTCCCAACCTTTTTGTTCCCTAATTAACCGGAATTATTTTTCAGGGCTCTGATAACCTTCAAGAAATAACGTCCATTGGTTTGAATAGAATTCTTATATCTCTTCTGGTCACTTCACTGTACAGTCTTTATCTATTGGAATGAACTTTACATTCATATTCGACCTTTTCATAAAATTTTTGGGCTCTCCGAAATAAAATTTATATTTTAAAAAGGTAAGATTGACATATCCATTTCTGAAATTTTTCTTGCTAGATTGATCAAATATATTTCGAATTTAAATATCTTGTTAAATCACAATTTGTTTCCTACAGAATTATTTAAAATATATGTCATTTCTGTCTTGATTGAAAATGTCTTCATGACACTTGACGGGAGGAATCATATAGCATCTGTCATTTGTGGTCTTTCAAAACTCTTAACTGTGTCGACCATAATCTCCTTTAAAGATAATTAATTTGATAGAATCCGTGAAAATAGGAAAAACTGGCTGTCACATAAACTGCAGTCTAATATGGCTGTGCTTTTCTCACGCCTATAGAGGGTTAATGTTTCTATAAACACATTTTGTGAATTTTGATAGTGATTTAAAAATGCTCATAAAAAATGTTAGGTACATACACAGTTTTGACTATAATATAGTGTAACTGAATAGATTCACATAAAAAAGTAAAACTTTGGTTAATAAAAATAAAAGAGCAGGTAAAGGAAATTAATCATCAGTATGGAAAATGTATCTAGAAACAGTAAATACTATACGAACTATATAACAATATGACTTAACGCACTATTCACTAATTTATTTATTAAGTTAACACACTTTACACTGTTTAAAGCCTGATTTGACTACTTTAGTTTTCAGTAGTTGTATTGACCATACTCTGGAAAACAAGCACATAATAATCATCATAACCTGATAGTTTGTTGGTTAATGTGAAATGTAGTGTACAAGTTAGTTTACCATCATGTCATTAAAGTCTAAGCGGATTTTGGAAATGTGTGGTGCAGGTAAAAGCACAGATTTTTCTTCGGAAGATGAAAAAGGGGCGTATTTAAAAGAAAAAAAATTCTTGAAGATGCAGAGTTTGCATATGAATCTAAAAAGTTAGATAGAGAAAAATCAAAAGTTGACCATACCACTAAAACAGTGACATTTGATTTGCAGCAATGCCTGCCAACTCCTCTAGTTCACAATTCTGTGGCTTTCTATAAACGCCAACTTTGGACTTTCAACCTAACAGTCTACGACTGCACTGAAGGCTTAACTTACTGCTACCTTTGGCATGAAGGTATAGCTAGTAGAGGTGCCAATGAAGTGGGTTCATTGATCTATTCGTTCATTTCGGAAGCTACAAAACCTGATGTGACATGTTTGACAATGTACACAGATACATGTGGGGGCCAGAACAAAAACACATACATAGCTGCTATGTGTATGGTGACCCTACAGAATTCGCCAGGACTAAATGAAATCAACCATAAATGTTTGATACCTGGGCATACGCACAAGGAGTGTGATACATCTCACGCTCTAATTGAAAAACGTAAAAAAAACCTTTCACAGAAACATTAACCACCCCCAAGATTGGAGCCAGCTTATACGAAGTACTGGATCAAAGCATCCTTTTATTGTAATGAAGAACTTGAAGACTTTTTTGACTTTGCTAAGCTTTTCAAAAGTGATCTCCAGCAGCGCAAGCAAGATGTTGTAGGAAACAGTTTCAATTGGAGGAATGTGCAGTGGTTGAAGTACCTAAAAAGTGAACCTGGAATCATTTTCTACAAAACTTCCTTGGACCCCAATCAATCATTTCAATGTATAAGTTTGAAAAGGAGATGTAATGAAACCACTTTTGCAATGACCCCTAGTCTACGTTACAAGGGCCAAAACCCTAGCCCTGAAAACAAAAAGAAAAACCTCCTTGACCTATTACCTTTTATTTCACCTGTGTTTCACCAATTTTATAAAGACCTGAAGACTTCACAGGAAGCAAAGGATACCTATCCAGATGACATTCCAAATGAAGAAACTGAAGAGGCAGTACCATTAGTTGTAAAAAGGAGGAGGAACGCACTAAATCCAAAAAAGAAGAAAACATGTAATAAAACGAAAAGAAATAAATATAAAAACAAACCGCCAAAGGAAAGGGTTAATAGACATTTTCAAAAAAATAATTAATTGTTTGAATATTAATAATTCACTGCTCTGTAAGATTAGAGAATTGTTAAATTTTTTACAGCTATTCCGAAACACAAAAAATTAAATTTTGTCAATTTACCAATATGTTTGCCAGAGTAAAACTTTTGTGTTTGTATAAATATTTAATCTAGCCTTTGACTTAATTAAACAATATACTACTTAAAGTTTGTTTTTTTAACCCTACAAACAATTTAAATATTTAAAGACAGTGTAATAAAAGTTTACTGTTTCAAATCGCAGCTTTCTTCTAGTATAAAATAAGTTAAGTCCATGCAATTAGTGTAAACCGTGTTAAGTCCAAGTCAAATAAAGTTTTACATTTTTTTCTAATAAAAGAAAATATTGTTACGTTATTTTGAAGTATAGTACCTTTTAAGGTAATACACAAACTAATATTTTAATGAAAATAGGAGGTCTGTAGGAGTAAAATGTCCACATACTATTAAAAAGTTTAGGTTTCAGATTTACTGAAAACTTCAAACGTGAATATCTCAAAACTATGTTTTTTGACTTAACACTCTTTACGCAGCTGGCACAGATATAGGGGTCAAACATTAAACATTTAACGCAAGCAAGGAACTAATTATTATTGTAAAACATGGGTTTTAACACACCATTATAAAAGTTAGCAGCTAAAATTTGAACGTTGAAAACACAAGTGGGCCAGAACAAAATTCAGAAAGAGCACACGATACCAAGGGACAGTGCCTAATAATTTGAAAACATTTCAATCACTGCCAGCTTTGTTCTATTAATTATTATTAGTTACAATAACACCTTCTTCATTAGCTTGGCTTTAAGCACAATACCTGGAGAGGCAGATGTTTTAATGGTTTTAAGACAATTCCTCAATCGCACTGTAATCAATGTGACTTCAACTTCAATTATCATTACATGTGATGTAATTCTGATATAATCTCAGACAATTAAGAAAACTCTGAAAATTATCGTTTATGTTTATTCCTTTGGACTTAATGTAAATTTCCATCAAACCACAAGACTTTTCTGAATTATATCCGTCTAAAATGATAATAGTATTTTTAATACTTTTACTCAAACCCTTTCTTATTTGTTAGAACCAGAACTTTCCTAGCTGAAGCTTGTTTTTATTTCACATAAGGTTTCACAATTAAGATAGTGTTACTCCTGTAAATGCTCTTTAGTGAGTGACTGTTTCAATATTTTTCTGATACTATTCATGTTCAATCAAAACATTCCCCTGCAAACTTCAAAGGGAGAATTCGATGCACATTTAGAAAGTTAGATTACTAAATGATTTATATTTAGCAATTTTAAACAAGTTTCACCAGTTCCTGAATTCTGTAAAAGTGTCATGCATCTTCAGAGTTTTATTAAATATAAGGGTCCTCCTTACATTGTAACCTGTGCAGTTTGGTTTACAGTAAAATACAAAAAAAGTCTTTTGTTAACATACAACATATTTTGGCAGTGTGCCTGTAAAATACAAGTGAATGGATTGTTTATGTATTTGACTCTCAGGTATACTCGTATGCTTCAATGTTTTAATGTAAAATTCCGTTGTTAAGTTTTACTCTCGCCAGTACATCGCCATATATGTATGTGCACTAGCTTAGCAAATGTTTTAGGTTTTTGACTCCTGAATAATAGGATATATTCCAGTCCTCAAAACGTGTTCTCTTAATGTAACATACGATTCAAATGTCGAAATCCAGGAACTCTCTCAGAGGCATTTTTCAGTTGGAGTTGAGTAATTCCCAAAAGCCAGTTTTAAGAATAAATCGTTTGTGCTCACCGTCCATTTACACTTTTGAACTGTGTTATTTCACAACTAAAAAATTATTGAGTGAGATGCCATTCATGTCACCTATTATACAGTGAGATGTTTAAACGGTATCTTCCAAACTCTATGACGTGACGTTACCTTGTCCTGATTTAAAGTTAAATATTCCATTAGAGTTTTAAAAACGGAATATGACTTGATGTTCCATGTTCCCACGTCTTTACTAAATGATTTCACAGCACGTACTTTATATCTATATCCAAATATCTAAAGCCTTAGTATAATACCTACTAATTTAATGTTTCCCTACCGGGTTTACCAGAATATTTAAAGAAAACATATTCCAAAATACATTTTACCAGCTACTTATTGGAAATCAAATGCTTAATTTATGAACAAACACTCTGTCACAATTAATTAAAATAGCTACCTAACTTTTAACTTTGTGGCTTGCATCGTTGAAAAAGCAAGCTATTGTAACATGTTTAAATGTTTTAGAAAAAAGGGTATTTATACCATGTCAATTGCACCTATTTGTTAATTTATCTAAATACCAGCAAAATAAATCTGTTTTTGGAACATCTTAGTAGTATGCGGAAGACCAGTTTCTGATTGTAAAGGTTTGAAAATAAAGCTAATATGGTTAAATTACATATAACAAAATGTATTTTCTAATTGCTTACATATATACAGATTTCAGATCTCGAAATTTAGTCTTTATGTTTCTTTAGTCACTGAAGAATTGGAAATTTTCAAAAAATAAATTTTCCTTAAAATATGTGCAAGCAAACGCGATGATATCGATATAAAGTTTAATTCATTACTTACATAATCTTTTATCATAAGGTTTTATTAAAAGCGTAATTATAATGTTGGTTATTTGATAATCTCAGCAAATATGTCATTTGAGTTAAGAATACATAATAAAAGATTCCTAGTAAATTAGGCAAATATTTACATATGCATTTTCGTGAGTGTCATGTTTAATTGTACGGATGTTTTACTACGATAACACAGCTATCTTTATATGTTTATGCTTTAACCTAAACTATAGTTATGTTATGACTGATTATTCACCCGAGGAAGAGATCAGATTGCAGAACTCAAAATTTACTGTTAATGATTCCTTTTTTCACTGAAGGATATCAAATTAAAAAAATCATGATTCCTTCAGTTAATATATGCATGCAATTACAATAATTAAGCGATATGGCTATTAGCTTATCAATTATTTTTTTTTAATAAAAGTTAAATATAAAACATTGTTACCTTAATTATATTATAGTCTACGCAAACATGTCAATTGAGGTAACAATTAATAATAATAGAATCCTAATAAATTATACAAATATAAGTTTGTAGATTATATATTTCTTCGTTTATGAATTATACCATTGTAAAGTTTGCCAAGATAATAACAAATAGGAAAAAAAACCTCAACTCATCCGGGAATATTTCTCACTAAAATATCTTGGACCCGATATTAGGGTTTACGTTCCAGAAGTACTGGCACCATTATACTCGCTTTATAAGCTTTTCTCGTTACGAACTACGGATGATAATCCACACCTCTAACATTATTTTAACAACAAAATCCTGCCTGTTCTTAACGCCTCGCGTTAATACCTGACTTCCATTGGGATTATAACAGTACGCTGCAAACCCGACTCCTATATCTCCAAAAGTGTCTTTTGATTACATGTAATACACTTGGATGTAATAATGTTCTTTGGGATAAGAAATGTGGGGCTAAAATTGAAGCAAAGAATTAATGGTTCAGGTGGAATGATACATCATGTATATCTGATCATTAGCGCTAGTATGGTATAATAATGTTATACCAAATCTACAAATGAAATTAAGTACGGCAATCGTTTTATGAATTCTCAGCTACACTAAATTCACTAACGAGCCTTATCAGTCAGAAAGCACAGGCCCACGCTGACAGTAACGATGCGACTTACCACCTATTGACCACGCTTATCTGCTGTCAGGATCCTGCCAGAGAGGTTTGTAGCAACAGATAATTCATATCAAATCAAATCAGCTTTATTGCAGCGACAATATTACCTTGTATAGAAAACGTCACAAATTTTAATCTAAAATTTCTTACATTAATACAAAAAAAAACTCGTTTACACATACAATTTTACACTTATGAACCTTTCATCCTTCACCAATATATCCCACCTTAAACAGCAGAATCAGTCGTGTAATTGGGCGGTCTCCCAGTTAAATGCTAAGAATTCCCCTGCATTATAAAATGCTTGTGACACCAAAAGGTGTTTAAGGCGCATTTTGAACGTCTTGAGCGTTAGAGAATTTTTTATTGAATTTGGCAGTCTGTTAATAAAATTAACAACTGCCTGCAAGGGCAAGAGCTCTGTTTAAAACTGAGAGCTTGCGCACGCTCCCCACAGGACTACTCACTCCGTAGGACAGATGGGGGTAAATTAAGCCTTAATACGCCGTTATAATTTCCTGACTTGGGCAGTATTTTACTAAGGATCTCAAGACATAAAATGCCTGAGGAAACTTTTGCGCAAACATGATTGATGTGCTAATTCCAAGTCAACCCTCGGTCAAGGTGTATTCATAGGAATTTGGAGGAGAGCACTTCTTCCAGTGTGGAATCAGCTAACATGACGGCAGGTCCACAATGATTGCATACGTCGCGCAAATCAAAATTTAAAACGTTGGATTTTGAGGGGTTTTATGTGATATTGAGGCTTTGGAAGTATTGTACACAGTTATTGATGTCAACAAAGGCCTGTTGTTCCAACACTTCACTTGATATTGCACTAAAACAGAGAGTCGTATCATCAGCATACTGCACTAGTCCTCCATGCAGAACTGATGATCCTATGTCGTTGACATAAAGCAGGAAAAGCACAGGACTGAGAATGGATCCCTGAGGAACACCGTAACTCAGTTCAATTGGTTTTGACGATTGATTTGATATTTGGAAAACTTGGAATGTATGACTTAGAAATGAGCCAAGCCATTTAAGGGGCACGCCTCTGATGCCATGGGACCCAAGTCTGTCGAGCAGTATGCTATGGTCAACGCAGTCGAATGCTTTGGACAAGTCTAAGAACACACTTATTGTGTGGTTCCGACCTTCTATTCCATCTAAAATCACATCTACAAGACTCACTACTGCGTCTGTTGTCGATTTGCCCTTTCGGAAACCAAATTGTTCATTTGAGAGCTGACCGTATTTGTCAAAAAATGTAAGCATTCTTATGATAACATGTTTTTAAAACTTTTTGCTCAATACTGGCAAAATTCAGACAGGCCGATATTTATTGATTGAAAATTGGTCGTATTTTTTAAAATCGGAACAACTTTTACAATTTTCAGGAGGGAGGGGAAAACTCCTGTTTGGAATCAAGAATTTACCAATGTAGTTTAAAGTCTCACCAAATGCTTACAGCATTGTTTGATGAGCCATGTGGACATTAGATTAAGATCATTTGACTTTTTGGTTGGGAGCTGCAGAATAATTCGGTGAAGCTCGTCCTCAGCTGACTGGCGTCAGCAACATTGAGGCTGCTGGACTCTGTCTTCGCGAGGGACCTATTTGCGGTTCAGATGGCTGAGGAACTTGCCCAACAGCAACGGATGCGAAAAATTCGTTAAACTGGTTGGCAACCTCAGTTACATCCTCCACAAGTATATTCCCATTTTTTATTTTTATTTGTTTTTTAATTTTTGTTTTATTGTTAACGATGTCCCAAGTTGTTTTTGAAATACTTTTAGAAGAAAGAATAGATTTGGAGACATCGTATGCTTTCGTAGCTTTGATGACTTTGCTGTAGATATTTTTTTATTTTTTGAAGAATGTTTTGAAATTTTCATTAAAAGTACGTTTGTTAATTTCGGAGAAAAAATTTCACTTTCTCTCTCGAAAACAAAATACCTTTTGAGATCCATCTATTTGTTGTAGGGCAGCATGTGGTAATATGGAAATTTAGAACGTTGTAAAATGTTTTGAACTGCTGCTCTACAGATTGAGAAGAGTGAAGGAAACTCCACTTTTCTGTTTACATGGAAGTGTTGAGGTGAGCGATGTTTTCTGGCCTTGTGTCTCTTATTGTTTGGTTAATTTTTTACTCCCTTTCAAGTTTCATTCCACTGACGACAGCTCCTTGCCCGTTGTGGTGAGATATAGCTGTGTTTACCACAGATACCGTGACATTTGGATGATTGGTGATGATGTTGTCAATAGCTGATTGGGTTGTAGCCATCACTCTTGTCGGAGTTTTGACTAACAACTCCAGGTCGAATGACCTAAGGTAAATCAACTAATCGAACTGTGGAATGGTGTGTGTTGTCTAACGCGTCAATGTTGAAATCCACCATCACGACATATTCCTGACGATGATCAGTCAGGTATGTCAGTAATTGTTCGAATTAAAAAAAATATCTTCGTTTCCACTGGGAGACCTATATATTCCGTTCGCTACCAATTTTGATTTACCTGTTAGAATTTTAATCCCGAATCTTCAAAATCTTTTTCGAGTGATTCTTGGATCGGAAAGGGGGCAAACGTGAAATTTTGTTTTATAAAAATAGTAACGCCTCCTCCTTTGTAGTAGTGTCTACAGTACGCGGAAGCCAATTTGTAATTTTGAATTTTGCACAGTGTAATGTTATCACTTTTGAAACCGTTTTCAGTGACAACAAGAAGACCTGTTTTGAGATCCTCGCACACGAGTTGAATTTTTCCAATTTTTTCTGGTTGCAAATTGAGCATTGTGATGAAGCAGTTTCAATTCAATTTGTTTGTAAATTTTTCCGTTTTTTCGTTTTTGATGGTGATTGTTTGCCAATTTTGTCCACTGATTTAAAGAGGGGTCCCTAAAAAAGCAGACACAATTCTTTGTTCTAGTAAATTGGAAGCTGCAGAAATGACAAGAGCGCCGTTTCTTCTATCTTCCTTCACGACGTCGTCACAAGATATAGTCGGCATAAGGGGCTCTGGAGTCAGCTGTAGAGAGTCTGTTCTGACGGTGACGGCGGCGGTGGCAGTGACGGTGGTGGCGGCGGCGGCGGCAGTGACGGTGGTAGAGGCGACCGTAGTGACAGTGGCAGAGGCGGCGGTAGTGACGGTGACAGTGACGGTGGCGGCGGCAGCAGCGGTGGGACGGCAGTGCGGGTGTCAGGAGCAACCTCAGCCTTCTTGGCCGCAGCAGTCGAGGCGCTCAACCCGACAACAGCCTCCACGATGAGTCTGGCCAGCTGCCACTTTCCTCTAGTGTGGAGATGCATCCCGTGCCTCGTGAAGTGCTGCTGCTGCAGTCTGTTCATATCTAGGACAGAGATGTGGTGCCTAGCAGCCAGTTCTTCTATATAGGCATTCACGAGGGCTGTGTGCTGGTTAATATCGTGCGTAGAGTGCAAGTCGTGGCGATGGGGCAGCGTGGCGACAGCCTGTTGTGAGAGGCTACGGATCCTCTTCTCCAGGTTGTCGTATATATTCCGCTGCTCCCCGACCGCAAGGTCATTGGTTCCGGCGACCAGGACGCTGCACCGAGTTCCGCTCGTCACCAGAGGTTGGGATGAGGTGATCTGAAGCAGCCTCGCCCCAGGCTTGCAGACCCCTGCCACAGAAACACGTCGCGAGAGTAGCTGGGATGTCATTCCATGTGGAGGACGTGGCTATCTCCCTCGATCACAACCGACTCAAAAGGTATAGGTTTAGATACAGGTAGTGGGAGAGGTTTTGGTTTTCGGTTGCTATTTTTACATTTAATTGAAACTTTGTCAGGCTTTGAAATAGTCGGTTTAAACTGTTTCGAGGGGTGCTTAAGGACAGGAAATGGATTGTTTGTGTTTTTGTTTTTGTTTTTTTTTTGTTTTTTACGAGTTTCCAGGTTTCATTTCGATTCTTGCAGACGCATTGCGTAGGTTGTAGTTTCAAACATTTCAGTTCTGCTTCCAATACATCCACTGTAGTTCTTAAACTGTTTATAATTTCATTGCAATGGTCAGGAACTGGGATTGAAAGAGGGGAGGGTTTGAGTTTCTTGGGTGGTTAGAGGGATCGGGTCGCACTGTACCGCACCGTCATTGGATTTTACAGGTTTAGATGACTCTGATGACAGGGAAGTTGCGGATAGAAAAATTTTGGATGTGTATAGACTAAGGCGCTGGTCTGACTCGATAGCATGGTCTAATACGGATTTCAGTTCGGTCTGTAGGCGTTTTATTCCTTCCTTCAGAAGTGTATTTTCTAGCAACACTGAATCGAGGTCAGAAATCGGGTTAGTTGATGAAAAGGAAGTGTTTGTAGAGATTGATATGGGTGTGTTGTAGTGGGCGCTGATTGAGGGGGTTGTCAGTGCCGCAGGTAAAGGAACGGGTGAGGGGGTGTTGAGTGGTGTGGCGAGGGTGGGTGACTGTAATGCCGGAGACTGGGCTGGTGAAGCCGGTGCAGAAGACAGATGTCTCAGGGTAACAGGGTGTTGTCCAGCGAGCTTGTCGTTGGTAACACTAACCACCGTCACTTTGGCGTCACTCCTAATTGATGCATTGCAGGTTTTCCCCAAACACGCCAGGACACATCACAGTTTTTTAATACTATTAAATGTCTATATGTATGGTTATCGGATAAAATGCACGGTTTTCTTATTGTGGCATGTTCAATTTTAAATGAAATTTTATAAATCGGATGAAAAAAATTTAATGTAATAAATAAGTTGATATAATAAATAAGTTAATATAATAAAATAAGTTAATAAAATAAATAAGGTAATAAATCAAATGAGTTTTCACGAACAATAATAAGTAGACTTCAGACGTAGTAAATATTTAGACACAGAAGAAAGGAGACAGTAGACCAAGAGGACATAAACGTTCAACAATAAATAAGCGTAATCAAGTGATGGTACGTGTTGATAAGGAAGATTGGGCTTCTCTTGTTTCCCGCTGTTATCAGTCAGTGGCCATCATTAATAAGGACACCCTAGTATCATTTACAAGGGAACTAGTGTAACTTTTGTTGGAACGCAAATATATTTCTAATACAGAGTTATGCACGGATATATATATATATATATATATATATTATATATACATTATACTGGATACAAATATTGCCAATATTTCTATAAATAAAATTTCAAGTCATGATGATTATACGGTGCCTTTGACGTGAGACCAGGCGTTTTTAAAATGTATCCGTGGTCTTATAATCATAACCATGCTTGATCATGATTTTATAACAATAAATACCGATAAACCTAAATGTCTTGATATTTACCAACGTAATAAGGATATTGCTCGAATAACGGGATGCACGCCTAGTATTGCCGGAAACTGCGGCACTATTGAACACGGGAAACTATACAACTATATGGCGGTATAGATTGTAAACAGAAGTCCAATACATTAATAAACCACTCAGGAAACTTACCTAAATTATCAAAGTTATGTGAATTTTGAGATTACATCAAGTCTAGAATATAAACTGAACTTTATCTAACTAAACATTCCCATTTAATCAATTCATCCTACCATAGTTATGTTAAATATTAAAGTTGTAATGAGAAAAGGTTACATATACAGACCGAATTTATAATCTGATTACTTAATTGGAATAGAGAAATGGAGAGTAATCAGCTTTCAAACTCCCAGATGAACTGTTTCAGATGTTAGAGTTCATGTTTTGGGAATGAATTTATTAGATTGAACAAGAGACTATGTACAGTCATTTTGTCGGAAAATTGTCAGAACAATTAGAATTATTATAGTTTCATTTAGTATTTGCAAAAAATAATTTTATGTGACAGTTATTCTCCTATTGCAGTTACTGTACTTTATACCTAATTTTATTATTTATTGAGTACGTGATGGGCAAAAGATGCCTATCAAAATTGTTTAATAAAATTTATGATGAAAAATAATTATACACGTCTTATGAATACTGAGTTTATAAATACTCTGTCAACCTATATAAATACTCTTAAAATAAATTGGAAAACTTTTGTTTCGTGATGATTTTGTGAATAGTTAAATACTATTACGTGTTCAAATTCATGTACCTTTACAAGTTTAGTAACTGAAGTTTAAAGGTTTCATTGTAATGTTTGTGGAAGAGTGATTTCACAAACCATAACATGATTAGGGCAAGAGCACTGAGGAGGACCAAACCATTCAATCGGCGGCAACATCACCACCGGGGGAGTTGTCTACTCGAAATTGTGTCTCAGCCCACACTATACCTCTACTAGACTGTATAATTTAATATTACGTTGATATGCAAATATTTTACGCCATGATCATGATAGAGTGACTACACAAACCATAACCAGATCAATGTAGACAGCTGAGAGAGTAAAACTGCAGACAATTTCTGTCAGCGACACAGCCGCGGGAGTTGTCAGCTCGAGATTGTTTCTCACATTATACCTTTCTACAAGCCTTGATCCCTTAAATTATCTCAGTCGTGGTTACGTGATACACAATACTATCAAATTTAAAGTTTAGTTGAAACACCATAATACACTGAAGATTATGTAAAATTAAGTTATGGTTGGAACCGGAAGAGAAATACAATATAATATTTGACACCACTCTTCACAATATTCCACAACAAATTAAAACATAAGCTTTATGTGAAGTATGAGCTATAGATACAATTCCATAATACAATTGTTATTCTATTAGGTATGTTTTTAGGTATTTTTATGAGGTAGGAAAAACCACTACGGTTGCTTTGACGGATATTTGTTACTGGCGTACAGGTTCATTTCATTTGTTCATTTACATATTTTTCCTTTTTACTTTATATACATTTAAAAGTTAAATCCATTTATTGGGAAGAAATATTAAAATGTCATTATTTTATTTATATAAAAGGGCCAGGGGTTTAGAAACCAATTAGTTTGGTTTATATTTAAATGACTAAGAACTAACTAAATATTGTCTCCTTATATGGTAATCGTAAAGTGAGCTTAGGATCACAAAATCAATATTGATGTAATGTTTAACATACTAGTTCAAATAAACTACCAATATCTTGTCGTAAGTGTATTGGTTGGGCCAAATGTTTTGATATTAACTATGATAAAGAGGCTTATTTCGGGTGTAGCTCTGGTTTTTTATAAAGGATTATAAATATCACTCATGCATTAGCTTGTCTTAAAGATACTTGAAAATTTAGAACTAACTACAGTTTGATTTCCCAGTACATTTCGTTGCTTTACTATTTTAGTTAAGGTTCAGGATCACTTCGTGACGAACAATTAATGTGTAAATTTGTTTTCGTTTGAGAGAAGAAGAAACCTCATTGACTGGCAAACAAAGATAGTTCCAGTACAAAAGGCGTAACTCCAACCAATTTGCATTTTTGTATCCATCAGAATGGTAATTTAGGTGCAATAACCTTACAGAATATATTTTATACTCAGTTTTTACTACTCTTGCTTTCTATAATAGAAAAAGATAACAGTACTATCAATGGACTTAGCGCCAACGCAACAAAAACAAAAATTATTTTTGCCAGAAACTAAGGTACATAACAAATATCGGTAATGTTAGTGAATCTGAAAAGAGGACTATCTGAACTGGAAAATGTATTCTTCAACTAAAACTTGTCGAGAAGCATACCGCTGGAGCCTTGCTAGTTCTTTCAATAGTCTTAAAACCTCTGTCGCATGTTAAATACTAAAGCAAGTTTTTGAGAAGATAGTTGGGTTTAACATAATCTGAAACGAAAAGAGAATGAAGAGGTATTTTAACTGTATTTTTTGTATATACCTCATACCCTATGTGAAGTTTCACTCACCAGAAGGCTCGTGTTTCTCCCGACAGTGCCTTAATGCACTTTATTATTTCCCATTTGCTCTAACAAATGACTGACTTCTAACGAACCAGTACTGTCAGTGAAAGGTTACAGACTGGCTTCCACGGGACCTACATCATTATGTTGGGGGAGAAAATTAATATGCATAGATAGTATTTAGGTACTAATTATATGAAGATTATTCTACATATAGATTATATCGAGTTACTTGTAAGGTTATACGAACCTAGTCATTCCGATCATAAACATATTGTATCGAATGTATTTGTAAAAAAGTTAAATTAAATAATAAATATAGAACAATATTTATGAAACAAACATATTGATACAATGATTGGTATCATTGATGAAGAAGCCAGTCATATCTACTACATTTCGGTAAGGATGAAAGACATAGGGTATTATACAAAGCCCTCAACACGAAAGGACATGAGAGAGAATTATAAATGCAGTTCATATAATTGATGGTGACGAAATATTGTGTGCCGTTATTAGGTCTGGAACTCGTATTGAAATGTGCATTAAAATTAAGGCAAAAATTTTAATTGCATATAACGGAACAAAACATACGGAATACACATGCATACAAAATTAAATAACTAAATATGAAATGCAACCACAAAAGCATCAAATCTGAAGTGATTGCAACTAATACACATTTAATATTTAAAATAAATGCATACAATAATAAATAAATAAACACTAAATCAATAGTAATGTAACCGGAAAGCAACTTAAATAACATTTAATTTGTTAAATTGGTAAAGGGTTCACAGAGACATTACCATTAATTGTAATAAATAACCTCATTATTGTAGAGTACCAGTAATTTAAAAGTCTTTCAAATGCGTTCATTGACGTAAACCAGCAGCAATATTCTGTAATATGCAGTAAATAGAATATTTTTTGTATCAAATGTGTAGTCTTCCGACAATGTATGTTTAATTGCTTTTTGTAACGGATGTATACATATATATATATGAAATTGTGTTTTCAAAAAACTAACAAGATGAAACCTTTTCTTTTACATGTGATATGGTTTTTATTTAGGAAATCATTGTAGTTTTCTTTTAACTATTAGTCTATTTACTAGAGTTAGCTATTTATATTACGTAAGCTAAATAAAGACATTATAGGTATATTTACTTTGAAAGTATAATATCACAATCTCAAGCAAAAAAATTATTGAAAAAACATCATTGAATAAAGTGAGTACATAAAAAAATTATAAATGATGTTTTCTCCCTGGATTGAACAATGTATAATTACATTTTCAGGCTACTTAGTTAAATTAGTTAATAAGTAACGAAATTAATGTATATATTATGGCTTGTAAAATAAATAAGGATTAAACAATACAAAAGTTTTAACATTGCTCGCTAAGCAACATGCTACAGTAGTTGGGTAACGTTCACGTGTATATGGTATATATTTGTATCAGACAATTTTCACTATCACTTACTAGGTTTTCATATTCAATAAATTTTATTAACTAGTAAATGTATTACAAACAGGACATTTTCCTTTAATTCTCTACCACCGCATATTTCACTCCATTTCCGTGTGTTTACCACCATCGTTGTTGTATATACATATACTCAGTTACTGAAACAACAAAGTATAATGTTTCATTGTTTATGATAAAATAATTATTGAGTTTCTAAAAATGGTAACTAAATTAATTATTTTTCTATAGGATACAGTAAAGTTTATTAGGAAGTCATAAACTGAGAGGTAAATTGTTATCACCACTAATAAAAATAAGTTGTAAATCACATTTCATGTGACTTTAGACTGACCGTCGCACGGGTTATCGATTTTCGATAAGATGAGGCAGAGTGAAGTTTTAGTAGATAATAGTAGATTAGTATAGAGGAGGAATCTAGAACCAAACTTGGGGGCTTAATTAATCAAACAACCTCTGACTCAGCACAATAGCGGGGTGCAGTGCTTGAACTGGACCGAGAGTCACGAACAGATAAATTACCTCCGGTCACACAGATCAACCGCTGAACTGAAAGTGGCCATTAACGTTAAAATTACTTAGTTTATAAACTGTATCGCATCGATAAGATAAATCACTCATACCCAGTTTAATCGCTCAGATTGCTTACCGTAGGATTAAAAGTTATTTATCGTTAAAAATAAGTGTACTGTGTTCTATATAGGTGTCCTGCTTGCACTTTCACCCAGATTGACTGAATTGTGTTGTCTAAGGTTCTCTGATGTTATAACTTCAGGATTCAAGTCTGTGACAGCATCAGGTTTCAGAGGGTGTACGCCAGTGGAAGGTGCATTGGAGCTAAACCCATCATTCTTCTTTCTGCTATGTTTACAAAAACCCAATTTGAAGAGTCCTTGGTTTAAATTTCTGCTTCGTATGTCATGGTTCTGAGTGATCTGCGTATTAGAGACCAATTCTATTTCGTTCTGGACCAGTGACATAGCATAGAGGTAAGAGATGTGAACCCATTCAACGTTTGTCACTTAAGTAAGGGTTACTAGAATCCTTTCACTGTTTATCGAATAGTAACAACTAATTCTATTTTGGTTTTTTATGATGTTTGAGAGTTTTGTATATCATATCAAAATTCCTTAATTTTCACCTTGGATTCTAAGAAATATTACGCTGTTTAAATTATTGTTCTGGTCCACCTATATTATGTATGTTGGCTGTAATTTATAATGTACTCACGACACAAGATAAAGTGCACAGATTTTCTAATATCTATCACTTGTCTCAGATAAGCAAGTGATAACCATTTGTTGTGTTATGTTTGCTAGTCACCTACTATCGAACCCTAAGTGTATTCCCACCTGAAGTACGATGAAGTACAGAGAAGGGACATCCCCTTCCAATCTGCATTACTTATTCAGTTTACCTGGCTCTTTTCAAATTCAGTTTACGGATACCTTCTCAGGTTGGGGCTATGGGAAACCCTTCTAGACTACAGAGGTGGGTATCTTATGACTGTCGATAAATTAACTTTTGAATAGATTATGTCAAATTGTTTTATTCCAATACATACAAAATAGATATGAAACTTTAAGAAAACACCTTAACTTTTAATGATAAGTAATTACTATGAAGTACTTTAGGCTATTTGACGTTGAAAACTATTGCACCACTGATTAATACCACAATGAATTAAGTTTTCAAGTTTAGTTTTTTAATCAAAATATTACACAATTTTGGGTTTCATTAGACAAATTAAGGGTTTTAGTTTTATTTTATACTAATCAGGGGTTTTGGTAGAAACAGGTAATTGTTTTATTTAGTTATTGAGTGACTCAGGGTAATGGTTAAGAACGACTACTGCATAAGACAATGGACATGTTTAACCATATTGTTTACTAGTGCTAAAAACCAATGTGGCAGTGATATATACGAACCTATAAGAAACAAGATTACCCACAGTGAAATGTAAGTAGCAACAACTCTAAGTAGCTTTCGCTACTTTCAGACAGAGTAAAGCAGAGTTGTTGAGTCGTGAAGTTATCGGAGTTTAGACTCACAAATGTATCTTATACAAGTTGTCTTCACCTCCCTAAAACTCTTGTACTATAATCCATTCTAGGAAAACACTGTTGAAATCTTGGAGTTTAGATTTACAAATACAAAATGTGCTATTTTATTAATGCACTGCATTTCCTGAAATATTGGCGTATACTTACAAATATATTCTATTTACGTTGTCTTCAAATCTTCTGGTACATCTTAAAATTTGATTGCAGTGAACAAAACTTTCCAGCTACGTTCTTAAAATAATACTGTTAGTTGAATATTTATATTGTACACATTCTGTGTGATGAATATGAAGGGAGAACTGTTTACGGACGCCTTTCAGGCACATATATTTGATCAACCTATTTTATAAAAAGTAGGTCTAGATACCTTGCGTTTAAATAGGTTTTAACCATACAGCCCAAATTTGTTTCCGCAATTTTGTCCAAATCGTGTTGAAGATTGTTTAAGAATACTAACCAGTAACACGAGAATGCAGAGGGTGTGTCTATATGTAATTCGAATACAAGTACATCAGTTGATGAATGTATTAGTAATAAACAAGATGTTACATCTGACACTTCCTTACATCAAGATGAAACGAGGATTAATCTCATCTCCTCTTACAGTCCACAATCTGACATAAGCCTAACTAATATTGAGCGAGAAGCTAGTGTCAGCCTAACCAAAGCTAGCTCAACCTTAGGTCTAGTCCTACTTCCGAGACAGAATTTCTTAAACATAGAAATAATAGATTCTTTCACAAAAACTTTACCTAAAATATTAGATATCTACAAAAGTGTTTTACTCAGAGGAATCAAAAATTTGTAAGCACCTAAATATCTTTCAGTTTCTAAAATAAAGAAAAAAATGTTTGTTAACATTTTCTGAAACCACTGAGTTAGTATATTGCCTTGTTTGTAAACTGTGTCCTAACCGTACAGAAAATCAATTATTATATTGAAATATTTTCTGACTGATCGAGAATTTAAAAAGTATTAAATATCCAAAAGACATCTACAAAAAGCTCATTTAAGACCTATGACAAACTGCGTTGAAATAAGCATTTTAAATAGTGAATTAGACTATAAATTAACGCGTAAAATTGAAAATGAGCATTGTTACAGGAGAACTGTTCTACATCGTGTAGCAGCCACTGTTAAGCTGTTCGCTAAACTTTGACTTCCTTTTAAAGCTATGTAAGCAGGAACGTCTTAGATTTCTGGTACAAAAATAAGCTAATACAATTATATACAGTATTTGGATTATTTCTATGAATTATATTTCTGAAAGACGATTTATTGAAATAAGAAGCCTGTAGTCCAGTTAATAATAACAACTTGTTTCATCAGGTCAACGATGAGATTTTAACCCTCATGGCAAAATACATAAGATAAACTCTAAGTAACGAAGCTAAAACCTCGATAAGTTATAATAATTGTTGCTTCAACACCCGATTTGAGTCGTGTAGACCAGTTGACTTTTGTAATACGATTCGCCTTACCTTATTGTTACCCAGTTGAAAGATATTTTTGCTTTATATCCATTAAGTCACATAAAGCAGAATACTTGAAAGAGACAGTACTGAAAGTAGTGAATTCTCTAGGTCTGAACATAGTACAGTACATAGGGCAGTGTTACGACAATGCCTCAAATATGTCAGGGGTACTTGCAGCACTACAAGCCAAGATACTGGAGGTGAGTCCTAAAGCATTCAATGTGCCTCGCACCAGCCAAAGTTTAAACTTGGTTGACAATAATTTTGCCTAAAACTGCAGTAAGTCATTATTTGTTTTGACGTGGGTCAACGTTTTTTTTAGGTCGTCATCATAATATATTATCTATAATTGGGATACTCTCATCGTATCTTAAGCCAAAACAACTAGTTTTGAAAAGACTGGATGACACCAGGTGAACAATCAGGGTCTTAGCTCTTAAAAAGTCTATGCATAAACTCAAAATGCCTTTGTAAATACATGCAGTAGCATGAAAAACCTAAAGTTAAACGGAAAAGCACTAGGGATAGACAAAAAGGTACCCTCTTACAAAATTCATGTTGTGATCATTTTATAGAACAGCTTCATTGCAAGATTGAATAAAAACCAGTGAATGTTTACAAAAAGAAGATGTCGACATTAAGAAAGCAGTACAGCTAGTGGAGTCACTGAAAATATATGTTTTTCATGTAAGTGAGGATTCCTCAACAATGGAAAGTTAAATCCAAAGTGTATCGACACATTTAGCAAATAACAATTAAAGGAAAGACACATTTAACAAACAAATTTTTCTAGGAAAGATAATGAAATAAAACGATATAAACGCAGAAAGAACTCAATCAAAAGAAAGATTGATGAAGTAATATTACAGGGAAGAGATACAAAGAGATTGGAAATATTCAATGAAGGCTTTCTTCTGAATTATAAAACAGACAAGAAAAACTTTTCATATTTCAACATTTTTTAGAACTTATTTGTGTTTAAGCTGTTCAACGCTCCAGAAGTCACTTAAAGAATCCATCCGAAATTTATTCAAGTGACATTGACGGGTCATTGTTCTTATATGATTTTAAACATTTTCGTAAGTTCCTGTATTTATTAGAATAGAAGAAAACAACGCAAAAAGTAGACCCAGCGTCAGTAAAGGACCGGACGTAAACGAGAGTAACAATTGTTCAAAAATGGAAGAAGCATATTGTAACAAACAACATACACAAATAGACCTTCCCAGTCTAGCAACTCTCTTGAAACCCTTTTTTATAATTCCAATACCCAATGCTCTTGGCAAGAGATCACGTTTGCCTTAAATAGTATAAAATCTTCGCAATAATCTTTCAGATCATCTGAATGACTTGGCAATTCTCTACAGTTAAAGGAACTCTTTGACAAATATCAGCTACTATAAACTGGTAGACACTTTTGCTGCTTAAAAAGCCAGAACGAAATGTATTTAGCCTTTTCTCTACAACATTTCAATATTAATAATAAGCTACTGTTTCGCTCAATTTTACTATCCTTACAGTTTTACTGCTATTACTTTCAATTAATCCTTGAACACATTCTGTAAAATGGCTTTTTCTATATGTGATTAAGATTTAATTGACAAAAATGCCCATTATAACGCTACAGTACGAGTTATGAATAAACGTATTTACACCATAAGTCTTATTTATCGAAATTCATTCTTATGGGTAAATAAAAATATTATTATTTAACTGCCATCAAGGGGCCCATAAAAGCAATTTGCACTGGCCACTTAAGTATTTAAAACCACCAATGACCACCATATTTCTCACTGAAAGCTTCCATTGTGATGATATTAGTACGCTGCAGGCAGCCCTTGGACCTGGCATTGGGGTTTACCTCCTAGCAGAACTGGCAACATTATACTCGCTTTTTACGATTTTCTCCGTTATGAACTAGAGCGTGATAATTCACACCTCTAACATTGATATAGCATCAAACTCCTGCCTTTTTACTTATATTTATATCAATATTAAACTGTAAAATTCTTATTACATTACATAATTAAAACAGAGTTTTTTTCAGAACAATGTTATTCATAATTCCATAGTCAAAAATGATTTAAGATCGTTATACTAATTTTAATAATAAATTATAAAGAGCTTAAGTACGATATAGAAAAATTATAAATACAAATCATATTTGTTTTTATTGGTCTTCAATTTTATGTGAACAGCATAGAGTGCTATTTCAAAATCTATACTTAGTGGTATTTAATTTTTCTAATTTTTATAATAAAAAATGCTTTAATTTAAAATTTGTTTCTACATATACTAAGGAGGGATAGTATATTAACTGAGAAATAGTTTACAATTTCCCAACATTATTTATAGCCTATATATCGGCCAACCACAGATAGAACTATTTCTTTTAATATAATCAGGTGTTACACAACCTATACATATGAAACTTTTCCAAAACCGAACCGCATAACCCCCAAAGGTGTCGTTCTTTGGCATGTAAAGGACTTCAAAGTAATAATGTATTTTTGGTTCAAAATGTGGAGTTTAAGATTAAGCCAAATCAATGGTCCAGGTGGTGTGAAACATCCTGCATAGCTAATTACCAACGTCATAGACGTGTCCTTTAAACAAAATATTAAAATAAATTGTGTAACAATTGTTTAATGAATTCTCAGTTCACTAAGGAGCCTTATCAGCCAGAAAGCATAGGCCCTGGCTCGACGTTGTCAGTAACGACGGGAATATATTGACTACGCTCATCCGCTGTCAGGATCTTGGCTGAGGCGTCTGAGGTAACAGATCATTAATAAGGGCATCCTAGATTCGTTTGTAGGGTAATTGGAGTAAAATATTTCTGCAGAGCATATAAATACTTTATGCATTTTTATTTGCTTCTAAATATACATGTCTAAAAGCCGTTAAAAATAGTATAGTTTAGCCAAATAGAATGCTTGTCTTGCTTTGTGACCAACATAGTTTTACATACTGAATTAATACAGGCACAAACAAGAGCCAGTAGACCAACATTATACGTATAAAATATAAATGCATGCGATTGGTTCTTCAGCTACTAGTATTGTAACAATAGAAGTTATCTGTGACATTTAATATGCAGTTTTGCTGGTAGTATACTTGTGTCCAAAATTAGTCCAATATTGTTAATACAAAAATGTCAAGTCATTACAAAAGTAAGTTATGTCTATTTACTGATGGTACTGCTCTTGCACCTTCTACCTTCACGTGGGATAATCATAGCCATGCTTGATCATGGTTGTCTCACATTAAATATCAACAATACCAAATGCCCTGCTATTTACCAACCTCATGAAGTTAATCCTCAGATAATGAGGCTGCACTCCTGGTGTAGCTTAAAACCGCGAGACTGTTGAATGCGGGTAACTATGACATTATGTCGGAGTACGTAAGTTTAGTTGGTCTCCACAGGTCCTATACATATATAAACTACTCAGGAGACTTGTCTATGTATTTGCTGTTATTGTGTGGTGTGTTGGAGTTGCAGGTGCCTCTACAACTGTTTTGAAACCAGCGGTCAATTATCAAAATTAGGTGAATGTGGAGTTTAGCTCAAGTTCACCTACCCATTAGTGCAGCGTCTGGAATTTACACTGAAACTTTAGCTAAACTCAATATTCATATTGAAGAACCTCTTTCCACCACTACTTTATATATATCAAGGTTGTATCAAACAAATGTGTCAAGATATAGACCGTATTTATAATTTGATGAGTTAATTGGAGTAGAGAAATAGAGAGTAATCAGCTTTCAAACTCCCAGTCATTTCTGTGATTTTTTACTTAGTTGTAGAGTACGTGATCATATTCTTGTATCAGTGCAAACGTGGTGTTTGAAATTTCCAACGCAGTGTTTGTGGAAAAGTGATTTCACAAACCATAATATGATTAGGACAAGAGCACTGAGGAGGATCAAACCAAGCAATCGGCGGCAACATCACCACCGAGGGAGTTGTCTACTCGAAATTGTTTTTCACTTTATACCTTTCTTACCAGTCTTGATATCTCAACTATATCAGCCATGGATACGCGATAAATGGTATTATCATATTTCAAGTGCAAGATTTCGTTTTTAAACTAATTGTGCTATTATGTGATATTCAATGGTTTCGTTTTAATATCCTAATAACATATTAACTTATGTCTATTGTCAAAAATGTCATAAATGTTATGTTACAGTATTCATAAATATTATGCTATTACTTCAAACTTTGCACCATTCTATATGTTTTCTTAAGTATAGACAGTTATAGGGCAAAAATATATCTTTTGTTTTACACTATTGTACACTGAAGAAGTGTAACAGTCAGGTATTGTTGGAACCAGAAGATAAACACGATATAAGATTTGGTATAACACCTCACAATATCCCACAAAAAATATAAACCATGAATTTTTATATGAATGTTAGATTTAATACGATAATATAATAAGATTCAGTTAAGTATGTTTATTTTTTATAGGGAGGAGAATATCCATTATAGTTGATATTACGTATATTTTGTTACTGACATAAGGGATTATAATTATTTATCTTTTACTTTTAATCTTACATCCATTTAAATGTTAATTTTATTTAGTGGGCAAAACTGAAATATTAAAATTGCACTATTTTCTCCATTGAAAGGGCCAGGTATGCGGGCTCGTTATATAGTAATGTAATGGTGAGGGGTATTTTAGAATCACGAAATAAATATCGGTTTAGTAGTTAACTTACTAATTCAAATAAACTACTCATATCTAGTTATAAGTGTATAAATTGTGCCAAATAAGATATATAAAGAGGCTCCTATAACAGCTTGGCTTAAAGAAACTTACTAAAACAAAATATAGAACCAGCCACAACTCATTTCTTGGTTCATTTCTGTGCTTTACTCTTTTATTTCACTACCACTGCTTAAAGAATAATTATTATATGATGTATTTTACCTCGTTTTAGATTGAGAGAAGAAGAACGCTAATTGACTGGCTAACACAATTATCCCCGTAATAACAGGTGTAAGTACAATCATTTTGCATACTTTTGTCTATCATAATGGTAATTTAGATGCAATATCTTTCTTTGCCTTCACTACTCTTACCTCCTATAATAGGAACATGTAAAAATGCTACACACATGATTTGTTGCTATGGATCTAGCATCAAAGTAACAATAAAACCTTTTTTTAACTGTAATAAATGTGGTATGTGCAAAGACCAAGTGTAGAGGAAAGGCTGTAATGTGTGTTTGTCGTCTACTGGATGTGGAATAAAGTTGTTGAGTACAAAAGGTTCTCGAGAAGCAAATTGAACGAAGATACTTAGTCTATTGCATATAGACTATTGCATAGAATGTATTAGTAAAAAATGTATACATAATAAATCATAAATGTTTAGGAATATGTAATGAAACAAACATATCGATATTTTTATCACTGATTAAGAAGCCAGTCATTCCATAATGTTAAGCATCAACAGGTAACAAGAACGAACGGTAATAACTTACAAAACAATAATTGCCTATTTAAATACAACAATAATTTACCATCGCTGTAATTTCTAATAGCAGTCATCACTAACAAAGAACTATCAAATGAAAGTTCAAAATATTTATTACAATGTTTTATCAACTATCATTAGACTCGTTCCCCTTACCACTATTGTGATCCAGGGTCCAACCTTTCTCGTCTTCCTGGATGGTGCCGGACTTGGTGAATGAGCAAATGCTTGAGATTCAGCAGCTATTAGAAACTTTAATTTAAGCGAACCTCGAACTAAAAGCTTGTTTTAAAAGAATTACAAAGTATTAAAACCTTTTACCCGATTTGCAATGGAAAATAACAGATACATGTTTGTTATTAGAAGGGGCTTAATGCCATGTGGAGGTCGTCCGTCATGATACGAATAAATGGAGAATTCGAAACTGAAAACTTCACTTATAATAAAATACATAACCTCGAACGTTGATTAGATTTTGCTTACAGTTTTAATACAATTTGTAATGATATTTTAAAACATTTGTCAATAAATGACAATTTAGCACAGGATTAGTTGACAATCTGACAGAAGATTCTGTCCCAACGTTTTTGTTCCCTAATTAACCGGAATTATTTTTCAGGGCTCTGATAACCTTCAAGAAATAACGTCCATTGATTTGAATTGAATTCTTATATCTCTTCTGGTCACTTCACTGTAGAGTATTTATCTATTGGAATGAACTTTACATTCATATTTGACCTTTTCATAACATTTTTGGACTCTCCGAAATAAAATTTATGTTTAAAAAAGGTAAGATTGACATATCCATTTCTGAAAGTTTTTCTTGCTAGATTGATCAAATATATTTCGAATTTAAATATCTTATTAAATCTAAAATTTTATTTTACAGAATTATTAAAAATATATGTCATTTTTAGGTTGATTGAAAATGTCTTCATGGCACTTGACGTGAGGAATCATATAGCATCTGTCATTTGTGGTCTTTCAAAACTCTTAACTGTGTCGACCATAATCTACTTTAAAGATAATTAATTTGATAGATTTCGTGAAAATAGGAAAACCTGGCTGTCACATAAACTGCCGTCTAATATGGCTGTGTTTTCTCACGCCTATAGAGGGTTAATGTTTCTATAGACACATTTTGTGAACTTTGATAGTGATTTAAAAATGCTCAAGAAAAATGTTAGGTACATACACAGTTTTGACTATAATATAGTTTAATTGAATACATTCACATATAAAAGTAAAACGTTGGTTAATAAAATTAAAAGAGCAGATATAGGAAATTAAACATCAGTAGAGAAAATGTATCTAGGAACATTAAATACCATACGAAAATATATAGGGGCCAAACATTACACTCTTAACGCAAGCAAGGAACTAATTATTAGTGTAAAACATGGGTTATAAAACACTAGTGTTAATAAACGTTACCAGCTAAAATTTGAACGTTAAAAACACAAGTGGGCCAGAAAAACATTCAGAAAGAGCACATGATAAAAAGGGACAGTGCCTAATAATTTGTAAAAATTTCAATCACTGCCAGCTTTGTTCTAGTAATTATTATTAGTTACAATAACACCTTCTCCATTAGTTTGGCTTTAAGCACAATACCTGGAGATGCAGATGTTTTAATGGCTTTAAGACAATTTCTCAATCGCGCTGTAATCAATGTGACTTCAACTTCAATTGTCATTACAGGTGATGTAATTCTGATATCATCTCAGACATTTAAGAAAACTAAAATTATCGTTTATTGTGTTTCTTCCTTTAGACTTAATGTAAATTTCTTTCAACCCACAAGACTTTTCAGAATTATATCCGTCTGAAATGATAATAGTATTTTTAATACTTTTATTCAAACCCTTTCTTATTTGTTAGAACCAGAACTTTCCTAGCTGAAACTCGTTTTTATTTCACATACGGTTTCACAATTAAGATAGTGTTACTAAATAAAACGCAGCATTAACTTTCAATAGAAGACTAATCGTTTTATTTCTAATGTAGTTTTTCAGTTATGTATTTATTAACCCCAAAGTAATTTCTTCTTACTTTTCTATATGATCTTTAGTAAGTGACTGTTTCAATATTTTTCTGATACCACTCATGTTCAATCAAAACATGCCTCTATCAAAACATTAAAGGGAAAATTTGACGCATATTTAGAATCTTGGATTACTAAATGATTTATATTTAGCAATTGGAAACAAGATGCACCAGTTCCAGAATTCTGTAAACTGTCATGCATCTACAGAGTTTTATAAAATATACGGGTCCTTACATTGAACCCTGTACAGGATGATTTACAGTAAAATATAAGGAAGTCTTTTGTTAGCATAAAACATATTTTTCGCAGAGTAACTGTAAAATACAGGTGAATGGATTATTTATCTTTTTGACTCTCGGGTATACTTGTATGCTTGAATTTTTTGACGTACAATTACTCTACTAAGTTTTACTCTCAACTGTACATCGCCATATATTGATGTGCACTAGCTTAAGCAAGTGTTTTAAGTTTTCGACTCCTGAATAATAGGATATATTTCAGTCCTCAAAACGTGTTGTATTATTGTAACATACGATTAAAATGTCGAAATTCAGGAACTCTCTCAGAGCCATGTTTCAGTTGAAGTAGAGTAATTCCCAAAAGCCAGTTTTAAGAATAAATCGTTTGTGCTCACCGTCTATTTACTCTTTTGAACTGTGTTATTTCACAACTAAAACATAATTTAGTGATATGCCATTCATGTCCCCTATTATACAGTGAAATGTTTAAACGGTATGTTCCCAACTCT
This sequence comes from Homalodisca vitripennis, assembly GCF_021130785.1. NCBI lineage: Eukaryota > Metazoa > Arthropoda > Insecta > Hemiptera > Cicadellidae > Homalodisca > Homalodisca vitripennis. Next base: position 159,805,920 of record NC_060215.1, read on the forward strand.
GTGACTTGACGCTAAATTATATTGATTTAACGTTAAATTTTCCATCAGAGTTTGAATGGAACATGACGTGATGGTCCATGTACCCACCTCTTTACTCAATGATTTCACAGCATGTACTTTATTTCTATATTAAAGTATCTAAAGCCAGTTAATATAATACCCACTAATTTAATGTTTCCCTACCAGGTTTGCCAGAATAAAGAAAACATATTCCAAAATACATTTTACCAGATTTTTCTTATTGGAAACCAAATGATTAGTTTATGAACAAACACTCTATCACAGTTTATTAAAATAGCTACCTTAATTTTTAACTTCGTGGCTTACATCGTTTAAAAAGCATGCTACTGTAACACGTTTAAATGTTTTAGAAAAAGGGGTGTTTATACCAAGTCAATTACACCTATTTGTTAATGAAACTAAATACCATCAGAATAAATCTGATTTTGGAATATCTTAGTAGTATGCAGAAGGCCAGTCTCTGATTGTAAAGGTTTGAAAATAAAACTAATATGGTTAAATTACTTATAATAAAATGTATTTTCTAATTGCTTACATATATACAATGAAATTAATAAAGGTTTTTAGACAAACATAGCAAGATCAAGTGACCGCAGATATGACGATGAGGACAAGAAGTAACAAGTTATGGATAGCAACTTTTTCCTGGTAAGCGGAATCACTCAACACACCACTCGCCAACATCCGGCCGCCTCGGGTCTTTCCGGTAACTGTGTTTATTTCCGGAGTCTCGCAAACCTCCTGAAAAACATACACGTAAATTTTAGTCTCCACATTCTATATTATTCAAACTGGGAAATAAACAACTATGTTGTTTCCAGCTTACTTAAATCTAGAATGCTAAATATTATTTTTTAACTGTTCCTCAGCACATATAGAATAGTTGGTGTTATGCTAACTTAGTCTTAACTTTAGAAAGTGTTGTATTACTGTTATGTAATTAGAATAAAATTCACCAAGTGTTTGGTACTGAGGAGAAATGACAGCATCCATTTAAAATTATTTTAAACTTATTCCTGCAATTAATCTATACATGAATATCACAGTTTATTGTAATAAAAAAAAATTAAAACTACATCAAAGTTTACAAGCACTTAATATAGTATGTATATTTGCTTTAAAACATAACGCTTGGCAAAGTCTGTGTAGAGATTGTTTTTGCAATATTAATAATTTTGCACAACACATATTAATACTTAAAATGTTAGTTATAAATAATAGTTTTTATTCAAGTATATAAAATTCCCTCTAATTAATGTAATTGTGGCCATGTTACTACAGCAAAATCAGCACGCTTAGAATACAATATCTTTTTTTAATGTAGATAAATCATTTATTAATTTGGTGATTAATAATAACGTGTTTTTGCAAAAGCCAAATTTTAAAATTTGTAATTTTATTAACTGTGAACAAATTGTTAACGTTTTTAGCAAATTAATTAATGTACCCAAATCTTCAGCAAGTACTGAATAAAAAAAACCTGGAGTTAACTGGTTATTTTAAAGTAATTCTAAAGTGACATGAATTCAGATTAGTAGGTTTTGTATTCCTGAGAGCTAATGTATTTATTATATAAAATAAAACCTTATTAAACTCACAACAAATAGTTTTGGTATCCTTAACTTCATTACCAGTTATGATCAGAATATTTATCGATATATTTTATTTTTTACCAATCCACCTTCAATACTTATTTCTTAGCCGCAAATACAATTTTAATACCATGATTTATTTTTAGATTTTTATTTCAATCTGAAGTTTACTCCAAATTTCTTTTTAATGCGTACCTAACCCTTTGAGTGCCACGGGTATTTTCCGCATATTTGTAAGCTTTTGGGAAAAAAGCTGTTGTAAAATAACTACCAAACAGATTTCTATCATTTTGTTGTTGTTTTTTTTCTTATTAAATTCAAAATGTGATACAAATCGTTACAAATAAAATTTGATCTATAAAAATATAAAAAATTCAGTATTTATAAAAAAAGTTTTTTACTTTTGTGTAAAAAGTTAAGTTTCGACCTAATTTGTGTGTATACGGTATTTTTAAGATTTTTTTTTCTTTATACCATGATAAAGGCCATATAATTCTAAATAAAACCCATGTGTAATATCTTATTCTAGAATTTGAAAAACAGGGCATTATATGTATTAACAAAATGCTGCCCGGTACCGACATTTTATAAACTGTACTTCATTTGTCAGAGTTTAGAAATTACTTAGTAATGATGTAGTTTTCCCAATAAATCTAATAAAACATTAATATAACACAAATAAATATGATTAGTAAATTTAGAAACAAATACTTGCTAACATATTTACATAAAAGTTTACATTTACTAAACAATAACTCTGATAATATTTACTGAAAATTCACGTTTTTCGCTTTAACACAACTCAAATCATACATTAATTTTGTAAAGAAATACAGTAAAATACTGTATAAGTTAATATTTTATTTTGTATTTACTCAAATGCTTGGTTATCGGCACATAAACAACAAGAAATGCCGTTACGCAACACGGTACTCGTCCGCTACCGTCCGCTACGTCGCGTGACTAGAAGACAGAATCATCGTACAGGTACTTATCACAGCCCACTATCTTTGGACGAGTTTTCCTTATCAGAGATCAAAATAAACTTCGTTATACGTTCCTTCTTCCATAATGAATCTAAAAATACTCAAAGAGTCATACTTCCTATCTCCAATCGTCTCCAAATAGACACACGAATGACCTGACATTTTCGAATAATAAAACGTTGTTCTTATAGTTTTTGATTTAATTGATTGTCGTAATAACTTGTAAATTCCAAAACAGATTAAATAAAGTCAGTTGTTTTTAATACTGTAATTTATTTTGTCCCCGATAAGGAAAACTCGTCCAAAAATAGTGGCTTCTTGATAAAACACCCAAACAACATACGTTTCACAGATAAAATAGTAGAGAAACAACATAAAACTCATATTTATTGATAGTTCAGATCCTATTGAATACAGCTGTCTGATTATTTGGCCAAAATAATCTTGTACTATATAAAATATTATCGAAATACGAAACGTCAAAATTGGCGACGCTGGCACTTTATGCACTTTTCGTACCGTCAAAATTAGCGACGCTGTGGCACTCAAAGGGCTAATTTACCATTATTTGAGTGACCTTTACTTTCTTCAAAAGCTCGTTTTTACTTATTATTTTCCCACATATATATAATTATTCAACCACAGTTTAATTTTGACCAAATGTTGCTCAGAATTATGTTTATCTACTTTACATTCACTAATAATTGACTAAAATTTACTGAGAAAAGTATAAAATGCAGAGGACGTGTTATTGGCAATATAGACATCTTTCCAATCCACGCTATCAAGAGATGTTTGCAGTTTGACGTAATCAATACGATAAGGAGGGTAATCAGTACGTTAAGGAGGGTAATCAATACGATAAGGAGATCAGAGCTAGCAGGTGTCGTGTCTGTCTGTCTGTCCGTTAGCTAGCGCACACACACACAATTAAGATAACCATCCGATGGCCTGTTATGTTTGTATCAATAACACTCACTTCCACCTCCGTCATATCTTTGTTTATCTTTGTAAAAACATGGTCCATGCAGGAAATGGATTTAACTGTGATTCTGGTTGGTTCTTATATTAGACATTCAATTTTTAAAACCTGCCAAAATGAAAACTCACTGAAACAAAGAAACGAATATAATTTCATGTCTTTGTCAATATCACATACCATGACTCCCTCCTTAGAATCCTGTTAACTACGTTTTAAGTAGAATTAAACCCGTACGCATACATCTATGTTAGTATTAATTATATTGCTTATCCAAAGGTAAATCTATAGACAAACTGTTTTTAAGTTAGAAGTTATTTTTAAACATGAAAATCTGTAGTTATATAATGCGATATACCGTAAGGTGTTTAAAAACAGTCAAAAATATATTATTCACAAAAATCTCAAAAACGCTGTTTGCGTATAAGTAGAAGTGATTATCCAGCATTTACCTGCCTGTTTTAATAATTTAATTCCAGTAAAAAAGACCAATCCTTTTTAAATTAAAACCATTTTATCTAGAGTTTTCGTTTTTTATACACGTAGGTTATACATGTGGATCGTTTGAAGATGTTATTTAATAACTCAATGATAGCTAAACAAAGGGTGAAAAGTTTTGTGTCACATTCTAGCACAAGTGGATTCTCAAAAAGTAACTTCTTATATAACTTCTTGAACATTTTATAACAGTTCCTATAGCAAAATAAAATAATGTGGTTTGTGTAATTTTGCTAGTGTACTAAGATCAAAAATGCTGAATAAACTGTGCTAACCTCGAAAAGAAAATTATTTTATCATTTCCTCATTTGTGAGCACAAATTTTTTTATAAACCATGCACGTACGTATTCTATATATACTGTATATTTTGTGACATAAACTTGATAGTCGAAACTTTATATTTTGTGTGGATATTTTTAAAAGAAATTAAAAAAGGCTGATTATCTCTTATGAACTATATTATTCATAATTTTACTAGGCTTCATAATTTTAAGTTATTGTATACAAATTTCATAAAAATCATTCAATAAAAACTTTCTACATGGCTGATAAAGGGTTATTATGTCACGTCTATACAAAATTATTAAGGGATTAAACAAAGCATTGAGAGTATTCTTTTATGAACTTAAATAACTAATTATACTACGTACAGTCTCAGAATGGTCACAGTTTTCAACTTTCAACATCCAAAACAACAGAAACTGGAGGTTTTAAACTCATACATAATAACATGGGCAATTTAAATGGACACGAAAGATACTGTATTTGTTAAAATCTGTAAAGGATTGAATGAGATATTTACATTTATAATAAATAATTTTATTGTTGTATGAGAATATCAGTACGTTTACAGTACTTACTAATACGGTATAAATTGTATCAAATATGATTATCCTGTAATATTATCAGTAAATATAATAGGTTTTGTACTACATATATAATAAACTTTAAAACAATATCCAAGAATGGGAAGTTAAATGTTTTTTCAATGTATGGATTATATTTACGAGGCATATGTGTCCTAAGGCTCTCACGGTAGGAAGGAATTATTTGTAACATGTTGCCTACACTGCAGTCGGGCCTGATTCATCTTCTCCGCCAAACCAGTTCGTGGTTAGAACTTTAAAAACTGTTAATAAGAAATTACGTTTTGTTAAACATTTCAATCCACTCTACCGCTAAGTGCGAGATACCTGATTTCATTTGTTATCTCGTTTGTAAGAAAAAAACTCTGGGTGTAATTTTTAATAGGCAAATACTGTATAATTCAAAACGATGGAGCGGAGTATATATTTGGGTTTTAGCGTCCCAAAAACTCTTCACCGGACTCTACTTGATTGAAATAAATTGTGTAGATCAGTCAACTGTTTTGGAGCCACCTCGGGGAAATTGTCCGATATACTGTGTCTGTGATAGTTTCGAGTAGCAGAGATCTGGATATATGCGGGAATATCGCAGAAATGTCATCCACAGTCAATATGTGATCTTTACTGAGCGCATTCTAAATTCTTTCCAGAATTTCAAACACTATTGAAGGTCTTCCTCTCAACGACCTTTTGTAAACTCGCGAGGTCACGTACAATTCATAGCTTTTTACCTTATGCAGATTTACCTGATTATAAAACCAAGTTTTTCCCTTCCAAATGAGTTTCAGGATGACGCCGAGTATTTCTCTCTTGGAGTATGTTTGGACTGATATTTCTAGAAACATATTGTCTCATCAAAAGTTTTCAACGTAATGACCTCGTTGTCTCTTTGAGAAGAGCAGAAAGACTAAATGGCAGTGTGGCCAACATGTAAGAAATCCTTCAGGCCGTGAGAGTCTATGTACAATTACTTTCTGGATATGCCTCGTAGTTGTGCTTTTAAAAAAGTAGCAAGATAAATGATTTTATTTTATAAGAGAGGTGGTTTTTTTTAAAAAGAGTTTGTGAATACCATTAATATCTTGATTTCATGACTATTTAAATTGAACGAAGTTTCCTCCCACAAGTTCATAAACTCACATCAATGAACGAACTGTTATCTAGATGTCGGTTATTCGCTCTCTTACAAAACCTTATCTACAGTATTTAACTGCACAAACCAAGAATGAATTTTATTTTAGTACCATAAAAAGATTTATTCCAAATATTTTTTGTATTTATTTTCTTTCAAGGTGTTAATATAACAGCCGTTGAAAGGTCTGACAAGGAATGGTTTTATCTTCGCTATTATTAGCACGATGGGTAACACCTTGCTTTAGAATTATCATATAATCTACCATATATGTAGTTCTAAAAATATAATAATTTATGGTACAGTTTCAGTCCATATTTTTTAAATGATATGATAGGATTGAGAATGACTATTCAATATTGTTCAAGTTGTAGTTTCTAAGTAAGTGCCATGAAACAAAGTTTTAAAAATAAATATTTATATATTTTAGTTATCAAAACAATGAAGTTTTTGAACCTATTATAACATCATTTCAAGTAAAAATAATCATCAAACCATTATATATATATATATATATATATATATATATATATATATATATATCTAGTATATATTAGTATCCAGTACAACACAGCCTGAAATCTTTAGCTATGCAATATGAAAATTGGAGAACAAACTGGAGAAAATATTATTGTTATAATTTGTGATAATTGGTATTTGGCATATTGTAAATAATGTTTTATTCGTTAATTAATTAAAACCACTTCTTCCATAGCCAGAAACGCTAGATTTTATATCTGACTGTCATCTCGAAGTATCATATTAAAGATTCAAGTGTTTGAATCAAAGTATAAGCTTCATTTATCAATAAATATGTTAGCTATTCTTTAACCCCTTTTACCACTTTCAGGCAGTAGCATTTTTTATAACTTTTATTTTAGCATATAATAAAATCGGTTGTTATACATATTTATATTTTGTATGTATTAAAATATGTATTTTTGTTCTTTACAAGTCCATACGTAAGAACGTATATTGACTAGTGCAAAGATCTTATCAAAGAGAATAGGGGTTAGAGTCAATACAGAACGAGGTTTACAGTGTCACGGTGACAGGATTTAAATCTACGAGGACATTATCCCTAAACCAGACCTAAAGTAATACGACAACTTGGATCGTGCTACCCCCAGTAACACCATTACTGCGGCAAAGTGCTATTTATTGTTATATTATGAAGTGTTTTTAATCCGTAGACTTTACCTACATTTCTGATTTGATCGGAAACGCCGTTAATATGCGGTCTGTCTCTATGTCCGAGTTAGAATTATCTCACAATTAGAACCCGTTTATCTGTCTGTACCATCCACCACTTACCGTAACAACACTCACCCATGTCTTATTAACAAGATCCTCGCACAAACGCCATGGACACAACTGATAAAGTTAATTTAAAACCGTGTATTTTATATTACAAATTATTTAGTTCAAGCTCAAGTACTCGCGGTTTCAACTATCATTGTATGTCGGTATTTTTGTGAAATCAGTAAATCATATTTGGACCTTAAAATAAGTTTTGATGACTTAATCAATTGCGTGGCCATAAATGTGAAGAGAAGAAATTAAATGTATACTAAGATAAAGACACATAATGAAATTAATTTGACACTCAGTTAAAAGATTTTTTTTAACATTTACCTTAACAAAAGACTAACACTTTGCTTTTTGGATAGTTAATTATGTGTTTGAATATGTAAACTTGACTCAAGTTTAAAATTAGATATCCATGTTCAAAATCGTTTCCAGAGATAGATAAGGTTTATCACTCCACTCAACATTAGAAATACAAACAGAATTATAATTATACTAAGAATTAAATAATGAGATAAAGCTTATTTCACTACGCAAATAATTCTGCTTATCCTTCCTCAAACTTACCCTTAGTGCATACACTCACTGTATGTGGTCTGAATTCTACAGAGGGATTATTTATTTAATCTCTCTGAAAATTAAACCTGCAAACACTCACTGGGTACGTGTTCTGCATTCAAAAATAGATTATACATTTCATCTGCCAATAACTTAAGCTTATCCTTGGTGCACACTTACTTTATTTGTTCTGCTTTATAAACATGGATTATCCATTTCTTTTCTATAAAACTCAAGCTTATCCTTGGTGCACACACTTACTTTATGTATTCTTTAATCTTCAGAGGCAGTAGTGAGTAGTTTCATATTGCAGAGATTTTCTGTATAAAAGTATTCTTTGATTAACCAAAATGCACATCCTGTTATTGTAACATCTAGATAATGTTCTTTTAAATCACAAGAATACGTATCTTGTCTATATAGTTTCAAGATATAAGTTTTGTTAACTTTGCTATAGTATAATCATACAGTCCTGCAGAAAAGTCATACATGAGTCCAGAGGGAGCAAGTATAAACATTATTTATAATAGGCTGCTTGTCGACTCAGCGCGAGGTGGAATTATATCTAACTATACACTAGACAGATAATCTAAATCATAAATATTTACTATCAAATATATCGGGCGAGTGTTATTGTGCGCATAATGTTTTAATCAATACATTGGTTTATAATGTAAGTTGTCCCAAAAATTAGTGTCAAGCAAAAGCCCATACGTAGAACACCCCTAACAATACTTAAAGAACCTGAAATATTTTATCAGATTTTTAATTTTTCGTTACATATTTCACTAAACGCTTGACTTTATAACGTTCTTGGCTATAGCTAAGTAAATAGTTGAGATAATTCCTTAATTTTCTTTTTGAAACTAACTGACTGGAAAATGTACCTAACGTATCTACATTCGTCACCATAAATCAATCCATAGTGTTTTTAAAAATCATTCACCCTTATAAAACGTGAAATCCACAACGATTTTAAAATCCTTGAAGGCAAATGAAAAGTATATAATTTAAGAAATATATACATTTGCTATTTCCTCTAAAAATAAATCACAATCTCAATCACACCCAAAACATAGAGCTGAAAATATTAATTTTACTGGGAAAAGAATTTTTAATCATTCAATTAAACGTTGCTGTTGACATTTTTTGTTGGTCAAAATGACATAAACATTTTAAAACCACCACCTTTGTGCTTAATGCAAATTCTACACCGTCATTTGTGTAGAGTTTTTCTTATTAATTTATATATTACAAATATACAGAGTTGGTATTATTTTACGACCTATAACTGTATGTTAATTCAAGGCCTACGCACGTGACTTTGTATAGAACATATTTTGACATACTTTTCGTAAGTACAGTAAAACTATACTGTAATTTAACGAATAAGGCTTTGACTAATGTAACACAAACAGAATTTTAAGAGCTTTTAAGAGCTTTGTTAATTGCATTATAAATTACAATTTCATTCTGATATATATATATATAATCTTAATTATTTTTGAATTTCACAAACAGGCCAATGTCAATTTGACAATAAATCTTTACTCGTCCATCTATCTGTTTTGACGTCAACTTTGTCAAACTCATGTTTCATTCCATATGTTATGCTCCGAACTAGGCTCAAGTAATGCATATATAATTATCAATAATCAGGAATTATTACTATTCATCCCGGTGTTACCGAAAGCTTATGTTACACAATCGAAACACGTTATTCAAACGAATTTTAGTAATAACTTTTGTCAAATTTAATATTATTAATATTCTGACAACGAAAATATAGCAGACGATAATAATTTATTCACAATACAAAATCGTTCTTATTTGTTTCATATTTAAATGTCACATTCCATGATATTATGGCTTAAACGAGTTAATTATACTTAATATACCACTTTTACTGGCCTGAACATGGTGAGATTATTGAACCTACCATTTAGACATGAAAATATTATTAGTTTTATATATATATATATATATATATATATATATATATATATATATATATATATATATATATATATATATATATATATAAGGTCTAATGTTTTACGTTACACATTTGCCCTAAACATGAGAAATTATTATATCTAACAGCAAATTAATAATTAGGTCATTGCATGTTTTATAAGGGCTACGCTTCTTAAATCAACACTTTCTAGTTACATATTCATATAATTATTACAGGATGATTAGCATACTCGCTATTTTATACTTGGTAACAAAACTTTCTCAAACTGCTTCCGTTAATTCTTTCTTCAATCAACAGAACAACTCATTTACCAATATCCACTCTGTAACTAGGCTCAGGAAAAATCAAGGATACGAACAACCGTGGCTTATAACTCTTCGTCATCCACTATCAAGATATAAGTCGACATTTCATCAATTTCAAGATAACATTGGGGGTACAACACATTTGATGGCACGTGTAGAAAGCAGAAAAATACACCAACTTTATTAATAGGTTGAATTGGTATCTTTACGTTTAAAACTATTTTGATATAATCTAATATCTTTAATCTTAAGGTTTTTGAAATTTAAAATTTTGAACAGTTTTCGAAAATATAGTTTGATGTAATGTATAATTTATTAAATAGGATGGCAGTGTTAAAACTAATAAAACGTCAATACAAGATATATTACAATATATACGTTGTTAGATTTGACAATGTTTTGGATTACTGGCTAATCTGTAATGTTTGCATGCTTGCACAATTGTTATTATTTCACACTGTGGTATTATTAACACATCGATATTTGTTATATGAATTTTATCTTTCTTTGTGTCTCTGTGACGAAGAGAAACGTGGACTCGTCATACACAGGGTAAATACTAACTATAAGATGGATGAAACGTGGACTCGTCATACACAGGTTAAATACTAAATACGAGATAGATGAAACGTAGACTCGTCATACACAGTGTAAATATCAACTATGAGATGGATGAAACGTAGACTCGTCATACACAGTGTAAATACTAACTATGAGATGGATGAAACGTGGACTCGTCATACACAGGGTAAATACCAACTATGAGATGGATGAAACGTGGACTCGTCATACACAGGTTAAATACCAACTATGAGATGAATGATACGTGGACTCGTCATACACAGTGTAAATACTATGAGATGCATGAAACGTAGACTCGTCATACACAGGACAAATACTAACTATGAGATAGATGAAACGAGTACGTCGTGTTTCACCAACACAAATAAAGTATCTAAAATGGCCGTGGAGTTCCAGCATACGTTACATACCGAGGCCGCGCCGCCACATAATATCGAACGAACGATACATTGTAAATTGTTACGTTCAAAATTTCCCATCTCTCTTCCAGGTATTCTGATGAAATAAATGTTAGTTTTACTAGTGAGTTTAAAGGTATTCACAAACATTCTATCACCAAATAGGGGATATTTATTTGTTTAACATTTTGTGCAGATATTTCGTTTCACTATCATTCTAAACATTCCTGAGATAACTAATACTCACTAAAATATACCTAATAGTCTAGTGCATTTACTAGACGAGGATTTACGTTTGAAGAGCAGTTTTTTGAGGCCATGAAGTCGGAGTGTCAAATTTATCTCTGAAACAAGCGGAAGAGAGACAAGAATAGCCTCATCAAAGCTTTTTATTCCTCACCGCCAAACTCAATTTGCAATAAATCATTTATCGTCACTGCTTGTCGAGAGTAGAATTGCTTTCCTAACTACACTGTCAGTAAGGTTGGAAATGTAAACAGGAATGCAGCCTTACTGAAAGTTTAACTTCTGGAAACAATGTCAGCGACGAGAGCGGGCAGAATAAGTCTAAAAGGGGATCGGCCTTTCCTTAAAAAATAGACTGCATTAGGTCTATAACCAGGTCCGTGTTTTTAAGTTTTCCTTTATCGAACCAAATAATCGTTTTAAATTCTTTATCTATTGATTGAAGTATAGAAATGATTGTTTAACCAAAACAACTGGATAGCTACAAAAACTAAAATATAGAAATTTTGTAATTACTTAGAGAGTCCGCTAAGTGATAATTAGGATTTTCATCAAAACTAAAAAACTATTTCTTATTACAGACTGCTGTTTTATCATTTGTAGATTTAGAATATATTGAACATTTGGAGCACTTGGAAGTGCTATGTAAAGTATTCCGAATCGACCTATGAAAAACGTAGGCACTTGAGAAATTAATATTTAATCATTTTTTGAACTGTAACAGTGTTGATATGAATCAAAGCAGATACCATATATACAAGTAACTATTAATCCTGTGTTACAATTCGAGGCCAGCGAAAACAGCGCGGCCATAGTTCACTCCAGAAGATATCATATATACAAGTAGACAATCCTGTGTTACAATTCAAGGCCGGAGAAAACAGAGCGGCCATAGTTCACTGTAGCAGATACCATATATACAAGTAGACAATCCTATGTTACAATTCGAGGCAGCGAAAACAGCGCGGCCATAGTTCACTCTAGCAGATACCATATATAGAAATATACTATTAATCCTTTGATACAATTAGAGGTCGGCGAAAACAGCGCAGCCATAGTTCACTGTAGCAGATACCATATATACACGTAGACTATTAATCCTGTGTTACAATTCGAGGCCGGCGAAAACAGCGTGGCCATAGTTCACTGTAGCAGATACCATATATGCAAGTAGACAATCCTGTGTTACAATTCGAGACCGGCGAAAACAGCGCGGCCATAGTTCACTGTAGTAGATACCATATGTACAAGTAGACAATCCTATGTTACAATTCGAGGCGGCGAAAACAGCGCGGCCATAGTTCACTCTAGCAGATACCATATATACAAGTAGACTATTAATCCTGTGTTACAATTCGAGGCCGGTGAAAACAGCGCGGCCATAAATCACTGTAGCAGATACCATATATACAAGTAGACTATTAATCCTGTGTTACAATTCGAGGCCGGTGAAAACAGCGCGGCCATAGTTCACTGTAGTAGATACCATATGTACAAGTATACAATCCTATGTTACAATTCGAGGCGGCGAAAACAGCGCGGCCATAGTTCACTCTAGCAGATACCATATATACAAGTAGACTATTAATCCTGTGTTACAATTCGAGGCCGGTGAAAACAGCGCGGCCATAAATCACTGTAGCAGATACCATATATACAAGTAGACTATTAATCCTGTGTTACAATTCGAGGCCGGTGAAAACAGCGCGGCCATAGTTCACTGTAGCAGATACCATATATACAAGTAGACTATTAATCCTGTGATACAATTAGAGGTCGGCGAAGACAGCGCGGCCATAGTTCACTGTAGCAGATACCATATATACAAGTAAACTATTTATCCTGTGTTACAATTCGAGGCCGGCGAAAACAGCGTGGCCATAGTTCACTGCAGCAGATACCATATATACAAGTAAACTATTAATCCTGTGTTACAATTCGAGGCCGGCGAAAACAGCGTGGCAATAGTTCACTGTAGCAGATACCATATATACAAGTAGACAATCCTGTGTTACAATTCGAGACCGGCGAAAACAGTGCGGCCATAGTTCACTGTAGTAGATACCATATATACAAGTAGACAATCCTATGTTACAATTCGAGGCGGCGAAAACAGCACGGCCATAGTTCACTCTAGCAGGTACCATATATACAAGTAGACTATTAATCCTGTGTTACAATTCGAGGCCGGCGAAAACAGCGCGGCCATAGTTCACTGTAGCAGATACCATATATACAAGTAGACAATTATATGTTACAATTCGAGGCCGGCGAAAACAGCGCGGCCATAGTTCACTCTAGAGTATCTTTTCTGTAAACAAGCCGTAATTCTGTCCAGTCAAATAGGAATAGAACTGAACCACTGTCCCTCTTCACCGCCCATCATATATTGTACGTGCGGGAGAGCAACTTCTACCCTCTCCCTCCCATCACAAACCTACCATAAAAATACCAAGGCGTCTTCATTGTATTGATGGTCTCACCTTGTAGGAAATATTAGAAACGACGCCATTTTAGATAGGGTAAACATTTTGAGGTCAGGTTTGTGGCAGAAAATATTTGATCGGTCATTATGAAAGTTTGTATGTATTTTCAACACACAAGGTTTATATGCTATGCCTATTGATGTAACTCACCACCAGGCGCTGGAAATTATAAAAGTTATCAGAACACCTGCATTATAAAAACTGCAATAACGATACCGTTATTAAATTGCGGAAAACTAATAGAAGGCGCTAATTTTTGGTGTCATTAAATAAATTTATGGCTGAACTTAAAGTGGTCTACCACTCAATATAGTAAAATACATGGACGCGTACAACAGCTATAAAGATACACTTTTGACATATATTCATGATCATGGCAACAAGGACATTATTACATCAGTGTTGGAAATATAATTCACTTGAACCAGAAGTGCTCATACACAGGCAAAGCTTACGAAAAGCGTGCGAAGCCGTGGGAAACAGCTATTATATAATATAAACTTACTAAAATTAGACATATGAATTAGCGTGCTGGAGGTTGCTGACAAACAAGGATATGAAATTTAATAGGAAGAAAGACTGTATTGTACCGCCTGTTTGGCGGCAGTGTTGTTGAAGTCCTGGCAGCGCTTGCTGTGCTCGCCCAGGCAGCCGATGTAGGCGATCGCGTGATGGATAAAGCTCTTGTCCAGGGTGCCGCTGAAGAGTCGGTTGGCCAGGGGTCCCTGGGCGTAGACCGGGACATCCTCACCGGCGTGGGTCGCCCATTGCCGTGGCGCAGCGGACCCGTGGACGGAGTTGACATTGGTGTTGTTGGCGGGGATCGATCTTGGAGAAGCGTAGCCCGGACCGTTACCATACAGCAGTGTAGAGTAGGGCAAGCCGTCCATGTCTGACAACTTGGTGTCGTATCTGCAGAAAACTGATTAGTTCTATTGAAGTTTTCATATATTTAACGTAGATGAATTTCATATTACTATAACCGTATGTATTGTTTGTAAAAGCAATCTAAAAGTTATTGTTGGGATAGAAGTTTAAGATTTATGATTAAACATGATAAAAATACATTTAAGGTATCTCAATAATGCGTTCGGTTTACGCTCAATTCTCTCTGTTTTATGAAGAAAGTAAAGGCTAGAATCCTATCCATGTCCAGCAGTTAACTAGCGAAAGTTTTCAAATATTTCAGCAATCAGTCAGCGCCTAGTTAGGTAGGTATTGTGTAGTCAAGCAACTTTCATGTATGGCCAGACATTACGTTCGTACTGCTATAGCTCTTAGATTTTTCAGGCATCAGTCAGCGCCTGATTTGGAAAATATTATGTAGTTAAGCAACACAACGCTATACTTTCAAACGTGGACAGCCATTACGTTCGTACTGTTATAGCACTTAGATTTTTCAAGAAACAGTCCAAGGTTAGCTGGGATTATATTGCCTATTAATTCACTAGAAGGCAGTATCTTTGCAAATACTGAAAATTAACCTCAACATCACATGAAAAAGCGTATTCTCGCAGGAATGTACACGCATAACACTTTTTTATGTTTTGATTGGACACTGCAGTCAAATATTCATTTTCAATTGATTAGTTACCAGGAAGATCTGGATGTTTAATGGAAATGAATTTTAATAATTAATCATGGAAATACTTATTACTTTGATTAATATCTCAAAAATTGCATAATTTAAGAAATAAACTAATAAAATTGTCTACTTCATGGTTCGCGTTCTCATTTACCCTCACAAAAATTACATTTAAAGCAAGAATTATTTCCTTACATTTTATATTTAGATCTCTTTCATTACACGAAATAATACTTTATGTTACAAAATAAAACATTAGGCGGTGATGATACAAATAGCATTACATTGAATAACTGCAAATTGCTGGAAATATAGTCCAAGAATGTTCTGGAGATTTAATTCAGTAAGTTTATATACCCAATTCAGTATAGCGTTCGAATTCATTGAAAGCCCATCTCACCAAGATATTTAAAACCTGTTTAATCTCTGTTAAAATCTATTTTATCCATTTTAATAATTTAGTATATTCTGAAGTTATCATTAGTTCCTATATATATTATAAGATTTGAGAGAGTACTCTCTCGATGTAGTGTGTAAACATATCACATGATTCATGTAAGATAAACCAACAGAACACATTCAATGAATCCACTAAAAAGAGACAACTGCCAGTATCAATCTGTACCTAGTATGGGGTTGCCGAGCGGAGTGGACAGTCAGTGACAACTGTAAGAGTCTCCAGCGGGTCCGTGACTGACAGGACTTCTAGCAGCGAATCCTCGAGCACCAAGTTCTCCTCCAGGGCTCGGTATGAATTGTTGTAATGGTGAGCGTGATCAATCCTACCACCTGGACAAACACTTGGCTCACTACTAATAACACTTTAAATTTGCTCATTGTTATAGGCAGTAGACAAGGTTATTTTCCATATTCTACTATATATCCCTATAACACGTTGCATTAATGTAGAACGGAAGAAAAGGTTGTGAAATTAAGACGAGTTAGATCAACATAATTTTGATAATCTGAGAGTAGGCTTAGCCTGTATCTTGATGTTATGAACAACTTTTGTCCACACCCTACAAATTGCTTCTTAAGATGATAAACAAAGTTACAACTCAAAGACGCCTCTGTGTACTATAGAATTAGGTCATCTCTTCTGGAGAGGAGTAGTCTATAACGTCTAATAAACCAGTACTAGCCTAATCAATGGTTTTATCAGCGCTATTGGTGAGATCATTTAATTTGATGCCAATATCATTTAATTGACTAAATATAACAAAGTTGTTCGTCAAGTTTAAATCATAAGTAATCCTATAGTGTTTTGTTAATTATACATGCCTAACTCCTACACACACAAGTTTTTAAAGTCAAGCCATTCCTTACTTTAAATTCTTTGTTCAAACCATTCCCATTATTTTGATGTACGATGTATCCTTAAAAACAGAGATATCCGTGTTTATTGACGGAAAAACACTAATATATCTACATAACATAAAGTGTACATACCTTGTAACGGAAAAGAAACATTTCGTGTAGATATTTTTCTTGATGAAAGCAAGCTTTATTACTATTAGAAAACATTATTATCATTTATACAAATATAAAACTGAATAGCCTACATTACATAATAATTAAATAGCTAGAAAGGATCGATTGATACGAAAATAAACAGCAATAATTTGCTTATTTTAAAGTACATTGTAATTATTTGTCAGGTTAGTTGTTCACCTGAGCAAGAGATTGTATTTCAGATATTGAAACTTATTGTTACTGATTTATTATATCAAGGAATTATGGCAAATGTTCGCCCAAAATATTGCTGTAACTACAAATCCAATACACAACAAATACAAATAAAATTTGAAACACTCATCCGTTCACAAATTAAGCTTCAGTTTGAACTTTCAGGACATCCAATATTAATAAAATGGAGTCGTACAAAAATATTCTGGCTTATGCCCGTGATATATAACACAATAAACTGTAACACTCTAGAATCACACCTTACTGAAAACGCTTCTGCTGTAGAGGAAGGTCTTCGTTTATTTACATACAAGAATAATTGCACAGAATAATTTAAACTATGCATGGAGACTATAAGCATCTCCTCACTTTAACGAACTCGGTACACAAGGCTTTGTTTATAATTTAAATATTCCGCAGTGGAGGCCAAAGTAAACTCACCCTAAACTGAATATCTCATCATCAAATGTCAATGAATAAGTCTAATCAGATAAATAATGTAACTCGATTGTGATTTAATCAAAGTTTTGATTAACATAACTAGAAAAACACACTCTACCAGTTATACAAAATAATAGTTTGTAGAGCAAAACTCGTCATATCCGATCTTGACGACAGGAGCCGTAGTCGGAACAGAATAACTTGGATAACCCTAGATAGGAGCGAAACCTCATTTTTTAAGAAATGTCGTGTATATATTTGACGAAAACGATGCTTATATTAATGCACAAAAGTGCATACATTATTGCAGATCTAGAGTGATTTCTTCTATCTTGGAAAATGCCCAGGTAATTCGGTTTCCTTCATAATGTCAGAATTTACATTTATCACCTCTATCCAGGTTAAAATGGGACTTGTCACGCAATTGCAGAATAAAATTAATCAATTGCGGAGCGCGGCGTAATTCCATGAACTAAAGAGTACGCGATGGGCTTGGATGTAAAGAAATTGCCCCGTTATCGTACTAGACCTAGACAGCGCCGTTATCATCCATCAGAAGAAGCCGTTAAGGTTCTGAGCTAAGTTTGTCTGAGATTGCGTGTGCTGAAAACTGGAGATTGTCGTTTGTCACTCTCTTGTCTTCTCCTCTCTGATTGACAAACAGGGATATTCATGGATTCTGAGATGAGCAAAGTGAAATATTCTCTTTATTACCGCTACCCTGTATTAACCGTAAATACATTTTTTTTCAATGTAGTGCAATTTAATTGTAAGGTTTAATATATTGCTATTATGCTAATTATTCTGTTAAAAGAAGCAAATATTCATAAAATGTTATCATGACTTGGTCAGATTCCGTTATATGCCCCCAACGCTTAAACTTTTTCAATGAACTTAGAACGTTATAAAACGATGTAGTTGAGTAACAGAACTAACATTCCATCAATCAACAAGCATTTCCAAGTATTGCGGTCGGTATTGATTTTGCTGTTATCTTATATTTCTCGAGAATCCCGATTACGGTAGGCCGCGCGGCATCTCATGATTATTTAAGTTTTTTACACGGTGCATAATTGCCTTCCCATTACAGTTCAATTTATATTTCTGATCAGCCCATATACAATTTGATATTTTACTTGATAAGTACTATCTCGAGGGATGTTCTTTCGTTGAAATCAGAGCGGGATAGCAACTAATGATGGCCGGAGACACTCGAATTTTGGGTGGCGGAGTGTGATCAAGAATAAAACAAGTTTTGTTTGTTTTTTGTTAATTTTAATAAAGAGTTTAGTTTTTTTACGTTCGTTTTTGTTGAATTTTTGTGTTAGGAGAATTGTAGGGTTGTGGTCTATATAATACGTAAGTACCCTTTTTCCTTAGCTAGTAACTAATTGTAACTCGTTATAATCATCCGTAAATGTAACATTAGGGTTGGGGGCATAATGTTAGTTCTGACACTCAACTACATCGTTTTGTAACGTTCTAATTTCATTGAAAAAAGTTTAAGCGTTGGGGGCGTATAACGGAATCTGACCCATGAATTGTATGGCTCTGTAGGAATAATTTAATTTTAGAGCGTTTTAGAATGTTGGTACCTTTATACAGTAATTGTACCGCTATCATCCTCACAATTTATGAGTGATGTAGGTGTACCGCTATCGCTGTCTCGACCTTATCATAGAACATCCAATAAGTCTATTAATGTAACGTAGCATATTATATGATTACGATTATTATCTATGATTAAATGAATATTCAAAAATCGCGAGGATACGTTTCAAACTTATAATTGTTTTGAGTGGGAATTTGTGAATCTGTCACTGATGACAACTGTCAGCCCTACGGCTTCTTTTATTGTTCAGCTTACTAGTTTGCCAATTACGAAGAAGGGTTTTATTAGTTGTATTTGGTTCGCTTTGGTTCACGTGTGTTGTTCCTTCTTATTAATCTTAATAATGAAGATTAGACACTCTAAATGGGGGTAAATGCACATTTTGTAACCTGACAAAATTAACTACAAATATCATACATTATTCAAAATTAGTAAGTGCTGTCGCTAATCCGTATTTAAAATTTAGTATTTTTACCGCACAAATATTTCTAGCTATTGGCATTTTTTACTTTTTAAGGTTAAACTAAAACAAAGTCTGTGTTTAACTAACTATATTTCCGTACAATATTCCTACTTACTTTCCACGAACAGAAACAATCCTCTGGGGTTCTTTATGAGTACAGAAAGTGCGGTCCTTGTCATTTCTGCAAGTGAAGGGTCATCCTCAGCCGTTCTCTCTCGATCGGCCTTGAACTCCATGTGTGAGAATGAGAACAAAGCTGGAAACAATAAGAAAAGGTTTACCAACACAGCAGTGTTATTCACTGCCTCTTGTTCACTTCATTGAAATTTAAATTTATTACAATCATCATGTATGTGCAGTAAGCGGCGTAAGTTGATGTATTTGTTCAGCGGTGGCGGGATTGGTGAGGGTGAAGTGGAGGAACGTAAGTAATAGCAAAAAGTATAGACTCAATTCCCAGTGGTTTATTAATTTACTCGCGAATTCCACGTTTTTATTGTAAATTGTAAAAGCTCCTTTCTGTAATGATGAAATATCCTTTACTGTTTGCAGTTGTCATGATTATATTTTTTCCACATAACGTAGGTGTGAAGGGTTCATTCAATGTGAATGTAGAATTCAGCTCCTTTTCACCTTCCACTTAGCGCAGCGTCTGAAATCTGACGCTGTCAAAGACTTGATTCTTGGAACCGAAGAGATCCAAAACAAGTCGGTGACCACGAAGCTTAAGACGAACTTTTTCCATCGTTCCACCACAGAAAGTGCAAAATACAGTGTAATCTGGATAAAGAGGTAGCAATTATATTTTATTTGCTATTTTAGAAATCGGGTTTTTATTTCAATTTCTGTACACAATTTGACAACGGATATTACATAAATTGTAAACGAATTCAAATTATAACAAGGTAAAGCATCATTGATATTTGAAGACCACTTCTTGTTAAGGAAACAGGATTTTTCCGGACATTTGCCATCGTTCAGTGAAACAAGAAAACAGTAACACTACGTTTCGAGATCTGCAATCTGATCTCTTCTTCAGGTAAAGAACTAACCTAATACATAATTACAAACTAAGTTAAAATAAACAAATCTTACTAAAGCGTTGTGGCACGCCTAAGTCAGGAATCACAACCTACATGTTGTTGTCAACTTCACTAACACTAAAGACATGCACTTAATACAAAACTATACAAAACACTAATCATTAAAAGTAAACTACGGAATACAGGTCACAATGCGTCTTCACTCGTCTACTGACCACCTACGACTGACCAGAGGGACTAGCCAATGGCAATCGTGACGGCTGGCTAAAACAAGATAGCGGAAATACAAGGGAAAGGGAACAGGAATGGGCCCTTTCGTTATTATTGGTTCATGCGAGATGAACTTCTTAAAACCATATTGTGACTCCGCATTGGTTTATTACAAATATCCGATCCGTTTGATACTTTTGGTTTTCTCTTTAGTTCATTTTTTAGAATTAGCAACCAAAGCGGCCTAATCTCGACTGACCATCATATGAATTGGGATGAAGCCCACATAATACATCGGGAACCACATTTCTTCAAAAGGAAATTAATTGAGGCAACATACATTAAATTGGCAGACCAACCAATCAGTCAACCATCAGTAATTATATATTAGGTTAGTTCTTTACCTGAAGAAGAGATCAGATTGCAGATCTCGAAACGTAGTGTTACTGTTTTCTTGTTTCACTGAACGATGGCAAATGTCCGGAAAAATCCTGTTTCCTTCACAATCCTTCCATCGTCAAAAATAACCTTTAAGCACTTCTTGTTTTTGTTGTTTTGAAGATATTATAAATATTATTTACACAAACAAAATAGTGAGTTTTTTTATACAAAAATGTCTACTTAGAAAGGCACAAAAATTGTTCTTGTTTAGCACAAACAACTTCAGTCCAGTTTTCAAGGCTATTTTCCTACATAGTTTTGATCATTTAAAAGTAAAATTATTTTTTTAGCTATACATTATATAATTTTGTTAAGACATTTTTTTTTCTTTGTGGAACTCTTTATTATTGTTGGTAACGTATTATCAAATCTTAGTTTTAAACATTTATATTTTAATTCAGAATTGATAAACGTTGAGATTAATAATCAGTTTTTAAATGACGATAAAAATTTGCAAAAATGGCGATTAAATAGGTATAATTTTAAAAATATTTAACGTGTGCAGATATACTAAAGTCACGCAACGTTATTCCTAGTCAAACTGAACACAGAGGATAAAATAATTCTACAACGAATTTTCGTTTATCTGAAAAGTTTTGCAGTGGACATAAATTGCAGGAACAGTCGGTAATAAATGTCCCCTTCAGAGTTAGTTTTTCAAGCCATGTTTTACAATTTAACCCTTTTAGGACGACAAAAATTTTGGGTATTTTTTAGGTACGCATTTTTTGAAGTAACCACGTTTTATAGTGGACATACCGAAGAAGACGACGGTGAAATTGGGCAACATGTAGTGGTTTGATAAATAAATTATAAGTCCATTATTATAAATTGTGCCTACACCATTTTTTATCCACATCTTACGTAATTAAAAACTCTACAATATGGTAGCATTTATTACTATTTACAACCGGAAAAATTTGAAAAAAAATAATATTTTAGAATTTTTATTTTTATTTTTTAGTTTGGCTCCAGTTTACTATAATAAAAAAATATTTTTACCGTGTGAACTAATATTACTACGTTTCCTACATAGTTTTCAGTTTAAATAAAAAATTTTATTAACATTTCTTTTGCAAAACAAGTTCATTAATAATTGTAACAAATACCTACTAGTATTAATAGAACGAGCTTAAAAACTTGTTATGACAATGAGATGTCAGTGTTATTACACAACGTTGCTTCTAGTAAACAATAAACTATTCACAAAATAATTTCATGTTTAATTTTAAATTGGCAATTGTCTCTCGTTTTAAAACATGCAAATAATTGCAAGAACAAAAGAAAATACATATATAAATATACAAATGACGATGTTAAAAACATTTTGAAGCATTTAGTGGACAGATTCAGGGGTGATAAAAATGGGTGATATATTCCTCGATTTGTCCAAAGCTTTTGTCGTGTGCACCATGAAATATTGTAGCACCAGTCAACACCATTTTTACCAGTCATTTGTGTGGTAAATTTGGTGTGCGTGATCCACACCACTTATAGCCCACTTCTTACTTTAAAGATCCTCGTCACTTAATAGGAAAAAAGCGAATAAAGAATTAAATAAAAGATGTTATTTACATTGATATATTGTTAAAATAGATGTAACTAAAATGTTATCTTTGAAAGCATTTGATTAAATTCGTAAAATAATTCACATAAATTTTGTATACATTTTCCATCTCTTATTACAAATAATTTACTGTATAATTCTCAGTTGAATGTCTCTGTTCATATTAAAAGAATAATGTCGATAATTATTTTTTTCTTCATCATGCACATAAAGTCATTTTTCATACATAATAATATTTTACGTAATATTTTACATACATTATTTATTGTACCTGACTCTATTTTTCTAGCTAAATTCGATGTTTAAAATAGTTTTAATAAAATGCTTTAAATTTATTTTAATGGATTGAATTCTTACAGGAGTAATTATTAAAGTTGTTTCTATTATATAATTTTGAAATATTTTCAGGGGTTCGCAAAATTTGTTTTAAATAAAATACCATGGTAAATTATTTGTGTTTCACATGTTTCTCAAACTCCGCTTGATTTTTGTATAATTTCTTTGATTGTAATAAACTTAAGAGCCTTAGTTGAGTTTATAGTTTTCAAGAAATTTATTTCAGAGAGAAATTTTCGCGTTAATACTATACATTTTTATCATGAATTATATTTTATAAAGCGTTAGTAAAAGTAAAATATATAAAAAATGACCCGGTAAATTTTAATGAATTTTGGAGATTTCATAAAGTTGTTATAATTTTTATGTATAAAACTTCCCTGTGATTTTTACATTAGAACAAAAACTAAGATTCCGGTATGTCTGAATTTTTTATTGGTGTAAACCAATTTATTAATGTTTTTGATCACACCCAGCGGCTTCGCAATCTTCTAAATTCCTTCAATCTAAATTGGTCCGTGAATTTGCCAACACAAGTGACAGCCACGACGCGTACTGCCATCGACAATGTGATCACCGACATTCCTAACACAACAATTTCTGTATTGAGTTCTGCAATCTCTTATCATTTTGCGCAGGAGGTCTTGATTCATGGATGCAAACTAGAAAATCGAAATCCAAAATTCAAAATTAATAGGGCGTTTACTTGACAAAACATTTGTCACCTGAATAAATGTTAAAAAACTGAGTCATAGACGTTTTTGAGCGGGTGTGGAAATGTCGACGACATGTATCAGTCATTTAGTGATACCTTCAGTCACTATCTGGTTGTTGCATGCCCGCTCAGGCAAACAAAAAACGTACAAATCAGCAAGGTTCATGGATAACTAAATGAATTCTTGTATCTCGAGAAAGGCTCCAATTCTTCTATGAAATTTTCATTAAAACTCAAAATAATGATTTCAAAATATTTTTTAAAAGGTATCTGGGTATATATAAGAAGGTCATAAGAGCTGCAAAAGCCTATGACATCAATAGAGCCTTGGTTACCTGTGAAAAGTTTTCCAAAACGGCTTGGTAATTAAATTAAAAATAATTTATAACTTTTCTCAAGATGGGAGTTACAACAAGTGTTCCAAATCTATTGCAATCCAAATTAATAATAAAACTTTTGAAGCCAAATTAAAAGTGGCAAATGAGTTCAATAAATACTTTTCAACCGATTCTTTTACGAATTCGTCATTTGAGAATCCTCAGTCTCACGGAGGAGAGACTGGGGGACCTGTTGCGTCCATGGCTTTGGCTCTTTTGTGTGAGGAGGAGGTAGCACGTGTCATACAGAGACTAAAATAAAAAAAAGACCAGTGACCCCAATGGGATGTCAATGTGGCTACTCAAACGCTGCTTCAAGCCTCTAACAAAATTAATAAAAAGGACGATCCTTGTCTCACAAGCAATTATCGTCCAATCTTAAGTCTTCCAGTTTTCAGCAAAATTTTTGAAAAAGGCTTGAAAGTTTTCTGGAAAAATTCGTAATTCTGAATCTAGAGCAATTTGGATTTAGGAAAATCAGATCCAGAATTGACGCTGTGAATCTTTGTTCTTGTGAACACGATGTTGTCGATGGTCTGGATAGGCGAGAACATGTGCTTAGCATTTTTATCGATCTGTTCAAAGCCTTTGACTGCGTGCACCACGAGACACTGTTGCACCAGTTGGAGAAATGTGGCATTCGAGGTATTACGCATTTATGGATTGGTTCTTACCTTGGGATCGGTTCTTACCTAGGATCGGCCAGTGCGTGGAGATTTCGAACGTCGTTTTAAACCAAATTAAAATAGCCCACGGTGTTCCTCAGGGTTCTATCCTCGGGGCTCTCCTGTTTTTGATTTATGTCGGCGGAATGAATTCAGTTATCCAGCATGGAAAACTAGTTCAATATGCCGATGACACGACTCTTTGCTATAAAATTAAATCAATACAAGAATTGGAAATCACCTCTTTCATGGAATTAAACACATCCATTCAGTATTTCACTGAAATGAATCTAAAAGAAAATCAGTCAAAAACAATTGTAGTGAATTTCGACCTTCGTCAGCATGATCGAGTTGTGCGTCCGTTCGTATTTATGAATGACAACCTTCTCAAAGAAAATAATTTCACAAGTTTTTGGGAATGATTCTAGACGAAGGACTGACCTGGAGCGATCATGTTGACAGGGTCTGCGCTGGAGTTACCTCAGGTATTTATGCTCTGCGCAATCTAGCAAAATTTTCTTCCTCAGAAGTTTTAAGAATGGCCTACTATGGCCTAATCCATCCTCATTTTGCGTATGGAATAAGGCTTTGGGGAATTTGTGCAAAAAAAAAATGGAGTGCGTCCTTAGACTCCAGAATAAAGCTGTCAGAATCATTGTAAATTTGAATTACAGAGAGTCGAGTAGGGAATCTTAAAGGGAGTTGAGATTGCTGACTTTGCCCTGTCTCTATATTTTTGAGATGATCATGTACTGCAGATCAAGGTGCACCTTGATTCATGTCAGGAAGGTTCATCAATATGAAACTAGAGGCAGGGACAACGTTCAAACCCATCAACGCAAATTGCCATTAGGGCAACATCTACCATAAAAACTTGGTGTCAGATTAATCAACTGGCTTCCTAAAGAAATCAAAATTTCAAATAATCAAAATCAATTTAAAACGCGTCTCAAACTCATAGTGGTTTCCAAGGCTTTTTTACTCTGTTGATGAATTCATGATGAGCCGCAGGAATATTTGAGAGTGCTGGATCTGAGGTCAATGCGATTGTGTCTGGAATTATTTTATGAATTGTGAGTATGAGGTTGCGTGAATGTGTAGATAAAAATCGTTTAAATTGACAAACTATTGATGATTGCGATACGATGTAAAAATTTTTAAAAGATAGCAATAAAGAGATTATTATTATTTATGAGGATGCCATAACAAGTTGTTCCGAAACTAATATTTAACTTACGATTATCAATCTAATGATATGCATTTAGTACAATAAATGTGTAATGATTTGAGAGTGTATAAAATTCATTGTATTTTACTCAATCAAACAGACGTCGTTAATTCACGGTTTTACAGATACAATTAAATAAATATACCTCCAATTGCAAAAAAGATAAAGAAAAGTATGTACTAGATACAGACCAAGTAATCTGTCCACTCTTTCCAGGTCCAATTGCTCCATCTGCCTTTTGTTCCAGACGTATTCCGCCTTGAGTCCCCGACGTCTCTTATCTCTCACCTAATCGTCTATCAAGTTTCTCCCGTCCAGGCGCCTCCCTTCTAGACTCGGCTCCTCAGGATCCCTTGAGACTTTGGGAAGCCAGTGGCGTCTTCCGCCGCCCATCACCACCTGCCAAGGGTACATTACAAATTGGTTCTTGAACGTTAGTACTACGAGAGCTGAATCTCAATTATATGGATATCAGGTGTGATAAGATATTATATTGTCAATTGAGAGTCATCAGCTGTTTGTACAGGTTTCCTGATCCCAGCTTGTGCAAGCGTAACTTTAAAGTGGTCGTACTCACTTATTCGTTTACGTAAGTGCACATGCGTAGTAATTGCACATAATTAGTGCAGATCACTTTTAGTTAGATAAGAGCCAGTACACTCTGGAAGGAATTTCGGTATATTGATACGCAGGCTAGAACAGGTGTTAAATGGGTTATCTGATTATGCTACAAATACTAATACATAACACATACAATACATAACTCATGTATAATAAGATATCCCTTCAAAAATAGCTGGTGCACATGATTATATCACTAGCCATCTGCAAGTCTGCATTTATATAACTCCAAATCCCAGTTGGTTAGACCAATCCTAGGAGTGTATATCGAATCCTAGTTCAACATCAGAATGAGGAACTGAATTAATCATTTATAGAGCTTCAAGAGTCTTATTTTCTGTCTGAGATCGCCTACATATTTAGGTATGAAATATAATGAATTATTAAGGATTGCTATGTTGTTTTAGTGACATTTTACGTACCTGATTTAGCTCCTTCTATCCTTTCTATTGACGGTTTTTTGGACTAATTTCTGTTTTTCTGTTTCCTTGTTACTTACTTAACTGTTAGCATAAATTTTTTTTATTATTACCAAGGTTTTAATACACATGTTTTAACAGGTAGGCTTTATAAAGGGCAGATTTAGATTCCGTTCTTAATTTGATAACACTTACATCGTACCACATGTACTGTCCTATTTTCATCCAACATCTAATAAATGATTACCGCAAACAGAGTAAAGTATAATGTGCAATAAAAAATACATCAAATATAAAAAGCACCAGTTATCTAAAATAAAAGAATGCAAATATTCTTACATTGACCCTGGATCATCTTCAACCAGTTGTCGAGCAATGTCCTTACAATATTTTCTGGCTGTGGCAGGAACAAAGCTGTCATCCTCCCAGTAGCGGCTAGCTGAGTGAGCATAGAGAGCCGCAGGAGTAGCATGTGATACTCTCGTGTTAGCCACTGTACCGGTCGCTTTACCTGCAAACACACAAGGAATTTACAAGATTGTGTGGTACTGGCAGTTGATAACTGCTTGTTTTCTCCCAGTAGCGGCTAGCTGAGTGAGCGTAGAGAGCCGCAGGAGTAGCATGTGATACTCTCGTGTTAGTCACTATACCGGTTCCTTTACCTGCACGCATATTATGAAATAATTGTTAGTTTAGTTTGGGTATACCGATGGCCGAGCGGTCTTGCGTTAGACTTAAGGTCTGGGTTTAGGGATAGCGTATGTTCAAATAATGTCAGTGACCGTTGCATATTTTAACAGAATCATTGACATTGTGTGTATTGACCCTCTCCCTTGTTCTGTTTTAAAAGATCCTCGCACGCAGGTCAGTGGATCATAAGGACATGTAGAATAAGGCTTACAAGGGTAGCGGCCTCTCCTTAAATAATCTACAATTTGCTACTATGAAAAGAGGCATTACAATCTACAACGTCTTTATGGTTTTTCAGATTTAAAAAACGTGCAGCTGGGAAAGGTTTTACATGAAATAGAACGCGTATTAATAAATATTTGTATCTTTATAGATAATAGACTCATAGTTCATCGCTAAAAGACTCGAAGTCGAAGATACCATACCATAGGAGGTTATTATAAAGCTCATTGGAATTTCAATGTTAAACTGTAGATTAGTAAAAAGCTTCTTTGAATTATAAATTTAAGCTAAATGTTTTTAAGCCGTATACTATATTGGCCATAGTGTAAATAAACTTTAATAATTCCATTTTAGGTGTGTTTATTTATATTTAAATGAACTTTCTTTGATATTTTATCTCTATTTTCTTATTAATGTATTTCATAACTCGTGCCTCATAATATGATGTAAAATACATTTGAAAGGACATAAATACTTAAATATAATGCAAAGAACTTCAAATTTGTTGGATACGTTTGTAACAGTTATTAAGTTCACGTAGTTTTTACATGATATACATAACTGTAAATACTTCAATTGTATTCTTGTGGCTAGTTTCTGCCTCGATTAATCTACAAATTCTATATATTCTTTCAATTTCGCTTCTACCCAGAATGAACCTTAAACTAAATAATTTAATAATAATTTCTTAAGCTACGGGCCAATGTCTAGCGTATTCTACTTTCTGTCTCAACAACATTTGTTCATATTTTTAGGTATTTAATCTTCTTATAAAGTAACTAACTTGTGCCTATGTTATGTTCAAATGTTCTTGTCATAAATTACCAAAGTTTAGTTTGTTTATTAAATAATTTTCGAGTTTTTGTCGTTTATATTTAGACACATAAGCAGTGTTCTCTCCCATCCACATGTGTGTAGTCTTTGTGGTGGAAATATTTCTTAGTTAAAAACATGTGTAGCGTTTGAAATTTTGTTTCTTAAATAAATAATTTTTATTAAAATGAATTGAACTATCTTATTAATAACCCTGACAAACAACACATAACGTAGCTATGATAGGAATGGTCGATTCGGTTAAACTTTGAGTTTAGCTCAAGTTCACCTTACTTTTGTTGCTGAGTCTGTTATTTGACTCTGTCTCAGACTTGAATGCTAGAATCTGGAGTAATGTTCTTCTGAGGAGATTCAAGGAAAGTCGACGTCGAAGAAGCTCAAAACTAAACAATTTCGTTTTGACATCAGAGACACCTCTGAATACGTTAAGTAATTGTCTCATAGGAACACAACTGAGTGTACTACGATGTGATATACACGATCTTCACGGTGGAGCAACAGAGTTTTCTACACATAATGTAGGTAAGGTAGGAAGAATTGATTCAGTTTAATTTAAAAATTTCACTTAGTAATAAGTGTCTCTGATGTTGAATTTATTTCACAATTGTTGTAAATAAGGGTTACGTCAGAAAATATTTCATAACCCTCATATGAATGTAACTTATGTCTTTACGTTATGTACAGTCTATTCACCTTCCTGTTGAGCCCAGTCAATGAGGGACTCAACCCTCGACACGAAGCTAGACGTGCAGTTCCCGAACTTCCCTCTGATGTCCAGGCCGACAGTCTCGAAGTTCGCCTTTACACCGCAGAGGTGTGCCGTAGCGCAGGCGGACGACTCGCCGATCTGAGCGTCGAGATTGTACGTTTAAAAATATAGTAGTATAGATAAAGTCTATTAATACAATTACCGGGAAGAGTTTTAATTTCGCTCGTATCGTTATCCTCCTCCTTTGAATATAATACATCCCAGAACCTAAGATGAAGTAAAGTACGACCCCTCCTCATATCCGACCACACGGCGTGACCGACTCCTCGGGATATCCGACCGAATCCGATTGTTCCCGGTATCAGGCGATAACTTTATTCATTAGTCCAATTAAACATTTCACATTGCGCTCACATTTATTTTCCCTTAGCTATATAAGTTGTAAGTGTAATCTAGTTAATCCTATAAATGAAAAGGAAGATAAATAACATTTCATAAAATATTACATGCAATAAATAGAAATGTCAACAATTTAAATTTTCTTTTAAAAAACAGTATGCTCTGTTTCTAAGGTACGACTTTTATAACCGGTACATTTAAACGGTTCATTTGGACGTTAGTTTTTTAATGATTCAGTGCAAGTTGTTTAACTTATAATGCAGAATAATACTGTTGCCAATCCCCGAGGGAGTGTAATGTATGATCTTTTGTGTTGTAGGGAAAATAATTGATTTTTATGGAACTGCTTATTATTAGATTAGTAGAAACCTCATAATTCAAAGTTGTATCCGGATGGAAGGATAAACATATTTATGTATGAAAAATAGTTTATATATCTTATATTTAGTTCGGAGTTTAAACATTATTTTCCGTAAGCATATAAGTTTTCGATTGTTATTCAGTAAGTTACTGTATACAGCACGGTGTATAGTTTTTACACTGTTATATACAATTACTGTATTTATGGTTTTAGTAAAATATATACACGAATTTGCTCAAGAAAGGAGAATTTTCTCCCAGAGATATCCAAATTTTTAATATTCCGACCACGGCTCGGTGCCGTCAAGATCGGATATGACGAGTTTTACTCTACAAACTATTGTGTTGTTTAACTGGTAGGGAGTTTTTATCTAGTTATGATGATCAAAACATTGATTAAATACATGAGAGGATATAACAAAAGAAAATCACACTCGAGTTACATTATTAATGTGATTAGATCTGTTGATTGAATTTTGATAATGAGATATCCAGTTTAGGGTGGGTTTATTTTGACCTCCACTGCTGAATATTTAAACAATAAACAAAGCCTTGTGTACCGAGTACGTTAAAGCAAGAAGACGCTTCTAGTCTCCATGCATAGGTTAAATTATTCTGTGCACCCTTGTACGTAAATAAATGAAGACCTTCCTCTACAGAACCGTTCTCTGTAAGGTATGATTCTAAAGTGTTACAGTGTATTCTGGTAAATATCACGGGCATTAGCCAAAGTCTCTTGGAATGTGTAGAGACATTAATTATATTCCAGATCTTTTTCGTCGTTTAGTGATATAAAAAGATGGGAGCACGATATACCAAGTGTCGTAACAGGCTTCCCTAAAGTTACAGGCAACATGTCAAAGCTGTAGTTCACTTCATTTCCGATACGTAGAGTTTATTTAGAATGTATTACTATGCAGTTTTCTCGTTGTAATCATGGTTACCTATAAAAAAATGCAAAAATATTTGCCAACGCTCAGCAAAATCACATTAAGTGACATGCACCATCCTCCAATTCAGTGTTCAAAATTTTGAAATTAAGATTCATGCAAAATTTAAAGTCGGATCTTTTCTGTCATATGTATACCAATATTAAAATAGAATTCTTTGATCGTTTACTTGAGGATTAAGTAAAAATACGACTACAATGATTGTAATTAGTTATTTTAAAGCAGGGTTCTATAGAAGCGACATTCTTATCTAGTATATCAATATCTCTGTCTGCGCGATAAGCGAGCCTCTACTAAAGCGCGCTGACAGTGTGTGTCTTATCCTAGCAGCAACCAGTTTATTGTAGCCTACTATGAACTTTCTTCCTTGCAGCAACCAGTTTATTGTAGCCTACTATGAACTTTCTTCCTTGCAACAACCAGTTTATTGTAGCCTACTATGAACTTTATTAGCCTAGAGGATGCTTATAGAAATGAAGTAGACGCAATCAATTTTTTCCAGCAAAAGTCGATTATACATAATCCCCGTAAATGTGCCTGTTGCCACGGTATGGTTTTAAATGTAAACTCGTTCAAGTGGGTTTGTTCTAAACGAGTTTACCGTGAGTACAGATCGATTCCTGTCGACACATATTTATCCGGTTCAAAACTCTCGTTCCGTAGGGTATCGTTTTTCATTTAATGTTGGCCAAAGAAATTAACAACAATAGAATTTTGTGAACATTATTAGAAATCAACCACAACACTACAGTTTATTGTTGTAACTATATGTGAAAAGTTTGTGCCGACAATATTCTACACAACCCTTTTAAAATTTGAGGACCAAACACTACCGTAGAAATTGATGAATGTTATTTATTTGAACGAAAACATAGTGTTGGGCGTGTACTACCACAACAGTGGGTGTTCGGAGGAGTGTGTCAGGAAAGTGGTGAGTGTTTTAGTAGCCGTTCCTGAATTTCCCGCGGCTCAGCTGTTGCCCTTAATAAGGGAATATAACCGACCAGGGACAACTATTATATCAGACAAGTGGCGAGCATATAACGGGATCTACAAGTTAGGTTATAAACATTATACAGTGAACCATACATACAATTTCGTGGTTCCTGACAGTGGTACAGACACACAAAAAGTTGAAAGTACTTGGCGTCTGGCAAAACAGCGTTCTTTATTAATCCTAAAATGTTGTAGAAGGAAAGAATAGACAGCCATATTTTATATTGATAGCTATAAGTTGAGTGCAGTATTCATTATGTATGCTGTAGAACCATTAGTTGAGGTTTTATCGTAGTTCTCATTATGATTTTAAAGGAAAAAATATTCAACAATTTGGTTCCACAAAGATTTTGCGCATTTATAATGAGCTCAACGAACGTTTTATGCAGGTCTATAGTGAACATTTGTTTAGGCTTTTACATTAAAGGGACAATATTTATCCTAGTACTTATGCTCTTTGCTAGCTTACAATACATATCTCAAACACAATTACTTTCAGGTGGGTCGGTATTATTTTTAAAATTCTTTTTGGATAACTTGAATAAGATTCTTTAGAGGTTTTAGTACGTTAGTCTGTATCTTTTTTCATAATGTAATAATGAAGGGAAAATATACAACATTACTTTCACACCAATAGTTTACCAGGCTATATTGGACATTTTACGTGCATGTACCGTAACAAACACTGGTTAAGATTGGCTTCATTTCATTGTAAAATGCTTAAATGAGGTAAATTCCCTACTTTATTACAATTTAATTGTCTAAATTTTACATACACTCTTTTTTATTCCTTCTAATAAAAATGTTCAATACAGACATTTAGAGATATTAGTTTTTACACCTCCTAATAACTTACTCAACCTATAAGCTGGCGTTGCTTTGCATTTGCACATTCATTTAAAGAAACAAACGAAATTTTCCACATTAAGTCCAACGTTCCTGACGATTATTAATTGAATGTTCACGATTATAGTTTCTATGTATTATCTACTTGTATACATAGTATTTTAAGTCAGATTAAAATAAAATATAACATTATATATGAGTGATCCTGTTCAGAGCCGCAGGTCAGAATCAGATTTCTGACAGTGAAACAAAAAAGGGGTTAGTTCATTACACAGGTTCGTGGACAGTTTATTAAACTCCATGATATTTATTAATCCACCAAACAATGGTTTGCATGACTACTGAGGATTATGTAGCATGATTGGTCTGACAGTAGCCTTTTCACCACTGAAATTCCTCTATTGTTACCCATGACTTGACTTGTGTGGTTAAAAACGCATTCTTCTTTTAAAGGGTGGCCTGCTGCAATGAATGTAGACCTTGAAGGTTAAACCCCTGAAATTTCCAATTTGAACCATAAGATTGCTTAACCTGCACAGAGGATTGCTTCTAGATATACCTACTCTGTGAAGGCCTTTCCTCAGATAAACATGCTCTGTGATTAGATCCACTATCTTAAAGAACAAAGATTAGTTTTTACTGACAAAATAAGATAACTTCCTATGGGTAGGAAAGAAAAGAAAGCTTTCTGGTTCATCCTTAAGCACACATTTTTTTGTCTTCTTGGATTTTCAGAATTGGTTAAATTTTAAAATGGATGTAAAGTAAGTTGCGTACCTGTATTCTGTTGATCAGCATTAATAATTAGTATTTAATTTTGTTAAGAGCATATTTTAGAGTTAGTATACATTGTATAGACAGTATTGGTCTGATGTTGTTCCTGACTTATGCGTGTTACAACGCTCTGTTATGTTTTGGTTACTTTCACCTAGATTGTAGTTATGTGTTAGGTTAGTCATTCAAATGAGGAAGAGATCAGATTGCAGATTTCAAAACGAAGTATTATTTATTGTATTGTGCCACAGAACGATGGCAAATGTCCGGAGAATCCTGTTTTCCTCACAACCCTTCCATCTTCAGAAACAAACTCCAAACAATGGAATGGATATAAAGGCTACACAACTAAGAATTCCACATAATCGATGACGTTCAACAGAAAAAAAACATCATAACAATAGAAAAGTAACAACTTTTTCACTGAGTTAAGCTTACAAATGCACCAGAGCTGTCATTTCCCAAAATTCCGTCATAATCTACAACTGAACAAATAGTGACTCTGTTGATCCTACCTCTCTCGGACACTCTCCGTATCTAATAAAATAGCTTATAAAAATCCTGGACAATTTTGGATTAGAAATACAGGGGTTCGACGCTTGAAGGTTTACGTGGAAGTTATTGTCTTGCCCTGATACCGTAGAAAAATAATCGCACAAGCAAGCTACACAGTTTGGAAAACTGCAGAAACTTATTCGGCTCATAAAATAACTAAGGGGCTCCACACCCGCAATTCCCGCCATATTCGTCTTAGACGCATTATTCTAAATTATTAAAGTGAAGTGTTATTTAAAGGGGTTTTACTTTCCTAGGAGGATATCCAGGAATACTACCCTGAAGGGGTTGGCAAAGAAGACTTTTAGGATTGAGATTAGAGGCAATATTTAGGATATTATCTCAATCGGTTGTAGTACTACGTGGTATTCGTTACGAAAACACGGTTAGCTCAAGTAACAACCATACAAATATTCCTGTATTCATTGCTTCTAAAATGGTAGGACTTTATATATTTGGTCAAAGATATTTTTATCATACCATTACATCATCGCCATCATTTAACATGTAGGCGTAATAATACGATACATATGAAGTTCGCACCGACAACAAAACTGTCATACGAAACAGTTCCTATTCAAGCATCTTATCGAAACACAATATCGAAGACTTACTCAAATAACATTGAGTAAATATTGCCTACCCGATCTCCAGAAGTGCTCTTTGTTTGTCCTAGCGTATACAGGCCATTGTCAATTTACATTCTTTGTTGGTATTTGTCGCATGCCTTATACACAGTTACATTTTGAAAATAATTAAATAAAATAAGAACAAAACCCTGCCTTACGTTTATCGGATGAATTTTACGTTTGTAATAGGAATCCAATATCGAGTCTTTTTTAGTGATTTAAAAGTATAAGAGATTCTGGCCAGAGTAGTTTTCACCGCTTTTATTCACCAGCATAAAATTTTAAATATAAATTTTGGATTTTTGCCGGTTTTCATGACGTACCTTTGCTAATGCGACTGCAGAGAACTTCTCCCATGCCAGGTGGCTGCTCTCCCCCGGTCGTCCTTGCCGCTGCCCCTTGAAGATCCTCGCTGCCGTGAGTGTAGCCAGACCCATTCCGTCCCCAACCATTTTTCGCCGTTGACGCCGGCTCTGCAGCGACAAGCGCCGCTTAAGCGCAGCATTAGCTTCCTCGAACCAGAAGTCTCGGTCTGAGTCGACAAGCGTCTTAGCTAATTTACAACTGAGTGATATTTCTTTGTTAAACCGTACATGAAATTGTCATGGCATGTGTTTGGTTAATGTATTAGGCCTATTGCGTAGAATTAGAGTATTGTATGTGTGTGTGCGTGTGTGTGAGTCAGTCAGTGTCGCGGCTGCGGTCCGGAGCGGGCGTGTCACGGCGCCGTTGATTGTGGACCCGGGATAGTGGGTCCACACAGTCCTCGCCACGCCGGTCGCCTTCCTGCCTTCACCAACTCCTCGCCACCATCCACAGCTGATGTCCTCTCTCTTTCCTTATCTCCCTACCCTAGACATTTGAAAGCCGCTCATATCAATGCGCAATCGCTGAGGGGGCATGTTTATGAGCTTAGAGAAATGTTTGGCCTTCAACAGTTTGATTTAATTGGAATTTCAGAATCCTGGCTTAAGCCGAGTATTCAGTCAAGCGAAGCTTTCCTTCCTGGTTATGTTTTGCAACGGAACGATAGAACAGGAAAAAATGGCGGAGGTGTTGCAGTGTATATTAGGGAGGGCTTAAATTTTAAACCGCTTCTTTTTTCGCCTTCTGAGTACTCGGCTGGGCCAGAATTTATGTTTATTGAAATTGGTTTGTCTGGTTCAGATGTACTACTACTGGGAGTGTGTTATATCGCCCACCCAGAGTTGGACATATGACAGATTTTGAAAATGCTCTCTTGCACCACATGCACAGATATAGTCGTATATTGATCATGGGCGATTTCAACACTGATTTGATGAAGAATAATCAACACTATAACTACAGACAGCTGACTTCCATGTTTGACTCGTGTAATCTTACAATACTGCCACTGGAGCCAACTCATCACACTGCCGAGTCTGACACACTTCTTGACCTCATGGTGGTTTCGGAACCACAAGATATCGTCCTTCATGCGCAGCTTCCAGTCCCTGCCATATCAAAATATGACCTAATCTATTGTGTTTATTCAGTAAAATATACCTAAGATTAAAACTAGGTTTATCAAGTATAGAGACTTTAAAAACATGAATGAGGCTGAATTTATGTCCGATATTTTATTGCTCCCATGGCATAACCTAGAGAATCTTGACTCTGTTGATGACATGGTGGATGGTTTTAATAAAACAAATTTTATCTGTTTATGATAAACATGCTCCTTATGTGACAAAACGAATAAATAAGAGGCACCCAGTGCCATGGATGAGAAAGGATATTCTTAGCCTGATGGCCCATCGCGATAGCTTATATCGAAGAGCGAGGCGCTCTAATGACCAGATACTTATGGATCAGTACCGTTTAATTCGAAACAGGGTTAAACAACTTCTGCGTAATTCCAGGCTGAGATATACTCGAGGTCTTTTTGAGAATGGAAAACAGTCGTCAAGCGACTTATGGCGTAAGGTTAAAAGCCTTGAAATAGGAAAACAACGTATTTCACAGCCAGTTCTTATACCTCTGAATGAGTTGAACCAATTTTTTTACACCTTGTAGTCAAAGTTTCAGTCAGGAAAAAGTGGAGGACTACTTAAAACATCTTCAAAACCTACCTCGCCGTAGTTGTGGTTATCCTGAGTTTACTTTTAAAACCTGTGATACAAGGTGACGTGTTGAAAGCTATACGCCGTATTCGCAGTAATGCTGTTGGGTACGATGGCATCCCAATACGCCTCATAAAGAATATTCTATTTGCTGTCCTTCCAATAGTCACATTTATTTTCAACACGTCCTCTTAGGAGTGGTATTTTCCTATCACAATGGAAGTCTGCTTTTGTCTGTCCTCTTAATAAAATTTCAGCACCAGCGTCATGTTCAGATTATAGGCCCGATAAATATTCTTCCTGCATTATCTAAAGGCCTAGAGAGAATGATCTTATCTGTCAGGGAGACGGCAGTGTGTAAAAGTGGATGACATGACTTCGGACTGGGAAATTGTTACTTGTGGGGTGCCACAGGGATCGATTCTTGGTCCTTATTATTTGTACTGTACGTGAACGACATTCATTCTGTACTTAAACATAGCTCATATCACATGTATGCTGATGACCTGCAAATCTATTCACACTTTAAAATTGACTCCATTAATGAATGTATCACCAAAATCAACAGTGACATTACAAATATCGTAAATGTGGTCCAAAAATCATGGCCTGAGACTAAACCATGCAAAAACGAAACCAATCATCATTATTTGTCACTCTCGTTTACGAAACTCAATAAACTTCAATACTATTGAAACGTTAACTGTAAATGGTAACACCCTGCCATACTACGACAAGGTGAAGGATCTTGGTTTGACTATAAACTCGACTTTGACTTGGACTGACGCTGTTGGGGAGATTTGTAAACGGGTTTTCGCATCTATTCACTCACTGAAACGTTTACAACGATTTTTACCAGAACATATCAAGCTGCTCTTGACTAAACCACTCGTACTTCCACATTTCAATTACTGTAAACTCCGTGATCAATGATATGACCCATAGTACTGAGTGAGAAGCTGCAAAGAACTCAAAACTACTGTATACGTTACGTTTACGATGTGAGACGGGAGCAGCACATCACACCGTACTATATTCAGTCAAATATTCTAAAATTAAAAGATCAAAGATCCATCAAAATTTTAAAACTATTTCATTCAATATTGAAATTTGGTTTTCCAAGATATTTTTCTGAATATTTTAAATCTGTGTCTCATGTTGGTGTAAGAAGCACTCGCTCTGGCTCATACATTTTGAGAATGCCTCAGCACAGGACTGCAGTGTTTGATAAGTCATTCCATGTAATGGCTTGTAGGTTGTGGAATGCCCTTCCCCAAACAATTACTTCCATCGATAGCAGTTCCCGGTTTGTGGCGAAACTGAAAGATATGTATCTTGAACGGTTAGCCGGGGCAGTTCCGGTCTGAGATGCTGTGGGCGTGACACTGGCAGAGGGATGAATGTGAGATTGTGTGTGAAAAAGTTCATTTAGCAATAAATACTTTAATTTATTTGTATATTAAAAATATAAATTTATATTATGTTTTAAGAATAGTAGATATGGTTAATTTATTAATGTGTTAAATTTTAATTATTACACGTTAAAATATTTCATTAATTTCACTACTTTGTGTAAATGTAATTATTTCTTTATTTTATTATCTTTATTATGTTTTGTTTTATTCTTAGGTAATATTTATTATTAATGTTTTAAATTTTACATTGCAACAGGTTAAGTGTAAGAAAGGGCCATGCGGCCCTAACTTTGCCTGTAAAAATAAAGACTTTTTCATTTCATTTCATTTCATTTCATTACAACTGTTCTATTTATAACTCTTCGTTACAAATTAACTGTTACATTGCTTCAATGAAATACTTCTTTACAGACTGTCAGCTAGTGAGTGACCAATACTAACTATCAACATTTACAAATAACTTAAACAATACACTTGAGCTACTTTTTCTTATAGTAAGAGTAAACACAAATGCAAAAATTTTGTTTCGGTTAACAGCCTCACAAAAATTAACAAAAGGAATATTTCAAGTCTTGGAATAAGAGGGACTACTGTGATAGGCGAGTGGCAACAATATTTAAAAACTAAAATTAATTTGTTTCGGTAAAAAAATGTTATCAGAACCATCAATAGCCATGTAAAAATATTTTGACAAGTAGGCCTATTCCATTCATAGTCATAAAACTATTACACCATCATACTAGAGTATATAGTTTTTTACAATATAATAAATAGGCTAAATTTAGATATGTAAAATAACAGTAGTAGTGAAACTCCATTGAATAACTTAGTCACGTCAAACTCTTCTATAATATGGCGGTAATTGTTAAGTTCGATAAATAACTAACACATAATTTCCGTAATTGTTCTGATCAACTAATATTTTGACATATTATATATTACAACTTGGACTAATAAAAAAGAGTGAAAGTAGAAATATAGAATATGAAATGAAATGAAATAGAAATGAAAGAATATTGGAGATGAGATAAAATTGTTAAATCTATTAACGTACATTTCCAAGTGCAATCAACTAACGCATAACTTCCGTTATTGTACTGATTAACTAATAAACTAAACACGTCATACAGTACTTTATATAAAAGCATGATTATTTATTGTATTAAAATCACATGGGATAACTTACATTACGTCAAACTGTTTCCTTCAAGGGCGTTGTTAAGTATTATTGCGTTAAATAACTTGTTTTTTATTGCCTAATATGAAAAGGCTACTTTTATTGAACACTAATTATGTATATATTTTTGTGCAATTTATACTCTATATTCGCCTTTATTTTACTAAACTGTATATACTGCATTAATTCTATATCTCTTTCTGCGGCCTAGTGCCTACAATACCATTCCTTACTGGATTAAAATATTCGCGTACAGTGACAGACCAATGAACCATTGTTTTACGAATCAGCTGTTTACTGTACACTCACCAACCAATCACAACGGTTGACTTATCAATTGCCCACCTTGCAAGGGACTGCACGCTTGCTCAGTGTACGCTCAGTCCCGCCTGGGGCACTTATATAGCACTCTAGCCACTGCTGACCATACTTACTCAACACGTGACTTTATGCCCCATGTGTTACTCTCTCACTTAAATATTAGTTTATCTCTATTTGTTGTACATTTACATTAACATTAAAGTCAGTGCTCAGGATTGGCAATCTCTACCAGAACGTCTCTGTTCCCGGACACCCGCGTCTACCGTGCTCTACAGAACTGGCCACAGTGTTATGAACTATTCGTTTGCGATCGTATTGTGCGTGAGTGAATCCATGAAGGACATCTTCCGTCTTCACGCCTGCCTACAAGACAGCAGCCTATTTCCACACTTCCTGATCACAACCTGGCCCTCAACAACAGCAGACTACGGTTACCCCTCATGAAAACAAAGGTAACTGTTTATTTTCTGCACTTTATATGAATATGCACTGTTCATAAACTCATTACGTTTAACCTGGTGAACTCTTGTTAAAATCAGTGTGTTCGGCGTCTTCACTGCCTAGTGTGAAGTGGTCCTTCTTAATCGAGCCTCTAAAATCTTATTTCACGGTTCTCATAACCAAAATTCATTCTTTTCATGGTCTTTCGAGCCGGATAATAAGAACTTTAGTCCATTGGTGAATATCAGTGCAATCTCAACTCTTATAAGCTCTATACAGTGCATATTTCTAAGCGTGGTTTTAGGTTCTTTCGCGATTGCAAAGTCCGTGCAGCTGCAGAGCAACGTGCTCGGCAGTTGGTAAACCTGGGTTCCGGTCCCCTCTCAACTCATATCAGCTGTGACGTCGTGATCATATCAGCTGTGGTGCTCCGCTCTGTCGACTGCATTGTTTTGTTGACAAACAAGCTTTCAGACTGTCACAGCACAGGTGAACTGATTACTGTTTAAAGGTTAGCGCTTCTCAATACTTGTTGGTTATCAGCCCTACTTGTAATACGCATTATTCTAAGCAGGTTACGCGAACTTAAATATAAACAATCTTGGTTATTGACACTTTACCTTGAGCAGGACTCTATACGTACGAGCACCCTTATTGCAAAATTAAATGTTTATTTTGTCAACACTATATTCTATTCTCAACTTAAAAAGAAAAAAAAGCTACTTACTGCTCACAATTGTTTATATAATTTCTATTTGAACATTGCTCACGCATATGTATGCATGGTTTATGGTTACTGTCACAACACTACCATACTGACAGTTTACATGTAGTACGTGCGCATACTGTTTCCAGAGCCTCTGCTACATTATAGCTGAATTTAGCTCAACAGTAACCTTAATTGTTGTTTATTGTTTAATAAAAACTTGTCTTGTTTACGTTTTGCCATAATAACAGTTTATTTTATTTTCTCAAAACAAAACTATACTAT
The DNA here is from genome assembly GCF_021130785.1 of Homalodisca vitripennis. Lineage (NCBI taxonomy): Eukaryota > Metazoa > Arthropoda > Insecta > Hemiptera > Cicadellidae > Homalodisca > Homalodisca vitripennis. Next base: position 159,847,658 of record NC_060215.1, read on the forward strand.
AGGCCTATACGAGCCTACTCTACTTATTGCATTATTATTGAGTTTTTACCTCAAAAAACTAAACAATATTTTTTAAATTTTGTTTCATTGTATTATATTGTTTAGATACTTCTTATTTCTTGGGGAAAATACTTCAGAGGAAAATAATTTAGTTTCTATTTTTATCACTGTCTCAATTCAAGAGGACAATATTTTGTTTACTTTTCACCTTTGAAGTTTTACTCAAATTGATAATTTTTCTACAAACACTTTCAACATGGTGATGTCTCTTAAAGAGGCCAATTCAAAGCGAGAACACCTCTTTTCTCAGATACAAAGTATCTATGTTTTAACTAAGAAGACTTCCGATCCAAATATACTTCAGCAGTTGCTTGTCAGAGCTAAATCTATTCAGAGACTTAGACAGGAATTTTCAGCAATATTAGACTTGTGCCACGAGTTGGAATTAAAAGTAGATGCCGAATATACACCTAACTATTCCGCATTAGCGAGCGTGGACGACTTAGTTGATTACGTTTCTGCTAACTTGCTTATGATTGAGACCAAGAGACGAGCTAAAGCTAATAAAAGCGGAAATATGCCGCCTGCCTCCCCTAAAGTCAACGTCCAGCTACCGAAATTGGAATTAAAAACTTTTGACGGAGCTGCCTTGGACTTCTGTACGTTCATCAGCGTTTATGAACATGCCGTACACAACAATGCGCACTTAAGCGATGTAATGAAATTTCAATATCTCTTGAGCGTGCTTTCAGGCGAACCACTCTCTCTGATAAAGTCGCTAAATATAACTGAGCAAAATTATGCAATCGCTTATCAGCTGCTGAAGGATCGCTACCATAATACTAGGCGTCTACTCACACTACATTTAAATCAAATACTAGACCTTCCTGTCATCTCCAGCACATCTGTAAAGACTATCCGTGCTTTCCTTAATCTTTTTCACGAACATACGCAATCACTTAAAGCATTAAACAATGACATCACTAGTAACAACCCACTTCTCTCAGCCTTGTTATTACGCAAGATTGATAATCGGATGGTCACCCGCCTAGAACAGTTTCGAAAAAAGGAAGAGCTTCATACTTTGCCCTCGGTTAAACAAATAATTGAGGTTCTCAACCAGGAATGCAGCCACATTGAGGACAGTAGTCTACATGACACTGTTGTGGACCCCAAGAACGCTTCAAGTTCTTATTTTGAGTTAAAACCCAGATTTGATAAGCCCAAATCGTCTCTTAAAAACGTGAGCTTGTTAGCGGCTTCCTCTCCACCCTCCTCGGCATATAAACAAGGCCCATCATGTTTTTATTGCCATCAGAGCGGTCATAAAATTTATGGCTGTCCCAGCTTCGGCCAAAAGACACCTCTAGAACGGCACGGGATTATTAAACAGCAAAACCGCTGTTCTTCTTGTTTGGGGACGCACAGATTAAGTGAATGTCAGTCTAAATTCACGTGTTGAACATGTCGTAGTCGTCATCATACCTTGCTACACTTCACTGATCGGCCAACGCAGTCCAGTGTTAGTACGTCGGACCGCGTTCGTCCCGTTGTGGATAACGGCCTTGACGGCGGCCGGCCTGCGCAGAGCAGTGCAACACCTACACCTGCTGTTTGCCCCCCGCCTTCGACCACAGCGCTCTCACCTCCTAGCCTGGCCGAACACACCACACTACACGCTCATGGCACACTGCATCGAGACCTCGCCCCTAGTATCACGGTTCTTCTGGGTACTTCTCTTGTCAAGCTCACCGCCTCTAACGGACAAGCTTATGTCATTCGTGCCTTAATTGATTCAGGAAGCATGCTAAATTTTATTAGCGAGAAAGCCTCCCAACTGTTGGGTACACAGCGCCGTCCGGCCATTATTAATGTCGCCGGCCTTTCTCAAACCTCTGCTCACACACGCGGATTTTTAACTCTGGGCGTGGAAACTCTTGCTGGCTACCCAGTTGCCGCCCCGCACTCGTTCCACATATTGCCACAAATCACTGCAGACCTCCCACGAGTGCAAATATCTCAGGAGGTCATGAATAAGGTTAAAAATATTACACTGGCTGATCCAACCTTCCACCTCCCTGGTGGCATTGAGGTGCTTATTGGTGGAGCGCTATTTCCACATATTCTTACTCACGAGACCTACTCTCTTGGTCTCAATTTACCTCACGCCCTGGTCACCTGTTTTGGTTTCGTGCTGATGGGGACGGCTCCCTGCACACCACTGACGCAGTCTGTCTCTACTATGGCTGTCTCTCTTCTCTCGACTGCTGAGGTGGACCTCCACGCCTCTCTGAAGCGTTTCTGGACATAAGAGGAACTGCCTGCTCCCAGTAAAAGGTCTGCAGAGGAAACTCAGTGCTATGAATATTTTTCTACCACGCACTCCAGGGACCGTGAGGGTCGATATATGGTCCGCCTCCCTTTTAAGGACACCAGTACTCATCTGGGAAGTTAAAAAGTTCATGCTGAAAGTAGACTCTATTCACTCGAGCGCAAGCTTTTCAGGCGTAATAAAATATTAATTAATTTAAGTTGTCATATTTGTTATTGTTCTCTAACTGTACACTAACGTCATAAAAACTTTAATATTTGCTTACTATATTATGTTTTGCATCAAAAAATTGATTTTATTATTAACGTCCAAGACATACACATTCGGTTCCAACTGAGTAACTTCTTCTAACATGGTTATAATATTATAAACACCAGTTAAGTTGTTAATAACAAACCTTGGAAACCGTCTTGATCTCCGGTGGGCAGCAAGGAGGGCAAGCACAGCAGACATTGAAGCTTGAGATAGTGGGTTGTCATACCGCCATATCGGCACCGTCACCTTATCTTCTCTTGTACATTTCCAACTCAGTCAGACCAATGGCTTTGCTATTTGATTATAATTAGATAATCTGCTTTGACCTGATCGTTTGTGAATTCCTGAAATTAAACACAAGAACAGTTTAAGTTCAGTTATTATATGGTTATTTATTTGTATAACCTCTTCGTGCATACCCAACAGGAGAGTTCAGTTCTGACTAGTTTGTACACGGGGTATAGCAAAAACCGATGTGTCACTTAAATCTGAATCTGGATCTCCAGGCACATCAATAAGCACAAATGTGTCTATATTAGTCTAGAAAAAGGTCTAGTTTGCTAGGATGGCCATTGTAGTGGACGAGGATTCCTTAATGTTAAAGGCAATTAAAAGTCAAGAAGTCTGGGAGTATGTCTTTTCTTGTTCCATTTGGCTAAAAGAGGCTCTAGCCTCAACGTCTTTCAAGTGACTTGACCGACATATGTCCGTTACCTTTTCTCGTTGATCTCGACTAAACTTTCATAGCTCCGATAGTTTTGTACAATTATATTGTATTGTATAAGTTTAATATTCCGGTTCGTCTTAAAACTTAATTTAGGCTTTAACCTTAAATTTATAACTCCTGCCTTTAGATTGGAACTTTTGTATAAAGTAAACCGTATCTAAAATACCGTTAATATTCAAAAGCATATTCATGTCACAAGTGAACTTAAAAAGGGTAAAAAGAAAAAGAAACATTATTCCAAGATAATCTAGTTGATTTAATTTTACTTTTATTAATATAGTTTATGAAACTTTAAAAACATTAAATGGTTCTGGAAGTCAAATGAAGTCATTAATAGTGGATTACACAACATTTCAAAAGTTAATCGTGAAAGTATTCTTTAGTATAAATAATGAATTAGTGTAAGGAAAATAGTATTAGCGCAACCTTAGTAGAGTTATAATGAGGTACAAAAATGGGCAACTTACTTCAATTTAATCTCAAAACATTTTATTATTACACTTGCATTACATTTTTCTAATTTAATAAAACTAAATTTTAAATACAGAAATTTTATTCCAAACCTTTTGGTTATTGGACGAAGGACTAAACGCTTTACATTCACAACGCCTGCCATTGTGAACAAACGGGTACGGTTTCGCAACGATCCTTCAATATTTTGTTGGGTGGGGGAGGATATTGAATATCGGAGCTCCTTGATATATCGCCGTTGCTTGGATGGAATAAAGTTCAACTTATTCTATATTGCCAAAAGCAATGAACGGTGCAGTCTATTTATCTATCGGCATAATATCGAGTCGTTTACTTAAACGAGGGTTATCGTTTCAACGTCAAATTTATTATTCACTGCATTATATGTAAGTACCAAATTTAGTTGTTGGTATAACGTATAACATAAAATTGTTAAAACTAAGTATAATTGACCACAATCGAGGGTGGTCTTTTGTTCAGTTAAAAATACATCTAAGTAAAATACGATACTCATAAACCTTTTTTCCTGCATTTATTACGTAATTCATTGTTTGTTTGTTGGAAGGGGTGATCTTTCTAATGACATGGAGGTAACTATTTTAAAGATAGCTTCCTAAGAAATTTTTACTTGTAAATACAACGAAATCCCTTGTATTCTTAATGATCGCTCGGGTTTCGTCTTGCTGATCATCTAAGAGTCAAATACACTCCAAAATATGACCTTGAAATTCACCATAGTTTTACTGTTTCATAATTTTGTTAATGGTTTTTAGAATATTATCACGGCTTAACCTTTCACAAAAGTTCAGAGACAATCAGATCCAAAAATATATTCCATGACCTATTCGTACTGCGGTCGTTCTACAAGTTTCCACCTTCCATCTGTCATATTTGAACATTCGAAAATCACCAGGGAAAGACTTTCAGATCAGTTAAAAAACAACTAGATTCAGAAATCGCATTTCAGAAGTTATTTATTTATCTGTAAATACTACAAACAATTTTCTGTTTTTACCAATGAGCGTGTATACAATTTACCTCATTTACTACTATAAATAGTTGTAATTCGTCTTACAATGGAAATAATCGTACGTTTCCTGTATATTAAAGATACTTTGAAGGGCTGTACCAAAATTCTTTCTTCATGAAACCAATATAAAACAGATTACATTCACAATTACACCAGATATAGCATCTCAGTTCCCGAGTAGCAAAAGCCGAGCGCTCGTCCAGTCCAATCACTTTTGAGTAACTTAAAATGTAATTGAACTTCTGTTTGTATATGGAAATTTTACTTGTATGATTGGAAGATGTTTCTGTCCTAAAAAATTTCCGTGCAGGAAATGTAGATCTATATCGGACGATGTCAAAGATAATTTCAACCGATATATTAAATAGCACCAAAGGGCAACTATACAAGTGTTCAGCACATTCCTCGGTTCAAATAAGAAACCAAATAAAAGTTATTTGTAATTAATTTAGCTTTTAGACTCTTGTGTTAATTATTTATAATTAATAACAACAACAAAAATTCAAATTACTAAAATTCTAATTGAAAACTTACCATGGAATCTAAGGACTAATGGAATTTACTTACCATAACTTTGAATAGCTTACATAAATAGGTCTATTGGAGGATAAAGAGAAATCATAATTTCTTTGTGGGTTTTGGTGGCACGTTTTATAACTAACATCTAAATTTTCACAAAAAGTTGTTTATACAACTAAACGGTTTATGATAAGAATCGGAATACCTAGACGTTAGGTATAGAAGAAAAATTTTTGGAAAATGTCCTTGTTGCTTTAAAGCGAACAGATTTCACGTAATTTTAATGTCTAAAACCATCGGAGCTGAAGTGATTGCTGAGCTTAAATGAACCAGACGATAAAAGTTGGGTTACGGAAAACTGTCATACTTTGTATCAACAATAATGTTTTATTTAGAAGTTTATGTTTTCGTAGAAGTCCCGACTCTCCACTTGCTTAAAGCTCTAGGATGGATACCTATATAAATAAAAAAAAAGTTTTATATCCATCCATATCTATAGAGTATATAAAGATTTTATATGTATTGATTTTAAAACAAACTGTTTGGAGATTTTTACTGTGGACAATCTTAACATAAGCTGAGATATTTCGTTACTGGATCTAAGTATCTTAGATAATCTTGTACCAAAGATCAAAGAGTGCATTAGACATAAGTCAAAAATAGTTTCTGTACGAGATTGAAACTCTGTGAAAAAACACAAAAACCACATTAAAAATGTAATCGTAATTCAAAGCCAAACAGATTTTTTTGTTGGATTGTACTTCACTAAAGCTAAAAAACCAAATAAGTCTATAATATCGACTTTTGTCGTCAGACAGCAGAAACTGTATTTCCTCAGTGTCATCTCATTTGCATCTTGTGTAACTCTGAGACACACGTGATATTCTACGGAAGCACACTGCTCTGCTCAACCATTCTTTTATATTCCCAACGGAACAATTAAACTGTCAGTTCCCTGCCTTACATTACATGTTGATGGTCTCACATTGAATACAAACTGCTAAATTGTCTGGGACCTGAAAAACAATGGAATATCCTCCTTTGTTTACCCATCGTCTACTGATAACGATGAAAGCATTTATTTCTTAAAATATATAGTATTAAAAAAACTATTAACAACTAATAATCCACTAAATATCACTTTATTGAATCGTATATAGAAATGTACACTACTATAAACTTTGGTACAGAATTGCATCTCGGAAGGGGTTTGTTTTATGAAAACGTTTTATAATAACTTGGGTACGTGTTTACCTCTGGATTGCGTCCTGGACGTTTTCCCCAAAGGAAATAAAATTCCAGAGAGATTAGATTTAAGAGGCGGTATTACTGGCAGCCTTCTTGTTTTTTATCTTATTGTTAAAATGCAGACACGTTTATGCATTAAATTTTATTTGTTATTAAAAAAATGTATAAATTTACTGTATCGTATCTTGAGTATTAAAACATTATACTCTTTATAAGACAAACTAAGAAGGATTTTGGTGTTTACTAGTCATATCTGTATAAAGATACTTCTCCCATTGTTATAAGAAATGTTTTTTTCTCTAAGCTAGAAATTACAAAAACGATTAGAACTAATTCAACGAGTTTTAATCAAGCTATTTATAGCCTTTCAACTCAAAAGTACTCAAACTTGTATTTTCCGGTAACGGCTGACTTAATTATCGGTTCATTTAACAATGAATACGACAAAGAAAGGATTCTATATCACCTATGTTGGAACATAGATGGAGATTAATTGATTCGTAGATGATATATACGGCTGTTATTTTTAATAAATACATGTTTCATATCTGTATGGTTATGGGTAACTTAGCAATACAACTGAAAACTTCATCGTTTCCTTTGTACCTGTCAGCTGATTTTCTCTCTCCCAATCTTTATTGCCCTATGTATTCATTTCTCTGCATAACACATTGAAAGTGCTGGTTTGGCTAGCTGAAGTGTTACTGATAGTTCTAAATTAATACAAAAAAGTGAAGTTTATTTAATTGTACTTTGCATTAAGAAATTAGATTTTTATTAAAATATACCGTAACAAATTTAAATTATATCTTGAAAAAATAGTTGAACTGATAAATTATAGAGTTAAAAAACTGAATATTTATATAAACTGTTTTTAAATCAATTAAAATAGAACAGTAGGGGTACTGGTGGTAGCGTCATGTGCAATTCACTCCCAAAATAAAAAAAAACACATTTCTGCTGCTTATATGCTTTTTGTAATTTTTCTTGCCAGTTGTAGTTTTTTCGTTCTCTCTCACTCTATGTAATTAAAAATATTGAGAATCAAGTTGCGTGACTTAATTTTACAATCTACATCAGTAATGGTGAAGCTTCGATTGCTGTGTCTTTGCTAGCATTACGAAAGGCAACTACAGAACCATTACATTTAACATAATCCATATTCAAATATTGCAGATCATCGTTTCGACATGAACAATACATTTCAATAGTAAAACTACTTTTTTAGCAGCCCTTAATCCTCGGGAGTGTTGTTAAATAAGTCCCTACCTCTTCAACAGTATCTTGGCTCGTTTTAATCGATAGCTAATATATTGCTATTTTAAAAATGCAATAAATTTAGAAAAGTCAATGAAATTTATATTTTCTTTAACTTGAAAATAATATTTCACAATTTAAGTCCTACTGCACAAAGTAGATAGTTTAAAGTCTGTTGATTTGCAAACGAATAAACCAGTATAACTCCACTTACTTGGGTTGTTACTCAGCATCATTCCACAAACGTACAGTATCTATTATGTAATTTCTCAGGAGCTAGGTTTCCTGACAAATTGAAGCCTTTTTCAGTTTTTTTTTTACTTTTTACATTTTTGCATAACATGGTTTCTATTTACAACAATACATGTTCATTACTACTCAGATAGAATTAGTGGCTGTTTCCACATGTAATTGGGTTCAGTCATCAATGCCTCCTATGAGGGATATATTCCGTTAGATGCTCGTTATGAAGCCCTCAAAAAATAAATAGCTTTAGAAATAGTTTGGTAATTTGTCTTAGCAACTAATCTAACTGGCATGTGTGATTATTTACGTTTCTAAATTTGACACAGATTTAGAAACGTTACAAATCTCACATTCAAGTTTAAATATTCCGGACGGAATTGATAGTTGGGCCCTTAGTGTAACAGTTCTACGTAATCTACCACTCATTACTACAGTATGTTAAATACCCAGTGCCGCAGGTATTTGGGTCTTAGAAGTTGAAATATTTGTATGAATAGGTTTTATGAAATAAAATGGCATAAACTGATAACTGTACCGAAGGATACGGCAGAATGTCACGAAAGAAGGAGCGCACAGACAGACAGACGGAGTGAATGCTCTGTAAATTTTTAATCCTAAAATCAGAAGGTTTCTTTTTCTTATCAAGAGAAACACATGTACCAAAATACAAGTCACCAGGACATTATTATTAATTATTAATAATTATCACATGGGGGATGTAGAAACATTTTATACAACCTAAATAAAATTTAATATGTTTGATGCAAGAGCGATTACAAATTATAATTAGTAACAAACATTTATAGCGTAAAAACATGTTTAAGCTATGAATACTGTATTACCGGTGATATCCATATCGATTTAACTTTCTTTAACACAATAATATCTTTGATCATTAGCAACACATATTATACTATGATGTATCAAATATCACAAGGGCTTTTATTTTAAATTTGTTATTTTTTCGTAAGTAAAAAATATTTAATACCTCTTTGCATCATTTCTGCCGTGAAATACATTTTCCTTATCGTATTCGAGTCTTTTTATTCTACATATTAAAAACTCCTTCAATAATCTCTTAGCTATTAGAGCAGAAACGCCTCCAAGGCTTCGTTGCCCTTAAAACGCTGGCCTTCAAGCGATTCTTTGAAGGGTCCAAAAAGACGAAAGTTACAAGGTAACCAATGTTTTCCTCATGTAGTCAGCTGTGTGTAGCCTGCCGTTATCTTGCTGAAGAATGGACTTCTGGCCTGTTGCTACTTCTCTTTCCTTCGAAATTTTAATGTTGTGGCATCCAGTACTTATCAATTATATCACTCATTGTGATTTCAAAGAAAGCTATTTGTCAATTTCCACAGAGGGTTTTGGACTGTCTCAATGTTTTACCATCTTCTGTGTATAAATTATATTCTCCATAACTTTTGCTTTTTAATTAAAGAATAATAATACTTAGTTGTTATTTATAATTTATTTCTTTACAATTGTGGAAAAATTATGTTCTAATTTTAACAAATATAACATATTTAATTCATTTCTATAACATATTGTCTATTAAAAGCCAGCTAGCAACTATATTGCGACTAATTCTTTTAACTGGATTGTGCTAGATGAAGCATCCAAATCCAAAAAAAACATTGGGTAGCTTGTAATGATGAGCTAAAAATCATTCGAGTTAGAGATAATGCGTATCAACGATACTCTCTGCAAAACGCTATAAAACAATCGTACCGCAAAGCCTGCCCTTAACAGAAAAGACCTAAAGGGAAAAAGCATGTTATGAAACCAGGAGCTGGAAACCTTCAGGAAAACTTTCTTAGAGCATATAATATATGCAAACGTGAAGAGAACTGTTATAGGTACTCTGTTGCCCTAACAGAGTACAATAAAAAGGTGAGAAGAGCTAAGAGAAACTCATGGAGAGAATTCTGTCAGAGTATTGACAAGGTACCTGACTGTGCAAAACTTCAAACAGTCCTAGCTCGAAGCCCCATAAATGTAGTGAATTGTGTACCTAGTGAAGATGGATCTCACACTAAGGATCCTGAGGACTTCCTTCAGTGTGTACTGAACACACACTTCCCAGGATCTTTCCAGACCAGTGAAACAGTTATTAGTGAATTCCGGCGACATCCTAAAGAGAGAACCTCTGTTCCGACGACTGTTTAGATCAAGCCTAGCAACAGGAGTCATGCCCTTGGAGGACCTCTAGGGTTATTTTTATCCCGAAGCCAGCAAACCCTCCAATAAGGCTGCAAAGGTTTACAGACCAATAAGCTTAATATCCTTCCTCCTCAAGACCATGGAGAAGGTTCTGAATAGGCACTTATGGGACACATTCCTCATTAACTGTCCTTACATCCTAATAACATGCTTATCAGAAAGGTAAATCTTGTGAAACAGACCTACATTGTTTGGTTTTCAAGATTGAATAAGGTATTGTACAAAAGGTTATACTCTACTGCTTTAGCAGTAACGGGGATATAGATGGAGCTTTTGATAATATTATATTATCTAAACTTACATCCAGGGGTACTAAGAAAACTGTTGTCAGATGTATCGAGAAATCAGAAAGTCTTTATTTGCCAATCAATCACACATTACAATATGAATAAAGAGCCACGTGGGACGAATCCTGTGCGTGGCTCTGAGTTCCATTAAAATACTGTGCGCTTATTACATAATATATAAAAAGACAAAAAGAAAGATAAAAAAGAAACACTAATGTTTCGCTAAAGAAACTCTAAAGAACAATATAAATTTAGAAATATATGTACAGTATACGTACAAGAACATGATTAGTAGCAGAAGAGTACTGGCACTTTTGTGCGGAGTCACAAGAGAGGCCAAAACGCAGCGAGCATGTCCACAAGGAGATGTATTATCACCAAGCATGTGAAAAATAGTTGTGGATGACTTACTCTGGAATCTGTATGAACAGGGTATGTATGCCCTAGGTTATGCAAATGATGTTGTTGTCATACTAGTTAGTGGCAAGCATATTGTCACGTGCTTGGGAATGATGTAGAGAGCACTGTCCATTGTGGATCGATGGTGTGATGGAGAAGGACTTGCAGTGAACCCTTCGAAGACCGTAATGATACCATTTCCAAGTATGAGAAAACTGGAAATTTCTCAGGCAATCTTGTGTGGGCGCCAGATACAGGTAAACAGGGAGTTCAAGTATCTAGGAGTCTAACTAGATGATAAACACACCTGGAAAATTCATTTGGAATACATAATGAGCCCGATCTCAGACTAAATTGATGGTGGTGAGACGTTTTGTAGGGTGCACGTGGGGACTTACAACCGACATGCAATATTTGCTTTATATCAGAGTCATTACATCGATGATGGTGTATGGCTCATTGGTATAGTAGCCAAAGGTTGAATAGGTGACTGTCGCTAAAACCTGTTAAAGGTACAGCGATTGCCGAACTTGGGGTCAACGGGCTCCATGAGAGACACACCAACCGCTGCCATGGAATTACTAATAAACCTCCCACCCCTTGAGATATTTGTCATAGGAGAGGCTAAGATGGCTGCCTAAAGACTGCAATGCAATGGGAACTGGCATTATCACCATGCTATCAAGCAGTCCAAGACCTCTGAGATTCTAAACCTGGACATTCTAGAGATGATGTCTGACAGAATGTCAAATGTTTACATATTGGGAAAAGGCGTTTCAAGTCAACATTGTTGAAAGAGAGGAATGGTCAAACGGTGAGCCTGCCTACATGAAGGCTCTAACCTGGTACATGAATTGTTCGAAAACTGTAAAGGGTACTGGGGCAGGAATCTGGGGAGCAAGACCTAGAGCTAGCTTAAGCTTTAGCCTAGTCAAACTGGCAACTTTCCTTCGGGATGAAGTTACAGCCCTTGCAAAACGCGCGAGTATTAATGCGGAAAGAGGCTAAAAAGGCAATACCATCTACATTAACTCGTACAGTATGGCTGGTCTGCAGGCATTGGCCAACCATGACTGTTATTTCAAAGACAGTATGGGATGCTATAGGTTATGAAAATGCTAGATAAAACCAATAAGGTTATTCTAACATGAGTTCCTGGACATAGAGGAATCACAAGTAATAAAGGGGCAGACAGTTGTGCTAACTAATTAGCCAACTCTCCTTTTCTTGGTCCTGAACCAACGTGTTGGGTTTCATATAACTTAGCACGTAGATCAGTTGCCAAGTATTTGTTTAAGAAACACCGACAATATTGGAGAAAAACTAAGGGGAACGTACAAGCAAAGCAGATGTTCATCGGACTATCAAGGAAAATTGCAGCAGATGCCCTTAGAATGAGTAGAACGGAGATCCGTAAGATCCGTTGTAAAGTAAAACAAAATAACGACGTCTAGGAAAAAAGAAACCTCAACTCGTCCGAGAATATTTCTCACTGAAAGCTTCCAAAGTGATGATAATAGTACGCTGCAGGCAGCTCTTGGACCCGATATTGGGGTTTACCTCCTAGAACTGGCAATATTATACTCGCTTTATAAGCTTTTCTCCGTTTTAAATTAGGAGGTGATAATCCACACCTCTAACATTATTTTAACAACCAAATACTGCCTGTTCTTAACGCCTCGTGTTAACACCTTACCATTTTACAAGAACAGGGCACGAGCGCTAATGATCAGGTATACAGGATGTATCATGCGACCTGTCCTGGACCATTAGTTCTTAGCTTTAACTTTATCCACGAATTTGTTAATGAACCGTATCACAACCAAGTCGGTTACACGTTATAAAATGGCACTTTTGGACGTATGGGGTCGGTTTTTGTAAAGTTTAAAATCTAAAAATTGGTCATGGTACACCTGATAAATAGTTTCAATTGGAACAGGCCTTAATCACAGGATATAAAAGCGTTGTAAAATTGTAAACTATTTTACACTAAATTTTTAACTTGTTAGTATATTTAGATAAAAAACCATAATGTAAACCACTTTTGAAAAACATTATACACGTTGAGAAAATAAATTACTAATGGTATAAAGAATTTCAAATAGCAATATATGCCATTCGTGTAAAATTCAAAATCAATAGAAAACTTAAATTGTTTGTATTTATAACTACGTTTCAAGATAATAAAAGAATACGAGATATTTTACTCAGATCGCCAGATGCACTCTGTACATTGTGCTAACCAACATTCATACTCAGTAATATAAATAAATTATTAAAATCAGTAAAATATTTAATATTTTGTTACTTTACAACTAAGGTCTACTAAAGATGACAGAATAACATGAAAGAAATCACTTACAACTCAAATTCTCGTAAGTATACAGTGCTTTAGAATTTGCTAATAATATTAGTATAACGCTCCTAAATCATTTAATTCTATGGAAATTAAAATAAAATAGTTATGAATATTTAATATAATTTAATTATATTTGAAATTTGCATTTTATATTTTAATATTGATATAAAAACGAGTAAGGTAATTTGAGAAGTAAAGTAAAAACGTGGTAGATGAAGTTTGAAGTTTCCAAAGTAATGTTAGTGGAAGAGTGATTTCACAAACCATAACATGATTAGGACAAGAGCACTGAGGAGGACGAAACTATGCAATCGGCGGCAACATCACCACCGAGGGAGTTGTCTACTCGAAAATGTTTCTCACCGCACTCCATACCTCTGCCAGTCTCTATAATGCAATATTATGTTGATATTAAAATATTCCACGCTCATTTTCGTGATAGAGCGAGTGCACAAACCATAACCTGATCAATGTAGAGACCTGAGAGGGTAAATTGTAGGCAATTACAGGCAGCGACACGGCCGCAGGACTTGTCAGCTCGAAATTGTTTTTCACATTATATCTTTCTACCAGGCTTAATACCTCAATTATCTCAGTCATAGACACGTGATACACAATATTATAAAATTTCAAGTATAATTTGTCTTATTTTTACTAAGCATGTCATTGACTGATACTCAATTGTTTATTGTTCATGTTCTATTAACAAATAAACTTATATGAATATATGACACAAATTGTTGGTGTAAAATATTAATAAACCACACACAAATATAAAAACCTTTGTTTTATTTTATAACATAGTGCACGGAAGATAATGTAAGAATCAGGTATAGTTGGAACTAGAAAATAAATACAATGTTAGGCACCACCCTTTACAATAACCCACAGGAAATTATAACGTAAGTATGAACTATCTACATTTATTTATGTTGGTTAGTTAGTTACTTATAATCAGATAATAACAGATGATTTTAATAAGTATGTTTTTAGATATTTTTATTTTTGAAACGAGAACAATAACCACTACGATTGCTTTTACAGATGTTTTGTTACTGAAGTACAGGTTTATAATGATTTCTCTTTTTCCTTTTTACCTCATTTCAATTTAGAATTAAATTTATTTAGAAAGCAAACTGAAATATTTAATTTGGATTATTTCCTTTAACGAAAGGGGTTGGAGAAGGGGCTTAAGAACCAATTCTTTACGTTAATTCAATCAACACGTAATAACGTAATTTCTTTACGTTGTTGGTTTACTGACTAGGCACTGACTAATCATTGGCTCATTATATGGTAATGATGAGGAGAAGCTTAGGATAATGAAATCAATATTCATCTAATAATTAACACAATAATTCACTGCTAATTCAACAATTCATAAGTACAACTGATCATATCTTGTAAGTGTGTAAATTGTGCCAAATTTATGATAATTATTACCTTAAAGAGGCTGGTTTCTGAGTTAGTTCCTGTATTTTATATATTTTGTAACAAGTTGGCTTAAAAGTAATCACAAAAATTTATTCCCCAGTAAATTTCTTTGCTGTAGATTGAGAGACTAAGAAGCCTCATCGACTAGCAAACAAAGTTAGTTTCATAATAAAGGTGTAACTCCTATCAGTTCGCATTATTTTGTGTATCAGAATGGTAATTTAGGTGCCAGATCATTATAGAATGTATTTCTATATAGGCTTTTACTACTCTTTCCTTTTCTATTATAGAGAAATATACCAATTCAATGGATGTAGTGTTAACGTAACAATAACAATTGCATTTATTTTGTGCCTAATACTAAGTTAAACAACAATACCTGTAATGTGAGTGAGTCTGAAAAGAACAATACGTGAATTGGAGAATGTACTTTGTAACGGAACTTCTCTAGAAGCAGATTCCTGGAGCCTTATTACTTGTTTTATTAGTCCTGAAACCTCTTCGCAGGTTAAATAGTAAAGCAAGTTTTTTATACGCCAGTTCATTTTGAAATATTCTGAAACCAAAGGAGAATGAAGAGGTTTCTTAACAGATGTTTTGTGTATACCTCATACCAATTATAAGGCTCGTGTTTCTCCTTACGGTGCCTCAATGCACTTTATTATCTCTATTTTGCTCTAACAAATCACTGATTTCTAACGAACCAGTACTTTCAGTGAAAGATTACAGACTGACTTTCATGGTACCTCTTGCATTATCTGGGAGGAGGAAATTAGTATGCATAGATAGGTTAAACGGATATTAAGCTACAAATTGTACTAAGCTTAATCTATATCGAGACTGACATACCAAGATTAACTTCTCAGGTTATGCGAACCTAGACTTGCCGACAATAAGATATTATGTATCAAATGTATTTGTAAGAAAGCTAAATCCATCAAAAATAATAAATTTTGAAAAATATATAAAGAAATAATATATCGATATTTTTATCATTGATCAGGAAACCAGTCATATCTACTATATTCCTAGAAGGATGAAAGACTAGATGTATTCTACAAAGCCCTCAACGCGACAGGGCATTATGGACAGGATTAGAAATGCAGTTCATTTGGTGATGAAATCTTGTGTGCCGTTGCCAGGTTTGGAACTCGTATTAAAATGTGAATTCAAAATCAAGACAAACATTTGAACACCTATAGGGGAACATAAAATACTGAATAATCACTCATACAGAATACAGTAACAGCATATGCAATGGTTGCAACTCGTACAGATAAAATATTTAAAATAAATACGTACCATAATGAGTAAATCAGAAAATAAATATTTGTGTAACGTTAGCAGAAAGCTAGTGATACTTGATTTGCTAAATCAGTAAAGGGTTAAAAGTGTCAATGCAATTTGTAATACATAATCGTATTATTGTAGTAAAATACCAGTAGTTTAAATGTCTTTCAAATGCAGTCATTAAACAATTATTCTGTCATATAGTCAGTAAACAGGATATGTTTTGTATCAAATGTGCAGTCTTCCAACAATGTATGATTAAATGTTTTTGTAATGCATGTATGTGTATTTAGTTATGCTTTCAAGACCCTAACAAGACAAAACCTATTAATTAACAATATGACATGAATTTACATCTCATGGAATTCTCAAAAACAGTCCAAAATACATGATACCATATATTTAGTACATACATTAAAAGATATACCTAATATTACAAAGTTTAAAAATTACTGTTACTTTTTTATTATTCTTGAATTAGAGTATTTACTCAATTCTGGTCACTGGATAACAAAACGTTAACTTTTTAAAACACTAAGGGAATGTTGATATTTAATAAGGTAATAAGTCTGGTTTGAAGTTTACCTATGTTATTATAGATTAACATCAAGATATTTAGTTCTTAAAAGTTTCTACACTTCATGCACCAAACTTTACAGTTATTATATTAAAAAACACACCATGCTACGCTTGTTAAAAACTCACCTACGATAAAGCATTAAAAACTCGTTTCAAACGCTGTCTGGTGTCGAACGCGTTTTATAGCTTGAACGAGTTTATAGCTCATAGCTTAGAATACTTGTTTGAGGAAAGAAAAATTGGCGATGAATGGAAGTGAGTGTGAAATGTATGTATAGATAAGAGTTCGATGTGGCATGTGTGTCGAAATTATTAGATAGTAAAGTTGACGTTTGTTACACAAATGTACTTTTTGTCTCTGCAATAAATATTTCACTATTGACTATTGTTTAAAATGGCTGCTTGGCACCATGAACAGTCAGCTTTATTGCAATATCTGTCTAGGTAGTTTAAAAGTTTTACTCTATTTCTTTTCATTAAAGGCATAAATTGTAGTGCTACTTCTTCATTTATCTCCTGCCAGTAACTTGCCACCCGGCGTAACAGCTCCAAGGAAGAAGGCTATCTCTTTCAATTCAAGGGTCAGCCGTTGTGAACTTTTCACAGAAGCTGCCCAAAGAAGAGGTGAACTTATGAAACCTCCAAATTACCCACGACATCTCTTGTATTCGGCCGAAGAACTCTTGAATATAAACCGAGTGTTTAATCAAATACCTAGTTTTACTCGAAATGTTATGTTTCTCGTTAAAGTTTAATCTATTTAATAACTAAATTCAGCGCTAAGGCCTCATGATATGCACAGACTAAATGCATTAATTTAGGATGAAAATATTTCAGAAATTTCAAAAGGCTTCCTTTCCTATATCTCCGCTGAGTTGACCTAGAACACTTATGTTTGTCTCATTCACTTCTTAAGTGGTTTAGGGGATATATTCATTGCCAGGACAAAATGTGAGGTCCATTGAAAGATGAGATATGACGTTATTACCAAACTACCACAGAACTAACAAAGTACCTAACCCATGGAAAGTTTGAACTTATAGCACGCAAGGCCGATGCGAGGTAAGGGATGAACAAAGTTAGTCCATTAGATGAGGATAACAAGGCCTCGGAAATTGCAAATGGCCTCCATTACTCTGCAGTGAGTTAATCTAGAGTAATCCTGGATCTGTCTTACTTTCCACCTACTGTCTTCTGAGATCTTCAGAGTAAAGGAATGGGAAATTTCCTAGTTCACTTTTTTAATTAGTCTAACAACCCCTCAAATAGTGAAATTTAACTTTTAAATATTTAGAAAACTCGAATGCGTTCTTGAATCATCTATGTGTTAATGTTATCTCACTGTCATAGACATAAAATATATGTTTTAGTTTCTCTTTACGGTTCTCAATATAATGGGGCAAATTCCTGCATTCTGCGTTATAACCATAACAATTCAAAAAGTACTTAGTGACGAAGCTGGTCAAGTGAAGTTACCAGCAAGTACAATGTTGCAGCACACGGATCAAAGATACAGCCCTAGGCTTTACATATAAAATTATATCAGATATATTATGAAATGCTGATATGCCCATTATTACATATCATTATAAGGATAAGGCATTTAAATAGAGAATTATCAATCACTGATTAAATACACAAAACAAGCAACTCTCACTAGTATTCGACTCACAATCCAATGCCGACGTGGCACGACGCAATTCTGCTCAAAGCTATTCCCCGGAGCCCTCACCATTAAGCCCCTGGCCTACAGCCCGGGGCGAGCGTGTTTATTGACGGCTCTAATGTTTGCTTCAAGAACATTAAGGGCGCGCTACTTGTAGGTATTGATATTCTTGTATATTATCGAATATGAGATCGGTAATAAACTAAATTAGAGTGCTACGTCATCATGTCTTGTGTTTAAGAGAATGTATCGGAACTTTTATGCACCGGAGGGATTTTTATTTTGTTCCTTCTATTATAGTCAAAATATTTGTAAAATATTTGAATGCCGTAAAATGTTTATACTGGTAATAGTAAAAAAAACTACGGAACATTTGGAAAATATAATTGTATTTAATAAATTCTCACACTGTTCAGCTCACTGGTTATATAAACTGATGCATTTTATGCTCATAAGGGATAAGATGGCGGCCCCAATTATTGCTCAGAAAACACTACGGTTCTCAACATACACTTTTTGGATTAAAAGGAACGAAATTTTTCATCAAGAAACAAAATGAAAGAACTTTAATTTCGTATTTGTAAATAACACTCGCAAAAACTATACAAAACATTTTCCTACAAATTTTGAATTTCTTATTAGTTTGAAATTGAATTTTCAGTTATATTTTTATATACATTCTTAAAAAAATAAATTTATGTTACAGTTATTTACTATAATAATAAATGGTGACCGTCATTCGTCATACGAACCAAACATTCTTCGTATATTCAATGGAGTAATAGCAGCAATGAACTCCTGTTTGGTTAAAATGAGCCTAAATTTACTAAAGTAAACATTCCAGTGACAGTATAATTTGCTGTGATTATAAAATGTGTATGGAACTACTGGTAAGTAATAATCTATTACCTCCCCCGACCCCAGCTGTGACCACTCCTGGCTGGTTTTTACCTTCCAGTTGAACATACCACTGTGCACAGCAGAAACTAATGTGTCACTTAAATTTGGGCAAACCTATGGATGTCCAGGAGCGGCACATCAATAACCGCAAATGTCGATATTCGGGGGTGCAAGAACAATTCGATAGATCTAATCTACTGCAGGACATGACTATTGGAGTTTAATGGGGTTCGTTCCCTAACCTCAGAGGTTCTTGGTAAACTCAACAAGGGTGTTCCACCCCCCGACTGCTTTGACTGGAGAGGCTGTTTCTAAGCTGGCCTCCCCTTGTTCCTGGGGTACATGGCTTTGAGATTAGTGCCCTAATTCCGTGCATCTGTCACTTCCTTAAATCAAGATAAAACAAGGGTTAATCCTATTTTCTTTTGCATGACTGAACCTGGCTTAAGTCTTTGTAATATTGAGCTAGTGTCAGCTTAACTAATTCGAGCTCATCCTTAGGTCTAGGCCTACTTCCGAAACAGAATTTTCCTTAACCATCCGACTGATGACCGACGGTTCAGCCGTCGATGAACTTTCCGCTACTATTACGCGAGAACCGTTAAAGTTATAAAGACATAACTTGCACCAGTCGAATCCTCCACTCATACATACAAATTCATTTGATATAGTTTATATCCGTAATATTACTCGTTGTCAGCTGATATAAATCCAAAGGCCGCCCGTCATACAGCTGACAGACTACGCAGCTGTTGACGCGCAGCATGGTCGGCGCGGCGCGTTGCTTGGCTTTGACGTTCTTTGTTGCTACTCTTGCTAGGTTATTATGTGGTCTAGTTTTTTATGATTGATTGTTACATTGTAAAATGGGTGATCCATAAATTAGACCACTATCTTAGGCCTACACACTCAGGGAAGAGAAAGAGAACAGATTCCAGTGGTGATGAGTGAAAAAAAGAAATGGTACATACTTTATATTTTTATAAAAAAACTTTTGTGTTGTAAATAAGTGTATATATGTGATAATTTTTGTGATCACTACAAAACTGTGTATATTTTGTACATTTACAGTGTAGTAATTTCTCAATTGAAGTGAAAGCTACATGTAGTGAAACTTGGAAAACAAAAAATTATTAATACATATTTTTTAATTTATGTACAAATAAAAAAACAATACTATGGTAAGTGCATATTTTTTAATATGAAAAAAGTTTTCTCTAGTTAAAAAAAATTATATATAACATTTATTACTTATAATTTGTCATATATTCTTTTAAGATATCTGAAATATATGCTGCACAAAGACAAAAACCAGTGTATCATTCTGGGAGTTCCTTATTATCAGTCGGAGGGAATCATAGAAATTTTAGATTTTTAAAAAGAATGTTATAAAACATTTTTTAGACATCTACACCAAAAACACTTTTCAGGATCCAAATGAATAAGGAAAAAGAAAAGAAAATTTTTTAAATATTTTCTGAAACCTCTAATTCAGTTTTTGCTACGATTTTAACCTATGTCCTAATCCTAAAGAAAATCAAACATTATAATTGAATTATTTTCTAACTATCAGAGCTATGTCAGACTTCTTTGAATTAAGCCATTAAAAACTTAGATTATATTATTAATTAACGATTCAAATTGAAAATGAGTATTTTAACTGGAGAAACGTTCTACATCGTGTAGTAGCCACTGTTAAGCTGCTCGCTAAACTTGAACTTCCTCTTAAACGTCACAGAGAGCATCTTAAATTTCTGGTACAAATACAAGCGAAGAACATTTTGTATGTTTAGAATGTCTTTATGAATTAGATAAGTTTCTGAAAGAAAATTTATTGAAATGTGATCCCTGTGGTCCTGGAAAAACTAACTACTTGTCTCTTCAGCTCTACTAATAGATTTTAACACTCAAGGCAAAAGACCTTATATAAACTCTAAGTAACGAAGTAAAGAAACTCTACAATTTTCCATAACTGTAGATTCAACACCCGATATGAGTCGTGTAGACTAGTTGACTATTGTAATACGATACGTCACAATTAATGGATGTCCAATTGAAAATAGTCAAGTCACACAAAGCAGAATACGTGAAAGAGTCAGTACTGAAAGTAGTGAATGGTCTAGGTCTGTACATAGCACAGTATAGTGGTAGGTGCTACGAAAATGTATCAAATGCGTCAGTGGTACTTGTAGAACTACAACCCAAGGTACTGGAGATGAGTTCTAAAGCCTTTACTTGCCTTGCACCATTCAAACTTTAAACTTGGTTGGCAATAACTTTGCCGAAAGTTGCAGTGGGTCGCTATTTGTTTTGAGTTGATTCAACATGTGTATACGTTTTTTAGTGCTTCAACATATAGATAGGGTACACTCATGATGCACCTTCAGCCAAAACATCTAGTTTTAAAACGACTGGGTGAATCCAGGTGGATTACCAGAGCAGACGCTTCCTTAGCTCTTACAAAGGCTATGTAAAAATTCAAAATGCTATTGTAGGAACACTTGCAGGTGTTACATAAAAAACTGCCTGAAAAAGTTACAGTTATTGCGCAAGCACTGGGGATGGCCAAAGCGTTACCCTCTTACGAAACTGCCGTTGTGATTGTTTTATAGAACCGCTTGCTTGAAATATTGTCTAAAACCAATGAGTATTTACAAAAAGAATATCGTAACATTAACATGGTAGTACAGCTGACGGTGTCATTGACAATCTATGTTTTGGATGTAAGTGAGGATTTCCCAACAATGGAAAGTGAAGCCCAAAGTTAATTGACAATGTTGACAGAAACATTTCAATAAAGAGATGATGAAATAAAACGATATAAACGGAGAAATAAATCAATCAGAAGAAAGAGACTCCATCTTCATAATATAATGAATTAATGTCACAGGGTAGTGATACAGACGGAGTGGAAATATTCAATCTTCAAGTTTGTTAAATAATTGTTTATAAAATACAAAGAAAACTTTAGCATATTATAATAATTTTTCAGAACATGTTTTCTGTTAATTGATTAACTTTCAATAAGTCACTGAAATAATATATCCGAAGTTGATTCAAACACTTTCTGAGTTCTTAAATATCTTAGAAGAAATCAATGCAACATGTAGGTCCACTATAATTGACGGGCCGGACGTAAATGTGATTAAGAATTGTTAAGAAAATAATATACGCATATTGCGACAAACAACGTACTTAAAGAATATTTCTCAATCAGTACCAGTCATGAATAAAAGAATTTACACTATAAGTCTTATGTATCGAAATTCATTCTTTAAATAAAAAATATTAGTATTTAATTGTCAACAAAGTGCCCATAAAGGCCAAGGTGCGAATGGCCCCCATGTATTTACACACGCCACTGAACCCCCTAATGTGGAAGAGGGCAGATACAAATTTTATTGATCTTCTTAAGATTAGGCTTTAGTGGTTTCATCAAAAGACATCAAAAAATTAAAATGTTCGTATAGATCCCAACTGATTCCAACTCTTGTCAAACTGTTTTTAAAGTATTTGTTTTATCCTAGATGCAAATTCTTACATTATTTGATGCTATTTTAGATACCAATGTCCAAAAAAAACGAGGTTGTACACTAATACTTAATACTTAAACACTACTAATACGTTTACTTAAAGTTGTATCGACAGTTTCAAACGAGTAACTCTTTAATATCACGTACAATTTAAACTCATTCATTAATACATTATTCATTAAATTCTCCATACTTGATTATTAGCGCTGGTGAAATGTCCTTGTCAAATGGTAAACTAAATCTACAAAATAAATTGAGCGTAACAATGTTGTCATGAATTCTCAGTTCACTAAGGAGCCTTATCAGCCAGAAAGCACAGCCCCTGGCTCGACGTTGTCAGTAACGACGGGAATATATTGACTACGCTCATCCGCTGTCAGGATCCTGGCTGAGAGGTCTGAGGTAACAGATCATTAATAAGGGCATCCTAGATTCGTTTGTAGGGCAATTGGAGTAACATTTTTCTGCAGAGCATATAAATACTTAATACATTTTTATTTGCTTGTAAATATAAATGTTTACAGGACCTTAAACAAAGTTTTTGATTTTGCTAACATGGATACTTTTCTACTTTCATGACCAACATAATTCTACATCCTGAATTAATACTGGAACAAACAAGAGCTAGTAGACCACCATTATAGATGTAAAATATAATGCATACGATTCGTTCTTCAGCTACTGTGATTGTAACAATAAAAGTTACAATCACAAGTATCTGTGTATTTTATTTTGCAGTTGTGCAGGGAAGTATGATTGTGACCAAAATTATCCTAATATTACTAATAAAAATATTTCAGGTCGTTACAAAAGTAAGTTGTATCTATCTACTGCTATGGTACATTCGACCTGCTCGTGGTACCAGGCGTTTTGTATCGTGGAAATCGTAATCATAGTCATGCTTGGACATGGTTTTGTAACATTAAATATCAATAATACCAAAAGCCTTGCTATTTACCAAAGTCATAAAGTTAATCCTGATATAATGCCTGAACTGGTGTTGCCTGATCCTGCGGCACTGTTGAGCGCGGGAAACAATGCAATTATTTAGGAGTATAGACTGTAAGCTTAGTTGGTCTCCATACGTCCGATACATCAATAAACGACTCAGTTACATCTATGGACTTGCTGTTGTTGTGTGATGTGGTGGAGTGGAGTGGCGCCTCTACAGCTGGTTTTGAGCCGTCGGTGAGTTATCGCGGTCAATTATAAAAGTTAGGGAAATGTTGAGTTTAGCTCAAGTTCACCTACTCATTAGTACAGCGTCTGGAATTTACACTAAAACTTTAGCTAAACTCAATATTCACGTTAAATAAAATCTTCTCGTCATAGCTACGTTATGAGTATCTAAGTTGTATCAAGCAAAGGTTAAAAGATATTAACCGTGTTTATAATTTGATGATATAATTGAAATTGATAAATATAGAGTAATCAGCTTTCAAACTTCCAGTTATTTTGATGATTTTGTGCATAGTTAAATACTATGCTAGCAAACTCATGTAAATGTGCAAATATTATAGCTGAAGTTTGTATTTTCCATCGCAGTGTTTGGGGAAGAGTGATTTTAAAAACCATAACATGATCAGGGCAAGAGCACTAAGGAGGACGAAACCAGGCAGTCGGTGGCATCACCACCGAGAGAGTTGTCTACTCTAAATTGTTTATCACCTCATACCATGCCTCTGTCAGTCTCTATAACGCAATATTATGTTGATATTAAGATTTTCAACGATAGATCGACAACACAAACCATATCTTGATCAATTTAGAGAGCTGAGAGGGTAAATTGTAGGCAATTACTGGCAGCAACAGGGCCGCTGGAATTGCCAGCTCGAGATTGCTTCTCACATTATACCTATTTATTAACCTTGATTTAGTTATCTTAGTCATGAACACGTTTTCATAGTATTATCAAATTTCAAGTAGACGTCGTATTTCAGGTGACTGTGCTTTAGAGTGATATTCACGGGTTCGTTTTAATGTCCTAATGACATGTTAAGTTATGTATATTGTCAAAATATGTTACAAAAGTTACATCATCATATTAATAAGCAATATACAATAATTTCAAAACTTTGGATAATTTTTTCTTTCTTAAGAACTGACAGTTATTAGGTAAAAAAATTATGTTTGTTTTACGCTATAGTACACTGAAAATTGGGTAAAAATCAGGTATTGTTGCAACAAGAAAATAAACACAATATAAGTTTTGGCAACACACTTCACCTGATCTAAACAAAAGATTTATGGGAATATATATATATATATATATATATATATATATATATATATATATATATATATATATATATATACACACCTGTATATATACATATTCACTAAAAACTATACCAACATAAAACTATGTTATAACTATTACATATGTTTTCCCATAAAACATAGGTTTAATGGGAATATATATATATATATATGGAACTGGTAAGCAGTGTTTCAGTGGAAATCTCGCTCTGTTGTTTTCGTGTTTTTAACAGTATTTATCGTATTGCATACAACTAATTTGTGATAAACCTACTTGTAAAGATATAGTTTACAATGCCGAGTAATGGTGATGGTGTAAAATGTGGCAAATGTAAAGAAGATATCCCTCTAGATGGAGAGTATGCACTTTGTAGGTTATGTCAGTCAAGATATCATTTTGATAATTGTAGCATGAAGGCACAGTCATGGAAAAGTCTGGGGAAGGCTGGACAAGTAAAATGGAGTTGTGTATCTTGTAGCTCCAAAGAAAGAACCTCTAGTCAGACGCAAGAGGATGAAATATTATCTCATGAAGTTACGACCAAGATAGATAGCCTACTGGCACTCATTCCGGCAGTAAGGCAAATTATGGATACGTTGGATTTCTTGCCAGAAAAATATGATGATATTTTAAGTGAAATTAAATTGCTTCGTCAGGAAAATAAAGACTTAAAAGTTGAGCTGAAAGAAGTCAAGGCAAAGCAGCAGGTAAGTGATGCTACTGTAAAGGACTTGCTGAGTAAGTTCAACGAAATGGAACAATATGGTAGAAGAGTGAACCTGGAGATTCATGGAGTGTCTGTGAGTGGTCCCAAGGTCGAAGAAGAAGATACATATGAAGTTGTGAATTAAGTAAGACTATTAACGTTCTTTTTGTACCAGAGGAAATCCATAGGATTCACAGGCTTCAGAAAAGGAAAGATGGAAAATTCTCCTGCTATAATAGTACAGTTCTTTTCCAGCCAAGTGCGGGATAAATGGCTTCAAGCAGGGAAGAAATCACGACCTTCGGATCGGGATACAGGTAAACAGGTTTTCTTCAATGAAAACCTATCTCTACTACAAGAATCTGCTGAGAGGCACCAAGGCAAGAGCTAAAATCTATAACTATAAGTATGTATGGTTTAAAAATGGGAAGGTATTTGTAAAAAGAGGTGAAGGAAGTGAAAATGTAATTGTAATCAGAAGCTTAGATGACATAAAGAAAATTAGTGTACTGGGATTCTTAGATTAGCTTATATTATTGTAGTAATACATCACAAAATTATGGATGGTCTTGAAACAGATCTAGATAAAAATGTCAGGTTTGAAAATTACAGTGATATATACAGTTGGTTTTCTCATATTTCTGAGGATCTTGAAATAAGAGTTTTCCATTTAATTATAAGGTCAAAAATAAAAACTGGGATGCCTTAAACATTCAGTTGCAAAAATTCATTCATAGATTGGATATTATAGTTCTGTCAGAAATCAGCTCACTCATGTGACGAAATTGTTGGGTTACACTTTATATGGATTCTCGAAAGTTTGTTCATGTAAGGAAGGTAGAAGAGGAGGCTTAGTACTATTTTATAAGTCAGCAATGTTTACTTTCAGTCAGTTGAAGCTAAGGGTAGATTCATTTGAATGCATAGCTGGTAAACTAGAATATGTACTACTTAAACAAAAATGTATAATACATATTATAGCTATTTATAGGCCTCCTCCAACAAGTACAGGGTTTTCAACTAGATATTTTGTGACAGAAATTGATGGTATTTTGAGACAGTATTTTTCTGTAGGAAGTGTGGTATTTTTGGGAGATACTAATATCAACATTATAGAAAATACCAAAATTATAGCTCAAGATTATGAAGCAATGTTAGTATCTAAAGGTCTTGTTAGAGTTATTGATGATTTTATTAGAGAGGAAATCAAGGCATGTAGGGTGACCAGATCTTGCATTGATCACTTGTACATGAGAGACGTTTTTAATTTTAATGAAATACTTGGTTTTGTGCTGAAAACTAAAATTTGGGATCACTATCCTATTGGTGTTAAGCTTTCCCTTAAAATGAAATCAGATATCCAGTGCATAGATTTAAATGAAGGTAAAATAACATATGACGAGTCTACGTTAAAAATAGAACTACAGAATATTAATTGGGATCATATGCCTGTAGATAATACCAATAGAGCATTTGAATTTATAGTTAACCAATTTAGAAAAACATATGAAAATTGTAACTTAACAATTATAATAATAAAAAAGTACAAAAACACAATACACGTAGAAGGATTGAAAAAGAGTGGATGACGGATTATCTAAGGGATTTGACCAAAGAGAGGGATAGGATAGATTGTTTAAAACATGGAAATCGGATCCGACAAATGCTAGGGATAGAACTAATTATAAATTTTTTAGAAATAGGGTTACATATAAAATTACAAAAAAATGAGTACTACAAAACTTATTTCTCAAATGTAAGGAATGATATAAGAAAAATGTGGAAAGGCATAAATAATTTATTAGGAACAACGAAAGACAAAAATACCAAATTGCTGATTATTAACTTAATGACACAAACAATTGGTAATATTACAAATGAATTTGCTACTCATTTTGACGTGGGAGTTACACAGGCTGTTCACAGATGCAATACAGTTAAAGAACTAATAAGAGAAAATAATTTAAGAGAAAACCTTTATATCCCTAAGGCTACAGCTAGAGAAATCATAAATCTTATACAATCAGTGAATGAAAATAAGCCTACAGGTATAGATTTAATAAGACAAAAGGATTTAAAAATACTCTCACATTCACTTGGACTTGCATTGGCTAGAGCAATAAATTTGTCTTTGAGTGAAGGAATATTCCCTGAGTGTCTTAAGACTTCAATAGTGAGACCTATATATAAAAAGCGCTCTAGAGAAATTTATAAGAATTATAGGCCAGTGTCATTGCTTCCCAGTATAGAATATATATATGAACAATTTGTTGTGAATAAGTTAAATGGGTTCTTGAATCAATGTCACATTATTAATGAGAATCAATATGCTGTTCAAAAGGGTAAGGGAACTGAAATTTTTTTGAAGGACTTTGCTAACTATGTAAATGAACAATTAGAAAAAGGGTGTTATGTATTGGCTTTGTTTTTGGATCTATCAAAGGCATTTGATACCATCAATCATAATAAGATGTTAGTAGTCCTGGAGAACATTGGTGTTGTTGGAGTAAACTTAAACTGGTTCAAATCATATTTACAAAACAGAGATTACAGAGTAAAAATAGTAAACACTTATAGTGAATATAAGCTAAGCAACTGTGGAGTACCACAAGGTAGTAACCTTGTCCATTACTGTTTAACATCTATATAAATAATGTTTTTAATGTAACTAATTATGTAAAGGTGTGGGCATATGCAGATGACATCCTTCTGGTAGCATCTCATATGAATCTTGTAACTGGCCAAGAAATGCTTCAAAACGATTTTAATGAAATAAATAAATGGTTGCATAATATGGAACTTGTAATAAATCCAAAAAAAGACTGTTATGATGAATATTCACTTATGAAATAAAAAAGTATGAAATGATCCTATTTTAAGGTACCACACATATATGTGTGAGCAACTACATACACGTTTATACCTCACTTCATGTGATTGTGACAGAATAAAATTAGTATGTACCTATGATTATCTCGGGATAACAATAGGTAATGGTTTAACATGGAAATACCACATTGAAAAAATCCAGAAAAAGATTTGCTCGTGTGTTGCTGTATTTTATAGATTAAAAAATATATTGAATATTGAAAGCAAGATTTCAGTATACAAAGCGTTAGTGGAGCATTTGTTAGATACGGAATAATTGAATATGGAACAGCTGCAGACAACCACCTCAATAAGATACAAAACCTTTAAAAGTAATGTCTGGTTATGATGTTGAATGGCAGAGCTAATAGTATTACAGAAAAACAGTTGTATATACAAGCCAATAGCTTGACACCAAAGGGTTACTAAAAGTATAGCATCCTTGTATATTATTTTGCAGATAATAAATATAAAATTTCAAGCAGTAAGAACACTTCTATAGCTTTAAGAAATATTGAAAAATCCAAAGTTTATAGAATAAAAAATACTTTTGGTTAAAGATTGGCCAAATATATTGTTCCTTGCCTATTTAACAGTCTACTAAATTATATTTTTAATGAACATAATTATTGGAAGTTTAAAAAACTGGTTTACAGGTGGTTAATGGAAGAGTTTTAAATTTAGAATATAGATCTGTAAAAACATTTCTAGATATTATTAACTTATTATGGTTATTAGTAAAGGAGAATTTGTGATTAATGTAGGTATGTATGTATGTTATTATTGTAATGTTATTGTGGACATTTCCTGTTGTGTAATGATTACTGCTGTGATAAATATATAGTCTATATTAACTTCTTGTTAACTTATACCATAATATTGTTATTTTTTATAGTTTAGTTTTGTTATTGTAATGTTGTTGTTGGGGTCTGTTGTTGGATTTTGGTTATTGCTGTGATAAACATATAGTGTATATTAATCTGTTATTTTGGTCCATGTTATATTTTTTATAGTTTTGTTATGCTTTTGAATATTATGAATAAACATTATTAGATTGTGTTATATGTGATAAACATATATGCCTAGTATAATATATTATATAGTTATTGTAATTATAATTATTATATGTTATTTATTGTGTTATATTCTAGCTTAATAGTTTTTAATTATTTATGTAACCTGATTAAGCTTCATGAATCTATGGTGGATCTGGTTCCCCTATTATAGATAAAATCAGATACAGAGTAAATTATATATTTTTGTTGCAAATTCTGACATAATATTGTCAGTTGTCTGTGTATAAAATGTTTTGATGTGATGATGGGATTGTTGTTAAGAAAATGTTATAGATATATTTATAAAAGCATAGCCTATAGTTTTTGTCGTTGTGGATGATATATAAGTTGTATTTTTTGAAGTTTATTAGTTTAATTATTATTATTTATTTATTTATTATTTATTATTTTTTAATGTAAACACATGCCAAATATAACACATAAATTTTATCTATACAATAATAAACCGTTTGCTAGGGTTTGCCATTGGTATGAAAGCCTGTAATAACACATACACAATAGCGCATACACAATAACACAATACCAAAACACAATTAGGTTAGCACAGGGATAACATAAACACATATCACAGACTAAATAGGCAAACAGACACATTGACATGTATTTTGAATGCTATAAATGCTACACATGGGTGAAATAAATTAACACAGTTATTTATTTATTAATAATAAACTAAAATAAACTTTAATAATTAGAGCAAAATTCATGCTATATTTGCACGTGCATTGCAATTGCAGAAATAAACACTGGTAGTGGCGGAACAAGGAACGCCTGATGGGAGGGGGTATTTATTATTGTCTCATACCGATTGGAATTGGGTAAGGACATCGACTGCTTCTGAATCGAAATCATACAATCCAATCACACTATATGACCAGTGCGAATTTGTTAGTTAGGAATATGAACTTAATTTTAAGAGTTAAGAGACCGGTTTTATCAGTGTTTATAATTTGAAATGTAAAGATAAAATAAAACAAACCTGTATGCTGTTATTCTTGCTTGTAAACTTGAACAAAATAATAAGTGCCAATTTTGATACGTAATTTAATAAATACATTGTATGGTTTAGTTAAGATCGTTTACTCGTAATTGGGACCCCGTTGACAAGTTTTGCACTTAGCGGGGCCGTTGAAATGTAAGCTTTTGGAAATAAACCAATTCAATTCAATTAAAATTCAATTCATATATATATATATATATATATATATATATATATATATATATATATATATATAAATCATTGATGAAGTAGTCAGTCATTATTTCAGTTATTATTAATAAGTTAGAAACAATTATTTCCTATTTAAATATAACAATAATTAAGAGTAAAAAAAGTAAAGAACGTCTTATTTTACCAGGCGAAGTTAGGGCTAAGAAGCCCTCTCTAACACTTAACCTGGGGACCAACGGCTTAAAGGTGACTTCCTGCTTGCAAGGACAGGATCGCTCAGCGGTCACCCATCCAAGCAGCAGCCACGCTCGACGTTGCTTGATCTGGTTATCTTTCGATAACCACCGTACCCACTACACTGCGCCATTGGCTAATTTAATAAATAACCATTGTTGTTATCTCTAATAGGAGTCATCAGCAATAAAGAACTATTAAATGAAAGTTAATAACATTTTTTACAATATTATATCAACTTTCAATAGGCTTTCCCCATACGACTAATTAAAAGAATATCTTGTTGACAAAACATGATACTCATTTAATGAGTTTTTTGAAAGCGTTTTGGAATAAACTATAGATTATTGGTTAAATATTAATTATACTTTTGTTTATATACATACTGTTTTCGCAAATTAACTTATGTATTTAGTTCTTAAATCTAAGTTCATACTATTGACACCGTTTATATTTGTATATTTATTCTTGTAATGTAATGTGCAAATGGTAAATAAAGATTGTTTTGAATTTGAACTATTATTGTCCATGTTCAAATCTTTCTCGTCTTCCTGGATGGTGCCGGACTTTAAAAACGTGGTGGAGGAACAAATGTTTGAGATTCACTAGATGTTAGAAATTCAAATTCAAGCGCACCTCAAAATTCCCCAAAAAGTAAGCTTTTTTAAAAGTATAATCTAGTACCAACTACCCACATTACAATGGAAAATAACAGAACGAATATTGTACCAAGTGAACCATACATACAATTTCGTGGTTCTTGACAGTGGTACAGACACACAAACAGTTGAAAGTACTTGGCGTCTGGCAAAACAGCGTTCTGTATTAATCCTAAAATGTTGTAGAAGGAAATAATAGACAGCAATGTTTTATATTGATAGCTATAAGTTGAGTGCAGTATTCATTACATATGCTGTAAAAGCATTAGTTAAGGTTTTATCGTAGTCCTCAATATACTTTTAGAGGAAGAATTATTCAACAATTTGTTTCCACAAAGATTGTGCGCATTTAGAATGAGCTTAACGTACATTTATGCAGGTCCATGGCAAACATTTGTTTAGGCTGTTACTTTTCTTCTCCATATTCTAATAAAGGGACAATATTTATCCTAGTACTTAGGCTTTTTGCTAGCTTACGATACGTGTGATCTGAAACAAAATTATTTTCAGGTTGGTCTGTATTATTTTTAAAATTCTTTTTGGATAACTTAAATAAGATTCTTTAGAGGTTTTAGTACTGTTAGAGTTATTCTGTATCTTTTTTCAGAATGTAATAACGGAGGGAAAATAATCAACATTGCTTTAACACCAATAGGGTTCCATTCTATTTTAGACATTTTACATGCGTGTACCGTAACAAACACTGGTTAAGATTGGCTTTAATTTATTCTAAATTATTTAAAATTTAATATTCATTTTTTTTATTCATTCTAATAAAGATGTTCAATACAGACATTTTTGTGATATGAGTTTTTACAACTCCTAATAACTTACCTAACCTATAAGCTGGCGTTGCTTTGAATTTGCACATTCGTTTAAAGAACTAAAAAAAATTTCCACTTTAGTTCCAACGTTTCTGACGATTATTAACTGAATGTTCATGATTATAGGTTCTATGCATGATCTACTTTTATATTTAGTATTTTAAAAGTCAGATTACAATATAATACAACATTATAATATTTATTTTCCAACAAAGATAATCTGGAAAATGTATTTGTATTACGCAACGTCCAAATTGTGATCCTGTTCAGAGCTGTAGGGCAGAATCAGATTTCTGACAGAGAAACAAAAAAGGGGTTAGTTCATTACCACCCCCCCCCCCCCCCACCCCAAGATTCAAAACAAGTCGGTGACAAAGAGGCTTAAGACGAACTTTTTCCATCGCTCCACCACAGAGAGTACAAAATACAGTGTAATCTAGATAAAGAGGTAGCAATTGCATTTTATTTTCTATTTTAGAAATCGGGTGTTATTATTTCCATTTCTTTACAAAATCGGACAACGGATGTTACCAAAATTATTGTAAACGAATTCAAATAATAACATGATAAAGCAACATTGAAATTTGAAGACCACTTTTTGTTTTTTGTTTTGAAGATATTATAAATATTAGTCAAGCAAATAAAATAACGAGCTTTTTATAGAACAATGTCTACTTAAACAGGCACAAAAACTGTTGTTTGGCACAAACAACTTCAGTCCAGTTTTCAAGGTTATTTCCCTACATGTTTTTGATCATTTAAAAATAAAATTGTTGTTTTTAGTTATACATTATAGAATTTTTGTCAGAAAACAATTTTTCTTTTTGGAACTATTTATTATTGTTAATAACTGTAGCGTTTTTAAAATGTTGTTTCTTTTATCTAGGAAACAATTAAATTTAAAAACACCCCATATTAAAATGTAATAATTGAGTAACCATAGGCCAAGTCAAGGTTTTGTGTTTTCTTTTAGGTATTAAAAGAAAAAAGGGATTTTTTATGACATATAAATTAATATTTACATGAAAAGGATAATTTCCATGAACTCAGGACTTTAAAATTAAGAAATGTAGTATTTAATAATAGTGTCTACAACCATTATACTGTCTGATATTAGTATAAAGACATTATATTATTGATGTACTAACATTCCTTCTTGTTTGTCTAATTTCATGTTGTTATTTGTTTATAGTGAATGAATGAGAGAAAGAAATTTAGGTCAACCCCCCCCCCCTTGTAATCCAATGTAAATAACGTGTTAGTAATTAAATAAAGGGTCTTAAATATTTTAATAAAGTTTATGAAAGAAAGAAGGAGCCAATCTTCGAGTTGGATTAAAATTAAATATTTTTGAAAACGAAAACGAGGGGAACACAATCTGAAATTCCGACATAAATGGTGACAAAGGGGACTTATGTTCATAGTGAAGTGGAGAATGTTCTGTTTATATGTGGGATGTTGTGGAGGTAAGATATGGAACTAACACTCGTACGAACTAACACTGGCCACACACCGCGGAAGGTCGCACCGGTTACAACAGCGGAGGGGTGGTTGAAGCTACACGGACGGACCCACGGGACGACACATACGACCGTGAAGACGAAAAACTCACTGACTGAGGGGAGATGCTGTCCATCCTTAGTCGTCGACTGGAGGAGACGGGAAAGGACAACATTCCTTTGGAACTGGGAACTGGCCAACTGTAGATATAGTAAAATTAGAATTGGTGAGGGTATTAGGGTTCGCTATCTCGACGTCATTGACCTTCATACCTTTGATATCGGTCAAAACTATTATTTGTTTATGTTCTGTTTAGTTCCAGAAAGAGAACATTGAGTGGGTAACTTATATTTGTTGTACCGTTTTAAAAACATTTTTAATTGCCTAATTGGTGGTCGTTAAATTTCTTTTATAAAACTGCTGGGCCGAGCGTTATTTAGAAGTAAAGGAGAGGGAGTAAGTATTTTAAAGCTACATTGATTTATTTTTTGTAAATTAAAAACTTAAATTAAATACAAATTTTGAGATCGAAAAATTCGGAATTAATTTTAGATTAGATTGTGAAAATAGTTCAGGGTAAAACCGAACATGTTGACTGCCTTGAAATTGATTTGTAACTTGACTTGTTGCGTCTATTGTTCTCCTGGTTTGATACTGCTGGACCAATGAGTGAGCACAACGCCGCGATGTCCCTGCAAGGTTTGGTAGTGGAAATTGTAAAGTGGTAATTGTATTTAAGCGCCCGCTCATAATTTTCGCGACTTCTTGTTGGTTATTTTCGTGAGTAAGTTGATTACAGTGCGGTTCGTGTTTCACATTACGGGGTGTTTTTTTTGTTCCGCGAGGGAATTTTTGAGATAAGACACCAAATTTAATGTGAACGTTTTTTATTGAAAAATAGTCTAACACTGATCTGATATTAAAAGTTAATTTTGGTGTGTCTTTTTTATAGGAAAAAAATTAAATTCATAGAAAACTACAGAGCAATCTGAATAATCTTATTTCTCCGGAGGAACAATATAGAGCATAATAGAATCATTACAGAGTTACATTTTGGTTCATGCTTGCAAGAAAAACGTAAATTAAAAAATTGAACTTTTGTTAATTACTTTAATTGAGATTTGTAAGGTGTAGTTACTTTAATTTTGATATTTAACTGGAAAAACTGTGGTATTGTGAATTATTCAAATTGGGAAATTAAGTTGAACATTAATAATTGTTTTGAGAGAGTTATAATCTTGAATTGAGGCAGTAGACTGTGAAAGTTAAAGTTGTATATACTCAGTGTAAAAGAGAAGTTAAAATTTTAATTTTCTTTGAATTGTGAGTGTACATTAGGAATTGGAAAAAAATTTTTAGTTTAGTTATTTCCAAGTGGTATTTCATTTTTATATTTAAAAAACTTTATTATTCTTAATTTAAGAAGAAGAGGTCAGTGATTAACATTTAGTTTGACATAGTTGAGTTAATTATATTTGTATTTCTTTGCGCAAAGGAATTATTTAAATTTAACTAAAAGGTTTGGTCAATTCCTGTTGTTGGATAATTGAGTGATATAAAAAAAATTTCTTGGAAACGTTAATGTAAACTTATTAAATTTTGCCAGTTTTAAAATAAATCCATTTATTTGTATTTAGAACTGTGATTTTTTAATTTTAGAACAAACCATGATAATAAATTTAATAGATAACTAATTTAAGTAATAAATTGTACTGAATATTCACTAGGTGCTTACTAACCAAAAAAAAATATTTTTATATCGTCCTTGGATGTACTCAGTGATAATTAATAATATATTAAGTTTATCAAAAATCTAAGTCGTTATAATAACGTATTATCAAAATCTTAGTTTTGTATGAACATGTATTTTTTTTGGTAATTCATAATTAATTCACGTTGATTTTAGATATCCTGTTTTTAAATTACGTATAAGTAAATCTGCATTATTGGCGAGTTAAAATATTTATAATTTAAAAAATATATAACGTGTTGCAGGACAGATTGATGATGAACGTCCCACGTTATTTCTAGTTGAAAACTAAACACAGAAAGGCACTATAACACGGTTCTACACAAAAAATGTCGTTTATTTCTTCCATCTAAAACGTATTTGCAGTGGACATAATTTGCATGATAATGCAATCATAATCCACTTTCCCCTCAAAGTTAGTATTGACAATTTAACTGTTTCCCAAAGTTTGAATAGATAAACTAGAAATAAATGAGTTTAAAAAGAAGTACGATAATACAATTTTACATTCAATTTTTTCTTGACTTGCTTTACCCCAAATTACAACAGTTCCCTGAAACTTTTTTTGTTGGAAGTGCAGTTTAATTGGTGTTTAGTTTTAAAACTTTCCATGTTGAACGCGGGTTTGTCGCTGAGTCAAGGCTAGTATTTTTGCAAGGAAGGTATATTTTTTATCAATCGGTCGAGTGCAGGTAATCACACCGTGGACTCTAATCTACATCTGATCAATAATAAACAATTACCACATAGGAAAAAATACTACACCGTGATTAAAATAATCAACAGGTAAATTCTGTTATTAAATTACATATATGTTTGTTCTGTTCGTGTATGCTAATGAGAAATTTATATATTAGACATCGCCATCTATAGGACACTTTTACTAAAACTAAGGCCTCAAAATGCGTATATTAATGCATAATATATAATAAAATATAGGGAGCCAGTCTTCTGTAATTATCAGTTAATTAACTACAAAGACTTACCTCGACTGATTTTAATATCCACCTGGAATAACGTAATTACAAGAACGTTACTATTTTGCCTCAATTGGTAAAAAAATTAATGAGGTGGTAAAGCCTCGCAGAAACTTTTCTTCTGGAACCAATTAAAAATGTGTAATTTAATAAACCCTACAGTACTCGTGTCTCAGTACCTTGTATTGTACCAAATACAGGTTGCTTCGTATTTATTCTAATTTTAGTATTAACAATAAAGTAGGTTTCACGCAATATTATACTGTACAATACAGAACAAATTATCGTTGTGTTTTCTTCCAAGACCTCATAAGAAACGTGTTTATAACTATAAGCCATACACAGAAAATTTCAAAGTGTTCAATAATTTATAGTTTATATCTGTGGCTAATGATTTATACATAAATTATTTGTATCATTTGCGGTATTAAACATTCCACTATCAAGTTAATAATTTTATCTTAGACTTATTTTTTGGTGCAATGGTTGTTTCAGAAAACCTTCCTTTGATTCCCATTCCGAAAATACAATTTGTTAATTATTACTGATTTCAAAAGTTTTTTGGAGCATCTATCTAACTTAAAGAATACATTTTAAGTTTTAGCGTAACATTTTTATTTTTATGGGTAAATCAGCAGATGTTATACTAACAATAAGAAAGAAAAGTTATTAATTTGAATAAATAAATAAGATGAAGCATTATACTTTAACACTTTAATAACTTAAACTCTTTACATAGCAGAAACCTACTTGTTAGCAATGGAGCAAGCAGTTCGATATATCCTGTTGGAACCGATTCAAATTTCAGTCGCAATTCACTGACCTTTATCTGCCTATATCTTTAATACTTGAATCTCCCGTTAAATCAAACAGCTAATGTTATATGTTGTAAATCACCTTAATCTTGTGTACATTAACACTTTTATTATATTTTTTTATTTACCAGTGTTTTACTAAAACTGGGTAGCAGTGAACGAGTGCATGGTGACTAAATTTATCACCGGTTTGTTTATTTCCAAAGTCATTCTTGTCATTACGTCCTCAATTTTAAATGACGCGCACAGCTTTTTATTAGATTGCTCAAAGACAAAATTTTTAATTCCTTCATTTTTCCAAAGCTTTGGTCGTGTGCACCAAGAAAATATTGTTGCAACCAGTCAACACCATTTGCACCAGTCATTTGTGCGGTAAATGTGGTGTGCGTGATCCCCACCACTTATTGGTGATATATTCCTCGATTTGTCCAAAGATTTACTCGTGTGCACCACGAAATATGTGTTGCACCAGTCCAACACCATTAGCACCAGTCATTTGTGCGATAAAATGTGGTGGAGGACCGTGATCCCCACCACTATATAGCGTGATATATTTCCTCGATTGTGTCCAAAGCCTTTGGTGGGGCCGTGCGCAACTCATGCAAATATTGTTTGCTACCAGTCATACACCATTTGCACCAGTCATTTGTGCGGTTTAGAATGTGAGTGAGTCGTGATCCCCACCACTTTATAGGTGATATTATTTCCTCGAGTTTGTCTCAAAGCTTTAAGTCGTTGTGCACCATGAAATATCCATGAAATATTTGTGCTGCACCAAGATCAACAACCATTTGCCAACCAGTCATTTGTTGCGGTTAAATGTGGTTGTTGCGTGATCCCCACCACTTATAGGTGATATATTCCCTCTCGATTTGTCCAAAGATTTACTCGTGTGCACCATGAAAAATTATTGTTCTGCACCAGTCAACAACCATGTAGCACCAGTTTCATTGTGTGGCGATTTAAATGTGGTGAGGCGTGATCCCCACCACTTATAGGTGATATATTCCTCGATGTGTCCAAAGCTTTGTCGTGCGGCACCATGAAATATTGTTATGCACCAGTTCAACACACCATTATTGCACCAGTCAATTCCTGGTGTGCAGGTAAAATGTGGTGAGCGTGATCCCCACCCATCTTATAGGTGGATATATTCCTCGATTTGTCCAAAGCTTTATAGTCGTGTGCACCATGAAATATTGTTGCAAAAAAACCCCCAAGTTCAAACCACCATTTGACACCAGTCATTTGTGCGGGTAAAATGTGGTTGAGCGTGATCCTCCACCACTTATAGGTGGATATATTCCTCCCGATGTGTACCAAAGCTTTGTCGGTGTGCACCATGAACAATAATTTGTTACACCAGTCAACCACCCATTTGCACCAGTCATTTGTGCGGTAAACATGTGGAAGGCAGCGTGATCCCCACCACTTATAGGGTGATATATTCCTCGATTTGTCCAAAGCTTTGTCGTGTGCACCATGAAAATATTGTTGAGAAACCAGTCTACAACCATTTTGCAACCAGTCATTTGTTGCGGTAAATGTGGTGTGCATTGATCCCCCACCAACTTAACAGCCCACTTCTTATCTAATGGGCCCCCCCCCCCCTTCATCATTTTCCATGAAAAAAGTGAATTAAAAGAAGGTTATTTCTACTCAAAAGCGATTATTGATTAATATTCGGCAAATTATTCACATTACTTGTTGGAAATTACATTTTCTCATTTCGTATATAAACGTCTAAGTTTTAATGTCTCTGTTAATGTTAAAAGACATTAATGTGTATAGTTATTTTTTTATCATGCACGCTTAGAAGTCATATTTTCTTTAGAATAATATGTAATATCACTTATAATGAATATATATTCTGATCACATGCGTTCCCACAAGTATCTCATTTCTTTTCTCCGAAAAGTCCAGTTAAAATTAATTTGGTTCTATATTATGCAAACAACCTAACAAGGCAAATTAACAATACCGTATTATTTTATATACATTTATTTATTGAAGCTGACTCTTTTTCTGGCTATTAATTCCCACTTTCGATAAAAATATAGTTTGTAATATAATATTTTAAAATTTATTTTAATGATTAAATTCTTCCAGGAGTTTAGAATAATTTATTAATTTGATTCTAGTATATCATGGTGAAATGTTTTTCAAGGGGTTAAAAAAAATTAGTTTTGATACCATAGTAAATTGTGTTTTACATTTTTCTCAAAACTCTCGCTTGATTTCGTTTGTTATAGGTTCTCTTGTGTTGTAATAAAACTTTAGCCTTTGTTGAGTTCACTGTTTTTTCAAGAAATTTTATTTTAGAGATTAAAATTTTTCGTAATAGAATACTATAAATTTGGCTATAAATTAAGTTTCATAAAGTTTGTAAATAAATTTTTATTATAAACCATTTCATTGTCCTTTTTACATTATAACAAAAAAATAGGATTCTTTGTATGTGATGATTTTTTTTATTGGTGGTTAAACCAATTCTATTTTATGGAGGATGGCATAACAAATTGTTCCGAGATATTGAATATTTAACCGATTAATCAAATCTACCTGATATCCACCCCCCCCCTCACCCCCCGCCTCAAGCGCACCTGCCGGGCATTTAGTACAATCAATGGTGTTAATGGATTTTGAGAGTGTATACACTTCATTGTATTTTACTCCCATCGAACCAGACGTTCCCTAATGTCCACGGTTTTACAGATGAAATTAAATAAGTATACATCCACTACGCAAAAAAAGATAAAAAAAGTATGTTTTACTAGATACAGACCTAAGTAATCTGTCCACTCTTTTCCAGGTCCAGTTTGCTCCATCTGCCTTTTGATTCCAAACGTAGTTCGGCCTTGAGTCCCCGAACGTCTCCTTGTCTCTAACACCCAATCGTCGATCAAGAGTTTCTCCCGTGCAGGCGCCTTCCTTCTAGACTCGGCTCCTCAAGATCCCCTTGAGACTTTGTGGAAAAGCCAGTGGCGTTCCTTCCACCGCCCATCACCACCTGCCAAGGGGCTGCGCATTAACAAATTTGGGTTTTTTGAATGTTAGTTATTGCGAGAAGAGCTGAATCACAATTGATATGGATATTAGGTTGATTGAGGACGTTATATTGTCAATTGAGAGCCCTTAAAACTGTTTATACATGTTTTGCTAAATCCCAGCTTGTGCAAGCGTACCTGTTAAAGAAAGGACGTAACTTGATTATTTGTTGACGATTTCCATGGCTAGGAAACTGTACATAAGGAATTACTAGTTCCAGAGATAAGTAGTTTATGTTTTATAAAAAATTCTACAATGTTTTGGTTAGTGCTAATCGACTCATGTGTGTTGTGTGGTATATATATATTTATTTTTTATATATATAGATAATAATAATATATTATATTATAATTATAAATTATATATTATTATATATAAAAAAATATATTTATAATACTATTATTTATAATATATATTATTTTTTCTATTAATAATAATAATATATATTATTAGACGTGACGAGGACTTATGTATTCAAACTATGTGGACAGTCTCAGTTATATGAAACAGGCTGTCCTCCAATGTGAATTATTGCGTGACTTCAATAATTAATTACTAAGATTTCTACACACTCGTATGGAAAAATGAAAATATCACTTTTCAAACATTTTGTTAAACAAAGACTTCACGATTAAGTAATATCAGTGATCAATAAATTTTTGTCTATTAAAAACCTTACATTCCTTTTCTTATAATGAAATTGAACTCGAAGAGAGGAAACATTAATTTCCCTTTGTTATCATAAAAACTCTGATGAGCTGGAAATTTTAATCTAGTTCCTTTACTTAGCTTTAAAACTAGGTAACAAGGATACCTGGCTGAGCATTACAGTTTAAAAAGAAATAAGATTATTTTGGAGCAAAGCCACTTATTAAAAAACTAATGATCTTAGTGGGGGTAAGGGTGTGAAAAGGTTTTAAAGTGTAATCTTATTGAGAGTAAAATCAGTTTCAAACAAGAGATTTCAAATGTTAATTCTTACATATTTCCAAGAAATGTATTAGAACGGCATTGCGTCTATTAGTATTGTATGAGGTTTTGTTTTAATGATTGAACATCCTTAGAATCTCCGTCGTTCAGTTTATATAATTTCTGTTTTAAATATCACGGGCATTAGCCTTAAACTCCTCATTGAAAATTCTCCTTTGTA
The DNA here is from genome assembly GCF_021130785.1 of Homalodisca vitripennis. NCBI lineage: Eukaryota > Metazoa > Arthropoda > Insecta > Hemiptera > Cicadellidae > Homalodisca > Homalodisca vitripennis. The sequence goes on from NC_060215.1 coordinate 159,889,448, forward strand.
TGTATAAACTGATGGTCCTGACCAAATCGTTCCAACTGAATATTAATTTTGTGAAAAGCTTGGTGGGATTTATTAAATTTATATTTTATAAAGGCATGATGTAGACGAGACCTTAATTTGTTTTCCAGATATTCTTTTTTCCGATCGTTTAGTGATATAAAAAGGTAAAGGAGTAACGACATACCAAGTGTCGTTAACAGGCTTCCCTACAAGTTACAACGATGCAACATAATAAAAGACCTGCTCAGTTCATTTCATTCCCGAGATGTTGGAGTTTATTTACAAATTGTATTTCTACCGCCTGTTTCTTCTCGTTTGCTAGATCATAGTTATCTATAAAAAAACAATGTAAAAACTATTTGCCAACGCTCAGTAAAATCCCATTAAGTGACATGCACCATCATTCCAACTCAGTGTTTCCAAGGATTTAGAAATTAAGAATTGCATGCAAAAATTTAAAAAACCGGATCTTTTTCCGCCATACACATACCACTATTAAACATAGAATTTGATTTGGTCGTTTAACTTGAGGATTAACTTTAAAAATACGAATACAATGTATTGTAATGTAGTTATTTTTAAAAGGCAGGGTTCTATAGAAGCGACTTTCTTATCTAGTATATCCTTATCTCTGTCTGCGCGATAAGCCAGGCCTCAGCCGAAGCGCGCTGTCAGTGCGTGTCCATTCCTTGCAGAAACCAGTTTATTGTAGACTACTACGAACTTTATTCCTTGCAGCAACCAGTTTATTGTTGCCTACTATGAACATTCTTCCTTGCAGCAACCAGTTTATTGTAGCCTACTATAAACTTCTTCCTTGCAGCAACCAGTTTATTGTTGCCTACTATGAACATTCTTCCTTGCAGCAACCAGTTTATTGTAGCCTACTATAAACTTCTTCCTTGCAGCAACCAGTTTATTGTAGCCTAATATGAACTTTCTTCCATGCTAAAACAACTTTTTTGTAGCCTACTATCAACTGTTTTCATTGCAGCAACCAGTTTATTGGAGCCTACTATGAACTTTCTTCCTTGCAGCAACCAGTTTATTGTAGCGTACTATGAACTTTCTTCCTTGCTCCAACCAGTTTTTTTGTAGCCTAATATAAACTTTCTTCCTTGCAGCATCCAGTTTATTGTAGTCTACTATGAACTTTATTCCTTGCAAGCAACCAGTTTATTGTTGCCTACTATGAACATTCTTCCTTGCAGCAACCAGTTTATTGTAGCCTACTATAATCTTCTTCCTTGCAGCAACCAGTTTATTTTATTGTACTATGAACTTTCTTCCTTGCTAAAACAAGTTTTTTGGTAGCCTACTATCAACTGTTTTTTCATTGCAGCAACCAGTTTATTGGAGCCTACTATGAACTTTCTTCCTTGCAGCAACCAGTTTATTGTAGTCTACTATGAACTTTTCTTCCTTGCAGCAACCAGTTTATTGTAGCCTACTATGAACTTTCTTCCTTGCAGCAACCAGTTTATTGTAACTTACTATGAAACTTTCTGCCTTGCAGCAACCAGTTTATTGTAGCCTACTATGAACTTTCTTCGCCTAGCGGATGCTTATAGAAGTGAAGTAGACGCAGTTAAGTTTTTCCAGCAAAAGTCGATTTTACATACCCCCGTAAATGGTGAACGTGGCCACGGTATGGTTTTAAATGTAAACTCACTGAAGTGGGTTTGATCTAAACGTGATTGCCGGAGTATAAATCGATTCCTGTCGACACACATTCATCCGATTCAAAACTCTTGTTCCATAGGGTATTGTTTTTCATTTAATGTTGGTCAAAGAAATTTACAACAATAGAATTTTGTGAAAATGAATTAGAAATCAACCTTAACACTACAGTTTGTTTGTTGTAATTATATGCGAGAAGTTTGTGCCGACAATATTCTACGCAACCCTATTAAAACGTGAGGACGAACACTACTGGAGTAATTGATGAATGTTTATTAAACTTGACGAAAACACAATTTTGGACGAATTACTACTACAAACAGTGGATGTTCGGAGGAGTGTGTCGGGAAAGTCGTGAGTGTCTTAGTAGTCGTTGCTGAACGTTCCGCAGCTCAGCTGTTGCCTACAATTCAAGATCTTACCAGTGACAACTTTGCTCCATACGAGTGGCGAGCATATAACGGGATGTACAAATTAGGTTTTAAACGCTATACAGTAAACCATACATACAATTGGTAGATCCTAACAGTGGTGCACACACACAAACGGTTTAAAGTACTTGGCGTCTGGCAATTTTAGACTCATTCCTTGTGCGAGTTTATGTGGCTTCGGAGACACGAAAGAAAAGGACCTGTTCGAGGAAAATAATACACAATATGGCCGAGTATTAACCTGCTTATCGAGTTGAACAGCTAACTAACTTAAATATTACGTACAAAAAAAATGGGAAAGCATTTTACAGGATGTTATGTAGCGGTATACGTATAACGGAAAAATAGCCTTAAAGTCTATAGGTCAGTTCGTGTATATAGATATCGTGTGTTTGGGCAGAACCACGAGTGATAGGCTACACTAAGGCTCAGCAAATAAATCACCAAACACTGCTTTTCGATACGTGACATATTATATCTTGCTCTGGTGGATAACTAACCTAACACGTGATTACAATCTAGCTTACAGTAAACAGAGATTTGTTATACGTACAAGGTAAAAATTACAAACACACATTATTAACTCTCTCTCTCTCTCTCTCTCTCTCTCTCTCTCTCTCCTCTCTCTCTCTCTCTCTCTCTCTCTCTCTCTCTCTGTCTCTCTGATACCGAGTCTTGGTTAGATTTCATGATTGTTTGTGATGAAAATAGAGTTAAACAATTTGGACAAATATCAGTATCTGGTTTATCATATCATGATTTGATATATTTAGAATTCAATGTTAAAAATAATATAAATACTGATGAGGGTAAAATTTAAGATAAGAGATTTTAGAAATATAAACCTAGATGCTTTGAAGAATGATGTGTTTGAGTTTAAAGTGGGATGAGCTATATAATAGTGATTCAATTGATAATAAGGTAGCTATTTTAGAAAGTTATTTATCTATGTTGTTCAATAAATATGTAATAGAGCGTAATGTTTCTTAAAAAGAGAGACCCGTGTCCTTGGATTACGGGAGAAATTAGAAATATGATGAAAGAAAGAGACGTTATTTATAGGCGTTATGTTAAGACTAAAGACTTAGGTGTATGGGAAAGTTATAAAACTCTTAGAAAATAGAGTAAAGACAGTGTTAAGAGATGCAAGAAATAGGCATTTTGAATTGTTCTTTCAAAAAGATAACTCCAGTAAAGATGTATGGAAGGTGCTTAGGAAACAGGGAGCTGGAAAGGAGAAAACAGGATTAACAGAAACCAATTGTACCTTTGAATAATTTGAATGATTTTTTTTTGTGGTATAAAAAATGAAATTCAGTAATGATTTGGTTCAACAATATAAGAACATGTATAATGAGCCATCTGGGATATTTAGCTTTAAGGATGTTAATTGTGATTTAATGTTTAAAAAGTGGTTTAAATAGTATATCTTCAAATGCTGTAGGAAACGATGAAATTGCAAATAAAGTTTATCAAGTTAATTTTTTAATGAAATTAAGGAGGTTTTTATGCCCATGTTTATAATTTTTTCTATAATTAACTCAGTTGTTATCCTAGCCAATGGAAAAAATCAGTTATATTATATTACCTTTGCCCAAAATATCTAGCCCTTCTGAGTGTAAGCACTATAGGTCGATAAATTATACTGTGTGTGTTCGGAAAGGTTTTAGATAAGTTAGTGCATAGTCAAATATGTGAATACATTGATGAGAAAGATATTTTGTGTAAATACCCGTCGTCAGGGTATAGAAAACACTTCAGCACTCAAACTGCTTTAATTCGTATTACAGATGATTTAAGATATGCAATGGATAATGAGACTTGTAACTATTTTAATGTTTTTAGACTTCAGTCGTGCATTTGACTGTGTTAATCACAAGCTTCTTTTGTCTATTTTAGAGTCTTATAATTTTAGATTTCAAATGTTGTTCGATGGTTTAGTTCCTATTTAGACAATAGATTGCAGCGCATTAAAACCGTAGGAGGCTTGTTTTCAGATTGGAAAGTTAACCTTTCGGTGTACCTCAGGGTTCCACTCTGTCTGCGTTGTTGTTTTTCATTGTATATTAACAGAATAATAGAATCCATTACATTTAGTGAAATCCATATATATGCTGATGATGATGTACAGTTGTATTTGCAGGACTAGTATAAAGGATATTAACATAGCTATCACTAATTTAAATGCTGACTTGGAAAACCTTGTTAAGTGTGGTGCACAAACCATGGATTAGGCTTAAATGTATTGAAATGCAAACCTATGATTGTGGGCACTTCTCGCTTACTTTCTAGCATAGAGCATCATACTGTTTGTTTACCTATAAAAATAAATAGTACAGTTTTAGAATTTGAAAAAATCTGTTGTTAACTTAGGGATATGAATTACTTAAAAATTATCGTGGTCGGAACAAGTGGATTACATACATAGGAAAGTTTATCAATGTTTGTACCAGTTTAAAAACGATTGAATTTTTAAACCAACTTTTATGATTAAAAAAATGTTAGTTACTACTTTAATTTCTCCTTATTTTGATTAAGCTAATATAGGCCTATTGTGACTTAAATGAAACCTTAACAACTAAGCTACAAAGAGCACAAAATGCGTGTATTAGGTATATTGTATAATTTGCGATTAGATGACCATGTAACTAGATTCTACAAGGGAACTAAGACTATTAAAAGTTAAAGAAAAAAGGGAGTATAGTGTTTTTGAAATCTGTGCAAGAAGAAATTGTTAGTCAATAGAAAGCCAGAGTATTTATATGAAGTTTATAAAAGGTTAGGAGAAGGGCACCAACGGGAAACTAGATATGGTGAAGTAGTGTTGACGAGTTCCAATTCATAGAACATTAATTTATAATAGGTCTTTTCATGTATTATCAGTTCGGCTTATGAATTTTTTAGACAACTATGTTAAGGATGCTCCTAGTGTCAATATTTTTGCCAAAAGGTTTATTAAAAGAGGTATTGCTAAGAAGATATTTAAATAGATTATTTAAAATGTACTTAGAAAAGATGTGATGTTTGTATAAATGGAGATTAATCGAAATAAAACATATTCTACAGTGTGTATCTTAATTGAAGTTTGGAGAGATAAAAATAATAATATTTATATTTATAATTAGCGATTTCACCAAATCATGTTAGTTTATTGAAAAATAATAGGTAAAAAATACTTTAATAATGTAATCGTAAATTGTGTGTTATTCTTAGTTATTAGAAATTATATTATTAATACTAGTTAGTTGTAATATAACCTCAACGAATGTAAAAAGAATTGTAAATCTTTGAGCCTGTCCTGGTGGGAAGAGTGGTGGGGGCCAAAACCAGGGGCAGGATAAATAAAAACCATTGTCATTGTCATTGTCATGGTCTCTCTCTCTCTCTCTCTCTCTCTCTCTCTCTCTCTCTCTCTCTCTCTCTCTCTCTCTCTCTCTCTTCTCTCTCTCTCTCTCTCTCTCTCTCTCTCTCTCTCTCTCTCTCTCTCTCTCTCTCTCTCTCTCTCCTCTCTTCTCTCTCTCTCTCTCTCTCTCTCTCTCTCTCTCTCTCTCTCTCTCTCTCTCTCTCTCTCTCTCTCTCTCTCTCTCTCTCTTCTCTCTCTCTCTCTCTCTCTCTCTCTCTCTCTCTCTCTCTCTCTCCTCTCTCTCTCTCTTCTCTCTCTCTCTCTCTCTCTCTCTCTCTCTCTCTCTCTCTCATCGTCACGGCAGACCAAAAGCAAGATGGCGGAAATAAAAAGGAAGGGGGGACAGGAATTAATCGAACAAATTTACAATAAAACATGGTGTGTTAGTTTTGGACTATGCAATAAGTATCAAAAAAATAAAAAATCATAAATTACACTAACCAACTAGAAAACGTATATAACTTGGATATAATAACAATAATAACAACAACAAGATAAAAGAAAAACAATGATAAACATTTAAGAATTAACAAGATAAAATTTAGAGCAAATAACTTTACTTCTATTCCCTATTGCTACTACATTTTATACTGTAAACACAGTTTTTGGAATCCTGTGTGCCATTTTTTAGTTTTGTTTTCACTAGACTTTTGCTCTAAGAGTGTTGTGTGTTTTAAACGCGGTTTCTAATGTTGTAATTCCTACCTACTCTTCTATCTTTCTCCGATAATCCCGGCACATAAAGGATTGACATAAACGCAAATTTAACTAAATTTGTGTTTTTCTGACTCAGGAATGATTTCTTCAGGTTCCTTTGCACTTATTTATTACTAAATTGAGGGTATCCATTGCTTCCGATTCAACTTTCTTAAATACCTCTTTTAATCCATCTTTATCTGAGGCACAAGCTTTTTGCTCTATCAAACAACCAGTAGGCTACTCCTTCTTTGATACATTTTTGATGGTTGGATTGATAATATAATTATTTTCCTGTGTGTGTTATCTTTCGAAAAACAGTTGTCTTATGGACATCTCTATCTCTTAATACACACACATCCAAAAAGGGAAGCTTGTTTTGGACTTCCCACTTCCATTGTGAGGCGGATGGAAGGAGAAATACTATAAATATGGATTCAAAAAATTATTTAATTCAATATCTCCATGAGAAAAAATAACAAAGGTATCATCCACATACCTCCACCAAATCTTCGATTTGAACTGAGCTGATTTAAAGCTTTTCGCTCAAATTCCCCCACAAAGATATTGGCGAAAATAGGAGACAGTGGAGAACCCATTGCCATCCCCTCATCTTGACGGAAAATTTGTACCCTCTACCTAAAAATAATTGCATTGAGTGCATAGTTCTAGCAGTTCCATAAGTACTGGCACGAGATCTCGAAACGTAGTGTTACTGTAAATATTGTATTAATATGAATTTACAGTAATATATGATACGTTTTTTATAAAATTTGTGTGTATTGCTGAATCTGCCTATGAACAACTCTGAAAGCTAATTATTATATAATCGTAGGTTTTATAATAGTTTGTTATTTTAATGTGATCACTCAATAATCTTTTTTAACACTAAAATCTTTACTATTGATAAAAAAAATAATGTGGCATTTGTAATATACGAACCTTTAAGGAAGCAAGCGTGTTTGCAGTGAAATGTAAGCAGCATCAACTTTAAGTAGGTTTGTTACTCAGACGCAGGAAAGTAGAGTTGTTGAATCGTAAAGTTTTCAGAGTTTTGACTTACAAATGTATGTTTTTACATTGCCTTTGCCTCTCTCTACCTCATGCTCTGATGTAGATAAATAATGCAATTTTAAAAATGTCGGATTTTGGACTTACAGATATATTTCAACCACGTTGACTCAAATCCCTCAAGCTGAGAAACAAAACAGCATATTCTGGGCACAAACGTAACGCTCGATTATTAAAGTGAATAGAACATACTACTTGACAGAATCGTGTTAGTTCTGGATCTATACATTCTCTATAATGGATATGAACACTGAAACTGTTTGTAGATGCCTGATAAGGCAATACTTTCTGGATAAGATTTAGAGGTTAAAATCTATTTTTACAAAGTATAACTAGATTAGGTTAGATAGATTTTAATAAAAATCCGTATGAAAGTTCTGTAGAATGAATGCTATACCATAGTACTTTTTTCCAACGCCATTTGGACAACACGGACAGAGCTTCAAAAACACAAACCGGTTTTCCAAAAAATGAACGTTACACGACTTATGAATGATTGCTTTGATAAACCACAAGTGTGACATTTTCCAGAAAATAAAGTTTCCAGAGGCCTAGGTCCCTACATCCCGAAAGCTCCTAGATCCAGGGAACTTTCTGAGATCGAATATAGCTAGAGTGTAACAACTTCAAGAAGATGATGCTTTCAGATACCAGCACTTCCGACAGAGCTCTTGCAATCCAGGAGGTCGCAGATCTAGAAGAGTTGAAAAACCCGAGAGTTCTGAAAGACCTGAATCCGGTAACGTCTAGTGCCTAATTCCTCTTAGATGTCAGAAGCCACCATTCGTTTAATTATTTATTTTCATAATTAACTTAAACTTAGTACCTGAACATGAATTCCCAGAATTCGAAATGTACATAGTATTGAAAAAATGTTTAAAAAGTGTTAAAAGGTTTATAATAATATACATATTTATCAAACACTTTTCGAGGCTACATCTCTAATATAATTTAATATTTTCAATGAACATACAGTATAATCACTGTAAATTATACTGTAGCCTATGAAGCTACTGGTACGTCGTAAACTATTATGGTTTATGGTTTCATAATGAATTGTGCAGCTGTTAATGGTGGTGAATTGGGTAAAATCGAGGCTGTGAGTATTGATAATTGGTTGTGCAATTTGTGCAGTACCGGTACTGACAGTAAGAATCATGCAATTGATAAGTCGCCCGATACCGATAAGTCAGAAAACAGCGATAGTGATAATTTTAGTCAGTGTTTTGCACATATAAAAATTTTAACAAAACTAGTTTATGAATTAACGATAAACCAGACTGAGATGAGAAAAAAAAACTTACTGAATTACAAACTGAAATGTCAAAATAAGCTCTGCTTTGTCTAGCCATGGTGTGATAATCGGAGACATTTTAACTTTTGACAAACAGTATACTTCTACTGAGAAACTTAATTTATTTTGATAGTAATAAAACTAATGTTTACTCGGGATCAACTTTAAATTTTCTAAAAAAGGAATCAATAATTATAAAGGCCTCAAGAGGAACAATAATAGTCGGATTTGACATCGGTAGTAACTAGACCTGAAGTTTCTTCTGTTAGCAGAAACATTAGTCAGCTGCAAGTTATGGATAACGAACAGCAGACGGCTCAGGGAGGATCTGCTGTTCTAAGCAAAACATATGACGTAAATAGGCTGCAGCCTATTCCTAGCGATGTGGAATGTAACAGTGTTGTTGACAATGACAAACAGATGCGGTTGTCTGTTGAAAGTGAGGACAGTGGTGGATTTTAAACTGTAAAAATAAAAGAATGCTCAGAAGTGAGAAGCTAAACAGTCTGCTAGAAAACCTGGAAAATTTTATTCTTTCTGGGCAGTGCTATCAAAGATAATATGCTGGGTCTCGTTCGAAAAAATACCGATATCTTTTTGTTTCTAGGTTAGCCCCTAGTTTTGACTGTAATTCAGTCAAGCAATACTTTGGTTGAGGGTGTTCACGGAGATTATGAGGTCTCACAGTTGAGAAACAGATATCCGGGATACCGGTCTTTTTAAATTGGAGTGCCTGTATCACTTTGGCACAAAGTTTTTCTGTCTGACTTTTGGCCTACTGGAGTGTATGTGAGTCGTTTTCGTTTCCCTAAAGTTACATAAGGAAGAACACCTGCAATCTTTTTTAGAGGAGCAGACAACCACAGAGGCAAACATTTAACAGTGGGTCTTTCTGAGGGTAAGTGTAAAATCCTTAAACTGAAACAGTGGGGGAAGTAAAATCTCTAAGGATGTAAATAGTTTCTTCTACATTGCCTTGTGTAAATAGTGTAAATAGCCCCTAACTGTGTTGTTGTGGAATATTCAGAGCCTACCTTATAAAATTGACTATTTAAACCTGTTAGCATCGAACAACAGTGTTGATGTTATTTGTATAACGGAGCACTGGTTGTCTAAAGTAAAGCTTGTTTTTGAATCGTCCGCGGTACATCTGAAAACTTTTAATACTTTGCTGGTGAATTTCTACAGATCACCTACAGGTAACTTTCACGCTTTTATAGGGTAGATAAACTGCATTGACATCTTTTCGAGTGTGCATGGTGTGAAGTTTGACTTTAGATGCATGGACGATTTTAATGTAGACTTCTTGGAAAATAACAATGAAACACAAGAACTAAATAGCCTAACAAAATCATTTGGTTTATATACTGCAGTAAGAGAAGTAACCCGCCCAAACTTTTTAACGCACAACGCTTCAAAAGGGACTTGCATTGATAATATTCGTGTCTACATTGCATCCGGACAAATTGACTGCTTCTGTGTTACATTACACCAGTCTCCGATCACAATGCTATTCTTTTCTGTGTTAGTTTGGAGTCTGCAAACCTCAGATAGAATAAAATATAAACATATAACAAGGCCTATAAGCGATGAAAACTCTGCTAGATTTTTGTGTAATATTAGCAAAGTTAGACTGGTTTGTTGTATATAATAGTACCCTAGATATTAATGACAAGTTTAATGTGTTATTTGACCTGTTTCTATGGGCTTTAAATATTTCTGTACCAATAAAAACTAAAAGTATGGATAACAAAAAACCAAACAACAAATGGTACCACAAAGGATTGGTTAATTTTAGAAAAAGAGTTGGATAGGGTTGAATGTTTATTTTGTAATACCTCAAATAACAATGTAATTAGGGAAAAATACAAATCACTGAAAGCAAAATATAAATGTGAAATTAGGAATTCCAAACTAAACTATAACAATAATTTTATTGCTGGATCAGTGAATAAGTCAAAGGCTTCATGGGCAGTTATTAATGAAGGTAGAAATGTAAATAGTAAGCCCTTTTATATACAAATTGTCTGTCTGCAGATATTTTTCATTCTTACTTTCTTAATATTATTGAGGATATAACTAAAAATGTAGCAACTTGCCCAAATGACAAAAATTTTTTCTTAAGTATAAATATAAAAAAGTAAAATGCCTTTATGTGAAAATTTTACTATCAAAGAATTCACTTTTGAAGAAATGTTTCTTAGCCATAAATAAACTAAGAAATAGCTCTTGTCTAGATATGTATGGAATAAATGCTTTACACTTAAAATTAGCTTCTAAACACATAAGTGAGCTCTTAGCATACTTATTTAACATATGCATCACACAGGGCTTTTATCCTGAGAAACTTAAACCAATAAAAGTGATACCAATACATAAGAAAAGTCAGAAAGATTTATGTTCAAACTATAGACCAATATCCATTGTGCCCACAGTGTCGACGATCTTGGAACGTCTCATACATAGTCAGATGATATTCTTCCTCGAACGAAATAATATTTTATCAGAGTGTCAGCATGGTTTAGGCCTAAGCGTAGAACTGTTGCAGCCACTCAAGCTCTAAATTACAAACTGCTTTAAAGGTCTGGAGGCTAAAAGGAGTGTTCTCTTTAAATTCGTATGATATGTCCAAGGCCTTCGACACTGTAACACACGATGTGCTGCTAGATAAGCTGTATTTTACTCGTTTGACAGTGCTGCCATTTCTTTTTTTAGATCTTACTTAGAAAATAGATGGCAGTCTGTATATTTAAATGGCTCTTTTTTCAAGTCTTTGCAGATTGTACAAGGTGTAACACAAGGGTCTATACTTGGCCCGACCTTGTTCATCATTTACAATATAATGATCTTCCAAGTAAACATTCATGGCCTAGCATCATGATAGGAGTTGTTTTTATGTTTACAAAATTATCTGGCAGTGTGGGGGGCTAGTGGTGTCAGGGATTAATTGATTTCCTCAGAAAGCTAATGATATTGTTAATTCTAAATTCAAGATGTTCATACTTTGGTGACTGGTGTAATTGGCTAATAACCTGTGAGCTTAAATAGGGAAGGAATTGTTCAAGGAAATACAAATACGTTTACCTTCGTTCTGGTTTCAGCGCTTAAGGAGATATGGCCATCTATTAAAATATTTTCTTAGACTTCCAATCTTTCAGTCCAAACCTGCAATAACATCTGCTCGTATTGACAATCTGGTCCGCAAAAATTCTACTAAGGGGTCTATTGTATGATTAGATCATTGAGAGGGAATGTTGTCTCCTCCTGATGTCTTATTTCTTTGCCATCTTACTTATGGTCATGTTTCACTATGCCACGTTGTCCTATGGAACTTCACTTTGGGCGAATTGTTCCTATGCTCACAAATTATTTGTGTTACAAAAAAAGCTGTCCGTTTTATCTGTGGTGCAGACTGACAGGATCACTGCAAACCATTTTTTTTGGCTAGGTATCCCTAACTCTACTGTCAATGTATGTTTTTTCAGTTCTTATGTATGTAAGGGAAAACTTGCAAATAACAACTAAAGTTAGTGACATACATAACTATATGACAAGAAATAGACATAATATAGCACTAAAAAGATGCATGTTTTCAGGGACTCAACAAAGCTTTTTGTATCAAGGGATTCAAATGTATAATACATTACCTAAAAAATTAAAAACTCTGACACTTCATAGTTTTAAGATAGCACAGAAAATGCTATTGAATAAACCACTGTATAATATTACAGATTTTTATGGTGAAATAGCTGCAATATTACCTTAAGTTTACATTTTAAGTTTCAAATTGACGACTGTCATGCATTTTGTAAAATGTCAACGACAATAAAGATTTCTGATTTCTGGTATTACCTCCCCTGATGTGAAACAGGGCAAGTAAGAAAGTGATGTATTAATTGCTCTTATGAAACCTAGGCTTTAGTAATAGCGTCAAAGACATGAGTAATGAGTATAAATACCAACGGTTTTCAAACTCCAGTTAATCGGTTTTTTTAATTATATAATTAATTATAAATGAAAATGCTTATATTATATGAGGGCTATTTAAGATATCAATATTTCCAAAATAAAACAAGCTCAACACTAGTACTAAAATGTTTTTAGTGATGTATAAACAAGTTAAATGAGTAAATTTTTTATTATTCTTTTTAGTTAACTCATTCAAACAACTTCCTATATGTATTTTACTAAAAAGACCATTGTGACGTTTTCCAAAATAAACGACGTCCTAGGAAAAAATAAACCTCAACTCGTCCGGGAATGTTTCTCACTGAAATCCTCCATTGTGATGATAATAGTACGCTGCAAAACAGCTCTTGGACCCGATATTGGGGTTTACCTCTCAGCAGAACTGGCAAAATTATACTCGCTTAATAAGCTTTTCTTCGTTATGAACTAGGCGGTGATAATCCAACCTCTAACATTACTATGACAAAAAACTTCTGCCTGTTTCTAACGCCTCGTGTTAATATTCTACTCTCCAATGTTGATGGATAATATTATGCTACAAATCTGACTCCTTTATCTCACAAAAAGTGTTTTTTTGATGACCTATGTAATGACACTTTGAAAGATGTTAATCATATGGTTCTTTGGGCAATACGAAAATGTGGGGTTAAAGTTGAATTATCTGGTTCAGTAATAATGATACATCCTGTATATCTGAATTCAATAGGCGCCAGTGCCCTGTCTTTGTCAAAATGGGTAATCCAAAAAATCTACAACAAATGAAATGAATGTATGATGCGAGCGCGATCGTTTTTATGAATTCTCAGCTACACTAAATTCACTAACGAGCCCTTATCAGTTAGAAAGCACAATCTCCCCACGCTGACAGTAACGAACGCGACGACGACACCCACCCCCTTAACCAATCTATTGACCACGACTTACCTACTGTCAGGTTTCCTGGCAGAGAGGTTATGGAAGCAACAGATCATTAATAAGGACACCCTAGTATCATTCACAAGGGAACTAGTGTTGTAACTTTTGTTTGGAAACGCACAATATAATTTTTAATACGGAGTGTATGCATGGATATACATACCTTATTATTTTATATCTGGATACACAATATTTCCATTATTTTCTATTAACAACATTTCAAGTCATAATGATTATACGGTGCCTTGTGAGATACACGTAGAGGACCAAGGCGTTTTGCCATGTATCCGTTGGGGGGGGTCTTATAATTCATAAACCATGCTTTACTTATCTTGGTTTTATAACAATAAAATATCAGATAAAACCCAAAATGTCCTTGATATTTACCAAAGTAATAAACCTTTTGCTGGAAATAATAAACTACCTTATTGACTTTGGGAACGTATTAAACGTAGGCTGTACGGCTGAGTATTCGGCAGAAACTGCGGCACTATTAAAACGGGGAAAGAAAAACTATAACAATTATATTGGGGTATAGAACTATTAAGTGTAAATTGCCTTGCAGAAGAGTCCAGATTAATCAATAAATAACGAGCTCAGCGAGGACTTACCTAAATTATCAAAGTTATGTGAATTTTGGAGTTTACCTCAAAATTCAAAGGAATATAAACTTATAACATCTTCAGCTAACTAAAGACACAATCCCATTCATTCCTACACATAATTATGTTATACCTCAAAGTTGTATTAAGCAAAAGTTACAGATATAGACAGTATTTATTAATTCTGATCAGTTAATTGGAATGGGAGAAATGGAGGAGTAATCAGGCTTTCAAACACCCAGATGAAAATGTTTCAGATGTTAGGAGTTAATGTTTTAGTTGAATGAGTTTATTTGATTTAACATGAGACTCTGTACAGTCACTTTTGTCAGAAAAGTTGTCAGAAACAGATTAGGTTTATTACATTTTTATTTAATATTTGCAAAAAAAAAAAAATTAATTTTAACGTGACTAGTTATTCACCCAATTGCAGTTACTGTAACTTTTATACCTAATTTTATTATTTATATGAGTACGTGATGGGCAAAAGAGAGGACTTACAAAGTATTTTTAAATAAACATGGTGATGATCAGAAATACTTATACATGTCTTATCAGATAATGAGTTTTTGAAATACTCCTGTCAACCATTTTTTTAAAATACTCTTAAAATACAATTGAAATACTTTTGTTTCGTGACGCATTTTGTGAATATGTAAAATACTTATTACATGTTCAAATTCCATGTACCTTTAAAAATTTGTGTAACTGAAGTTTAAATGTTTTCATTGTAATGGTTTGTGGAAGAGTGATTTCCAGCAAACCATATACCATGATTAGGGCAAGAGCACTGAGGAGGACCCAAACTAGGCAATCGGCCGGCGACATCACCACCGAGGGAGTATTGTCTACATCGGAAAATTGTTTTTTCAACTTTATACCTTACCTTACCAGTCTTGATATCCTCAACTATAATCAGCCCATGCGATACGCGATAAATGGCATTATCATAGTTTCAAGTCTCAATAGATTTACGTTTTATTAAACTAATTGTTGCTATTATGTGATATTCCAATGGTTTCGTTTTTTAATGTCCTAATAGGCATATTAACTTATGTCTATTGTCAAAAATGATTCATAAAATGTTAGCGTTAAAGTATTCATAAAATATTATGCTATTACTATCAAAATTTTTGCATCATTCTATATTGTTATTCTTAGGTATAGTACAGTTATAGGGCCAAAATATATCTTGTTGTTTTACACACCCATTGTTACACTGAAGAAGTGTAACAGTCAGGTATTTGGTTTGGACACTCAAGAAGAAATAAATACACGAAAAAATATAAAATATTTGGTACAAACAACCCCCCCCCTCACAAATACTCCCACAACAAATCAAAAACCATGAATTTTTAGATTTAATTAAGATAATATAATAAGATTCAGTTAGAGTATGTTTTTTTTTTCCATTTTTATAGGGAGGAGAATATCTATTATGGTTGATAGTACGTATATTTTGTTACTGAAATTACAGGTTTTTAATTATTTATCTTTTCAACTTTTAACCTTATATCCATTTAAATGTTAATTTTATTTATGTGGGGCAAAACAGAAGTAATATTAAAATTGCATTTTTTTCGCCATTAAAAAGGCCAGGTATGCCGGCTCCTTTTATAGTAAGTGTAATGGTGAGGGGTATTTTTAGAATCACGAAATAAATATCGGTTTAGTAGTTAACATTCTAATTCAAAAACCCCCCCCCCCCCCCACCCCCCCCCCCCCCCACCCCCCCCCCCCCCCACCCCCCCCCCCCCCCACCCCCCCCCCCCCCCACCCCCCCCCCCCCCCACCCCACAGTATCCATTTACAATTACTCTTAAACTTAATCCTGCAATTAAAACATACAAGCAAAACCACAGATTTATCGAAATAAACATTTTGAAATTTATATAACAGTTTTAAAGAATAAACATTGAACATAGAATAAATATTTCTTTTCAAAACTTTATTTATTCTAATGCATAAAATCCCCCATCCATTAAAAATGTGTACTGTGGCCATGTTACTACAACAAACTTAGCACGCTTAGGAAAAAAGTTTCGTTGAAAATGTAAATAAAAACATTTTTTAAATTTGGTGCTTAGTATCGCCCTTGTGGAAAAAGCTTAAAATTTAGATCTTTTAACAGACACAGCATTTTAATTTTTTTTACGATTTGCGAAATATTAAATATTTTTAGGACCTAAAAATGAACTAGCTTTTTAAAAAGAATTCAAATTTGGGCTTTAAAACGGCTCTGTACGTTGTTTGTCCATCAATTTTTCTTAACACTTGATTTACTAAATTTCCCATTTTTGATGATAGAAAATTCATACTTTATAAACGGAGTACAAATATGAATTTTATAGGGGGAATTCATAAATTTACAAATAAAAGCCATGTTGGTTTTTAATGTACTTTTTAGATTTATTAATAAATTAGAGTATAAACTGGTATCAAATTCCGGTCAAGAGTCCCACTCAACAGATTCTAAAAATAATGTAATCTACTTTATACCAATGAAAGATATAACATTCTTAAAACATCTTCTGAGCACACGTTAAAGTAAATTGAACATTTTAAGTTATTGATAAACGTTTTCTTTAAAATGAATTGTTTTTCTTTCAATTTACCTCCTTATCTACAATTACTCCCAAATGTTTAAAACTACCAGCCTGCGACACCACCTTTTCAAAAGTTCATACATTTATATATAATATCACTATAAAATTGTTGCTTACTTCCTTAATTAAAGTTTATGTACTTTTCCAGACTTTTGCCACTATTAAATACTTTTAAGTCTTTTATGGCTTGCTCTATTTCAGTCCAGCTATATTTTACGTAAAAAAAACTTGAACTTTAGTGAAAATTGTTAATTTTCCATTTACTTTTTCAATACAAAGATCATTATTATAAATTTTTAAAAGAGAATTGCTCCTAAAACTTACATTTGGGGTACTATACTTTTGATGTAACATATTTCATTAAAAACTTTTAAATGTTGTTTATTTTCACACATTGTATCCTGTTTGTTAAGTAACTCGCAAACCAGAAATATGCAATTCCTCTGACCCCACTCATAATATAAATCGTTTTTTACAAGAATTTTGTTATTTACTGTGTAAAAGTTCTTATGTATAAGAAAAATTGCACTATCTTTATTTCTGGAATACAAAGCCCCATTCACTAAATCCATTAAACGTCTTAATGCTACCTCTGTACTCAATCCTTATATAAAAATTCAAAACATTTTCAATAAAAATATATTTCTTTCAATAGTTTTGTATCATGCGATATACCGTAAGGAGTTTTAAAACAGGTGAGTCCAAAACTATACTATACACAAACATCGCAAAACGTTGTTAGTGATTATTTTAGCACTTATCTGCCCGTTTTAATCATTCAATTCCACTAAAAAAGCCCAATCATGTTGAAATTTAAAATATAGTATGTCCAAATTTGGTTTTTTATGCACGTATGTTACACATGGGGATCATTTTAAGCTGTTATGTAGTAACGCAATGATAGTTTAACGTGTAAACAGATATTTCACATTCTAACACAAGCGGATTATCACAAAATAACAAAAAAGATCCCCTAACATAACTTATCGAAAATATTATAACAGCTCCTATAACAAAATAAAATAATATAATTTGTATAATTTTTGCTAGTGTTCTAGGACTAAAAAACTGCTAAATAAACTGTGCTGTTAAAGAATAAACTCGATAAGAATATTGATTAATCACTTCCCCATTTGCTTGAACAAACGTTTTCATAAGCCACACGCGTACATATATTATACCACTGTATTTTATCTTTGGTTACTTAAACTTGACAATTGAAACTTTATAAGGTGTAGAGATATTCGCTGAAAAAGTTAAAAAGCATGATTAAAAAACTATTACAAGCTATAATATTAATTATATAGTTTTTATCAAACTCAATAATTTTACGACTAAAGTTATGGTATATAAATGACGCAAAGATCAGTAAGGAACTTTAATAAAAATTCCAACATAAAGGATAATTGGATCATGTCCCTACAAACTTATTAAGAAATTAGACAAAAACATTGCTATTATCCTTATATAAAATTGAGTAAATATATTTATACTATTTAAATTGTCAGAATGGCGACACTTTTCAACTTTGAGCACCCAAAACCAACATAACTGGAGGTTTCACTCATACAGAATAAAATAATAACGTGCAATGAAAATAGAAACTAAAGATACTGTATATCTAAAAATCTGTAAAGGAATGCCTCAGCTCCGTGACAGCTTTCAATAAAATAGTACGTTTTATGAAAAATGTCAATCCACTCTCCTGCCAAGTGCGATATACGCGGTTTCATCCGCTATCTCGTTCCTAAGGGAAAAACTCCGGTAAAATTGTACATAGATTTTTGAATGGTTCTAAAAGTTGTACCCAGTTACATTTTTTTCATCATATATACATATATAAATAATTACATATATTATATATATAATATATATATATATACCGGGTGTCCCAAAAGTCCCTCCCCTTCTACCCTTTGAACGGAAATAACAAACAAATATCCTTTGGGGGGGGGGGGTTGTTATATAATGAGAAAGGATGATTTTTGCGCTTCATGAGAACTTAGCCCCCCAAAATCGCGGGTGGGGGGGTAAAGTCAAAATCTTTAAACGCAAAACCCCCGTAAAATAAAGGACAATGCCACTGATTAGATGTTCTCTATCTCAATCAAGTACGAAACAACGGCTTGTCAAAATTTAATTAATAAATTACGCAAAAAAGCACTACTTTTCTTAAACCAGCTGTTCAGAGACTTTATTCTTAATACTAAATAGTACAAATTTAAACTTAAAATAATTTACCTTCCGGTGAAATCTTACCTCAACCTTTTTTAAGCTCAAAGTAAATGCTCAAAATGGCCCCCCATTTACTTCTTGGCAAAGTAAAGTCTTAATTCAAATACAAAAGTTTTTTGATAGAGACAAAATACGTGAATTAAAGAAAAAAGAAAAATTAGATCCTATTAAAATTTATTACAATACTTGTATCTGCAACTCAAAGACGGAGATAATATTAAAATTTTCATGTCATGTTTCAAGAAAGCGGACAATTGATATATTTAAAGTGTAATAAACTATTGTATATGTATAAAGTAATCATTATAAGTTTATCAATGTGTGTACGGAATAGTTGCTACAGTTAATTACAGACATTTTAAAATCCAGAACATAAAATGTATCAGGAAATAATATAGACTTTAAGCTTCTAACTTTGGTGACGCACGGTTATTCACGCCGTAAACGTGAAAGCAATTACAGTATTGTCGTGTATTGCAAAAGTTTAAAGCTTATATCTATATTATTTCAAGACCAATTTTTATGTAGATACTACAAATATTGTAATGAAATTTACCAGCTACAATTATTCCTTAAAAACTCATATTCTTATTGTGTTTACGTTATTAAGCTTTAAAACTTCCACTGTCCGTCGTGTTGAAACGTCTCGGCTTTATGGTGATCTAGTATTAAATTGTTTCTTTATTTGAGACTGCTACACGAATAATTGTTCCAGCTTTGAGGATCATTACAGGCAAAACGTCTGTAACTGGTTATTGATATAAAAATTAAATCCAAAAATTCAAACATACGGCGTAACAAAAAAACTTCTTATTGGAACTCCTTTTAAAAACTCATGTTTATGGAACATTTGCCTTAAAAAATCTTTAAAATATTTCCAGAGAGTTTTTTAATCACTGTGTATACTATAATTTAGGATCAAATTTGGAATACAACTAGTGTATATTAATTGAAAAAGCGTACTAATCGGAAAATGGTTATGCGATGGTAAAAGAGAATTTTAGTAATTATTAAGTTTTCAGACGGTATTCATGTTTGTCTATTTTCTTTTATTATTTACTGTTTATCTTTTTCAACAAATTTGCGCTGTATTTATATTTATTAGTGTAACAATATTATATTTTTCAAATATATTCGTAAGTGATAAATAAATGTGGTTGACTTTGACGTTATAGAGCTAGTTACAATGAAAAATTATGATATTGCCACGAGGGGCGTAATCCTTTCTGTACCATTTTCTTTGGCGTTGTAGTTAAAGTTGTTATGAAGGCCGATCGCCGAGATGAAAATTTATAATGTCTTTGACTTTTACTGTCGACCTTTTCTTTTTTGAGAAAAAAAAAGTAGTTATAGTAACCACAGTTGTTACAACTTCTAGAGTAACCTTAAGAGAAATGAGTACTAAAACACAGTAATTTGTAAAATATGTGATTCGTCTATAAAAGATTTACCTTTCCTGCTTATTTTAAATTATTGGACATGCATAACACTTCAATTATAATTTCATTTACGTAAATCATATCAAAAGGATTATGGCTTTGAAGATAATCCGCTAAAATAGGGCTACCTAAGCGGATATGAATGGTTAGATCCCAAGTATTAGAGGAGATTGGCAATGGCCTGATTAACCATGGTTGAAAGCTGACACATCCAATCATGAATGGGATTAATAGGCCTACTTTAATCTGTTGCAAAGCACATCAATATTGAGATGAAAAACTCAGTGTATAATTTAATTAATTATATCATTTATTTTCTAAATTAAAATCACTTTTAAATCGCAATTGTTAATGATCGGTGCTTTATGTAAAGTTCGATTTGCTTATGAAATAAGGGGTAAAATAAATGTGAATTTAAACCAAAAACTATTAGTCTTCTGTAATACTTGCAATAATTAAAATGTGGAACTTTATATTTATATTGGTGAGTCATTCGTTTTACATGGTTTTCAATAAGGACAATTAATAAATAATTAACTTCGGATAATCCTCTGAAGGTACAGAAAAACTTGTAAATTGAGAGCGATAATTATTTATTCCTTATTTAATAACTCACTTTACTTACTTACTTACTATTTAAATAAACTTTATGGCAGTCAAGCATTCACAGTTATCAAGCTTACGAACCACTAAACACGTGATCATTCCGTAGACCCAAAGACTACAACGCAATCCTTGAAGTAAAGTGAAGTAACTATATTCTTGCACCACAACTTTTATGCGATTTACACTTTTGTAGTGTTATTGGGCTACTAAATAATATTGTTTTCTATTAGTACGTAGATTGGTAATTGTACATGTGAAATGATTCTTTGTTAAGTCTTGATATACCTAGTTCTACTACTGAAAGCCTGTAAGTTGTAGAAACAGACTTAATGGCATTAGACTAAGTTAACCTTTGATGTATTAGCTGCACGAGTTATAACCCACCCTGTGCTATAATAATTGTGGCACGCAAAAGTGAGATAATAATTGTGGACCTCTGTTGAGTGAGAAGTCAGGTAGTAAATATGTGAACGGTAACAAATCAATGTTACGTGGCGCAGCCCTAGTGCGGGACCTCAGAACTAACTGAAATAATACCCAGACATCACCATATTTCTTCCGTGTGAATGCCAAATGTATCAGCTGTAGATTTGGAATATAATTACTATCTTGTAAATATGTTTCATTGCATAAAAAAACGTGTGTTAAAACTCTTGTGATCATATTTCCATCTGGCTTTCTATCCTCCATATTGGTTTAAGAACTCCTTGCTGAATTTTGTATGTGATAATATCACTATTAATATATGTGAGTCATTCTCTATGTATTTCTACTACAATAGTATACAGAATTATATTATATAAATAAATCATGTTAATAGAAAAGTAACCTAAAAAGAGAGAAAACGTTATAAAATTAATAAGAAAAAATTTAATACCGTAGAATTGTATTTGACAGGGGACATTAGTTAGTTATAGTTCTGAAGGCAGACAGACACGCTTGGTTACATGATTAGGCAGGAAAATATTAAACCAGGTAAAAATGAAAGCAAAAGGAGTTTTCTGGATTCTGGCGAAATAATGATGTTCCTAGGAAATGATTGAATTATACGTAAAGCAAGGACATACGAGAGTGAATAACAGAGAAGATAATATATAGATAATAACAGAGTCTTCGTCTCAAAAGACGAGAGTCGAGATAGCCTCTTTAAGTCTTTACAAAAATGTATGCCTATTCAACGATATTATAATAATTTTATTAATGTATGTTTTTTTCATTTGCTCAACATTCTTTTTTACTCAGTCAGAATATTAATTTAGTTTTAACAACAACTGGCGTGCTTCAGTTGGTCGAAGTAAATTTTGGAGGAACCCTCTGCTGTTTGTAAAATCCCTGTTAAAGAATATTAATATGTTAGCGAAGGGTCAAAATATGTTTCTAAAAAGATTATCATCTGGCCGATTATTATTTATACTTATATGTATGGCATTTACAGTCCAATCAACGCAGTCTTTTGGAGAAATTTACAAGAGTTTTCTGATTTAATATTCACAGTAGTGCATAAAATGATAAAGTGTGTTACCCTTGTGTGCATACGTTTGTGCGCGTAGATGAGGTCTCCTTCACATTCATATTCAGCCCACAAACGTGGGCAATCGACTCCTGCAAATATCTTATCAGACAGAATAGGGGTGAGAGTCGATACAGAACGAGGTTTACAGTGTCGCGGTGACAGCTTTTTAAATGTACGAGGACATTATCTTTCTCATTCATATCCAGCCCACAATCGTGGGTCCATTGACTTGTTCAAAGATCTTATCAAACAGAATAGGGGTGAGAGTCGATACAGAACGAGGTTTACAGTGTAGCGGTGACAGCTTTTAAATCTACGAGGACATTATCTTTCACATTCATATTAATGTTTTTAATCAGTATACATTACATACATTTATGATTTGACGTTATAATAGTATTCTATCTTACTCAGTGAAGAGAAATTACTTTTATTTAGACTCTGTAATAAAACAATAATGGTGAACGAACAAATCATTCTCAAACATATCACTAATTGACTTACGTAACATGTTAATTTCCATTGAAACGACGAGAAAAACTCCTCCTTACCACAAATAATTAAATATATTTGTGTTTAAATAAACTAAAGTTATCATGTTACCCTATTTTTAGGAAATATATATACGCTTACTTCTGGTATTACTACTTTTAAGAATGACAAATTAATTGACTTCATTGAAGTACATTTTCAAAGGTTCAATTTTGTTATGTATTTCAGATGAAAACAAGATTTACACATATATGTTTATGCATAAAATAGTCGGAAACGCCGTTAATATTCGGTATGTCTCTATGTCCGTGTTAGAATTATCTCAGAATTGGAACCCGTGTATAATTATCTGTCAGTATCATCTACCACTTACCGTATCAACACTCGCCAATGTTTTAATAACAAGTTCCTCACACAAACGCCATGGACACAGCTTATAAAGTTAATTTAAAAACGTGTATTTTATAATACAAATTATTTAGTTCATGGTCAAGTACAGGCGATTTCAACCATTATTTTAAGTCAGTATTTTTGTGAAATAAGTAATTCATATTTGAACCTTAAAATATGTTTGATGACTTAATCAATTGCGAGGACATAAATGTGAAGAGAATAAATTTGATCTATACTAAGATAAAGAATCATAATGAAATTAATTTAATACTCAGTTAAAAGACAATTTGTTTAAAGTTTTAGCTTCACAAAAGACTAACACTTTGCTTTTAGTACAGTTAATTATGTGTTTAAATATGTAAACTTGACTCAATATTAAGATTAGATATCCAAGTTCAAAAATGTTTCAAGGGATAGAGAAGGTCTATCACTCCACTCGCCAATACAAATACAAACAGAATTATAATAATACTAACTAAGAACTAAATAATGTGATAAAGCTTATTTCACTACGCAATAATTCTGCTTATCCTTCCTCAAGCATATCCTCGGTGCACATACTCACAGTATGTGGTCTGAATTATACAGAAGGATTATTTATTTAATCTCTCTGAAACTTAAGCTTATCCTTAGTGCACACACTCACTGTATGTGGTCTGAATTATACAGAAGGATTATTTATTTAATCTCTCTGAAACTTAAGCTTATCCTAGGTAGACACACTCACTTTATTCGTTCTCCGTTCTAAAACATGGATTATACATTTCATTTATATATAACTGAAGCTTATCCTTGGTGCACATTCTCACTTTATTTGTTCTGCATTCTAATCATGGATTATACATTTCATTTTCTATATACCTCAAGCTTATCCTGGATGCACACACTCACTTTATGTATTCTTTAATTTTCAGCGTCAGTAGTGCGTATTTTCAAATTGCAGATATCTTCTGTATAAAAGTATTCTTTGATTTAACAAAATGCACATACTGGTATTGTAACATCTAGATAATGTTCTTGTAAATCACAAGAATACGTATCTTGTCTATATAATTTCAAGATATAATTGTTGTTAACTTTGCTGTAATATAATCATACAGTCCTGCAGAAAAGTCATACATGAGTACAGAGTGAGCAAGTATAAACATTATTTATAATAGGCTGCTTGTCGACTCAGCGCGAGGTGGAATTATATCTACCTATACACTACACAGATAATCTAAATCATAAATATTTACTATCAAATATATCCGGCGAGTGTTATTGTGCGCATAATGTTTTAATCAATACATTGGTTTATAATGTAAGTTTGTCCCAAAAATTAGTGTCAAGCGAAAGCCCATACGTAGAACACCCCTAAAGCACTTAAAGAACCTAACATATCTTTTCAGATTTTTTATTTTTAGTTACATATTTCACTAAACCTAATTTTATAACGTTCTTGACTATAGCTATGTAAATAATTAAGATAATGCCTTAATTTTCTTTTTGAAACTAACTGACTGGCAAATGTACCTAACTTATCTACATTTGGCACCATAAATTAATCCATAGTGTTTTAAAAATCATTTACTGTTATTTTACTGTTATAAAACGTTAAATCCAACGATTTTAAAATCTTCGAGTGCAAATGAAAAGTACATAATTTTAAAAAATATATAAAATTTTGTTATGAACTTTAAAAATTAATCAAAATCACAATCACACCCAAAACATAGGGCTGAAAATTGTAATTTTACTGGGAGAAGAAATTGTAAAAAACTCAATTAAAACATTGCTGTTGACATTTTTTGTTAGTCAAAATGACAAAAACATTTCAAAACCACCAACTTTGTGCTCAATGCAAATTCTGCACCGTCACTTGTGTGAAGTTTTTGATTAATTTATATATATTAACGAGTATCCAGAGTTGGAATTATTTTAATTTACATTATTCTTACTGAGGACTTTTTCAATTTAAGGCCTACCCATGTGATGTAGTATTGAACATATTCTGACATGTTTTTCCTAAGTACAGTTAAACTATATTGGAATTGAACGAATAAGGCTTTGATTATTGTAACACAAACAGAATTTCGAGAGCTTTGTAAATTGCATTATAAATTACAAATTAAATCTGATATATACATCTTAATTATTTTTTAATTTCACAGACAGGCTAATGTCAATTTGAGAATAAAGCTTTACTCATTCATCTATCTGTTTTGATGTTAACTTTGTCAAACTCATGTTTCGTTCAATATTTTGTGCGATAAACTATCCTCAAGTAATGCTTACGTCATTATCAATAATCAGAGAAATTATTACTAATAGCAAGTCGGTTATCCCAGTATTACCGGAAGCTTATGTTACAGAATCGAAACACGTTATTAAAAAGAATTTTCGTTATAGTTTTTGTCAAATTTATTACTTTTAATATTCTAACAAAGTAAATATAGCAGACAATAATAATTATTCACCAAACAAAATCGTTTTTACTTGTTTCAAATTTAAATCTCACATTCTAACCATATTATGACTAAAACGAGTTAATCGTACTTAATGTACCACTTTGACTGGGCTGACCATGGTGAGGAAATGAAAATATTAATAGTTTTATATATATATATATATATATCAGGTTTAATGTTGGTAGTTAAAAATTTGTCCTAAACATGAGAAAACATTATAACTAACAGAAAATTCATTATTAGTTCATTGTATATTTATAAGGGCTACGCTTCTTAAATCAATGCTTTCTAGTTACGTATGTATACAATAATTACAGGATGATTAGCATTCTCGCTATTTTTTACTTGGTAAACAAAACTTTTCTCAAGCCGCTTCTACTACTTTTTACTTTAATAAACAAACCTACACATTTGCCAATATCCACTCTGTAACCAGTCTCAGAAAAGGTTAAGGATACGGCCAACCGTGGCTTATAACTCTTCGTCATCCAATATCAAGATATAAATCGACATTTCATCAATTTCGAGATAACATTGGCGATACAACACATTTGATGGCACGTGCTCCAGAAAACCGTGAAAATACACCAAATTTATTAAGAGGTGGAATTGGTCCCTTTATGTTTCAAATTAATTTAATATAATCTAATAACTTTAATCTTAAGGTTTTTAAAGATTTCAAATTTTAGACAGTTTTCGAAAATATATTTTGATGTACTGTATAATATTTGTTGAAGAGGCTGGCAATGTTTAAAACTAATAAAACGTCAAGGCAAGATAAATAAAAACATATACGTTGTTAGATTTGACAATGTTTTGGATTTACTGCCTAATCTGTAATGTTTACATGCCTGCACAATTATTAATATTTCACACTGTGGTATTATTAACACATCGATATTTGTTATATGAATGTTATCTTTCTTTGTGTCTCTGTGACGAAGATAAACGTTGACTCGTCATACACAGGGAAAATACTAACTATGAGATGGATGAAATGTGGACTCGTCATACAAAGGGTAAATACTAACTATGAGATGGATTAAACGTGGACTCGTCATACACAGGGCAAATACTAACTATGAGATGGATGAAACGCGGACTCGTCATACACAGGGTAAATACTAATTATGAGATGGATGAAACGTGGACTCGTCATACACAGGGTAAATACTAACTATGAGATGGATGAAACGTGGACTCCTCATACACAGGGTAAATACTAACTATGAGATGGATTAAACGTGGACTCGTCATACACAGGGTAAATACAAACTGAGATGGATGAAAACGTGGACTCGTCATACACAGGGTAAATACAAACTGAGATGGATGAAACGTGGACTAGTCATACACAGGGTAAATACTAAGTATGAGATGGAAGAAACGTGGACTCCTCATACACAGGGTAAATACTAACTATGAGATGGATGAAACGTGGACTCGTCATACACAGCGTAAGTACAAACTGAGATGGATGAAACGTGGACTCGTCATACACAGGGTAAATACAAACTGAGATGGATGAAACGTGGACTCGTCATACACAGGGTAAATACTAACTATGAGATGGATGAAACGTGGACTCGTCATACACAGCGTAAGTACAAAACTGAGATGGATGAAACGTGGACTCGTCATACACAGGGTAAATACAAACTGAGATGGATGAAACGTGGGACTCGTCATACACAGCGTAAGTACAAACTGAGATGGATGAAACGTGGACTCGTCATACACAGGGTAAATACAAACTGAGATGGATGAAACGTGGACTCGTCATACACAGGGTAAATACAAACTGAGATGGATGAAACGTGGACTAGTCATACACAGGGTAAATACTAAGTATGAGATGGAAGAAAACGAGTACGTAGTGTTTCACCAACACAAATAAAGTATTTAAAATGGCCGCGGAGTTCCAGCATACGTTACATACCGAGGCCGCGCCGCCACATAATATCGAACAGAGGATACATTGCAAATTGTTACGTGCAAAATTTCCCATTTCTCTTCCAGGTCTTCTGTTGAAATAAATGTTAGTCTGTTGGTCTTACTAGTCATTTTAAAGGTTTTGCCAAAAACGTTTATCACTAAATAGTTAATAGTTATTTGTTTAACATTTTGTGCAGATATTTCTTTTCAGTATCATTCTCAACATTCCTGAGATAAGTAATAGTCACTAAAATATACCTAATATCCTAGTGCAGTTGGATTTATGTTTGAAGAGCAGTGTTTAGAGGCCATGAAGTCGGAGTGTTAAATTTATCTCTGAAACAATCGCAAGAGAGACTAGAATAGGCTCATCAATGCCTCTTATTCCTCACCACCAACCTCAATTTACAATGAATCGTTTATCGTCACTGCTTGTCGAGAGTATAATTCCTTTCCTAACCACACTGTCAGTAAGGTTGGAAGTCCAAACAGGAATGCAGCCTTACTGAAAGTTTAACTACTGGAAACAATATCAGCGATGAGGGCGGGCTGAAGAAGTCTAAAAGGGGATCGGCCTTTCTTTAAATAATTGATTGCATTATATCTATAACCAGGTCCGTGCTTTTAAGTTTTTCTTTATCGAGAACCAAATAACAGTTTAAAAATCTTTATCAATCGATTGAACCATTTAAATAATAATATTTGAAATGTATAAAACACTTAGAGCACTTGGAAATGCTATTTTAAAGTATTCAGAATCGACCTATGCAAAATGCAGGCACTTGAATAATTAATATTTTATCATTTTTTGAACTGTAACAGTGTTGACATGAATCAAAGCAGAAACCAAATATACAAGTAGACAATCCTATGTTACAATTCGAGGTGGCGATATCAGCGCGGCTATAGTTCACTGTAGCAGATACCATATATACAAGTAGAAAATCCTATGTTACAATTCGAGGCCGGCGAAAACAGCGCGGGCCATAGTTTCACTGTAGCAGATACCATATATACAAGTAGAAAATTCTATGTTACAATTCGAGGCCGGCGAAAACAGTGCGGCCGTAGTTCACTGTAGCGTATCTATTCTGTAAATAAGCCGTAATTTAGTCCAGTCAAGTAGTAAAATAATCGAAACCACTGTCCCTTATCACCGCTCATAATATATTGTACGTGCAGGAGAGCAGCTTCTACCCTAACCCTCCTATCACACACCTTGTTTTGATGGTCTCACCTTATAGGAATTATTAGAGACGCCACCATTTTGGATAGGGTAAACCTTTTGAGGTCACGTTTGTGACAGAAAGTATTTGATCGATCATTATAAAAGTTTGTATGTATATATATTTTCCACATACGTAAAAGGTTTATAATTGATGTAACTCACTAACAGGCAGTGCTGCAAAATATAAACGTTATCAGAGCGCCTGCATTATAAAAACTGCAATTACGGTACAGTTATTCAATAGCGTATCACTAATTGAAGGCGCTAAGTTTTGACGTATATTTGTCATTAAATAAATTTCTGCCTGACCTTAAAGTGGTCTACCACTCAATATAATAAAATACATGGACGCGTACAACGGCTATACAGATACACTTTTGACTTATATTCTTGATCATGGTAATAAGGTAAACTTTACATCAGCGTTGAAAATATAATTCACTTGACCCAGAAGTGCTTATACACGGGCAAACCTTACGAAAAGCACGCGAAGCCGCAGAAAACAGCTAGTATATAATAAAAACTTACTAAAATTAGACATATCAATTATCATGCTGGAGATACCTGGGAAACAAGGACATGAAAGGTAATAGGAAGAAAGACTGTACTGTACCGCCTGTTTGGCGGCAGTGTTGTTGAAGTCCTGGCAGCGCTTGATGTGCTCGCCCAGGCAGCCGATGTAGGCGATCACGTGAGGGATGAAGCTCTGGTCCAGGGTGCCGCTGAAGAGTCGGTTGGCCAGGGGTCCCTGGGCGTAGACCGGGACATCCTCACCGGCGCGGGTCGCCCATTGCCGAGGCGCAGCGGACCCGTGGACGGAGTTGACACTGGTGGTGTTGGCGGGGATCGATCTGGGAGCAGCGTAGCCCGGGCCGTTACCATACAGCAGGGTAGAGTAGGGCAGGCCGTCCATGTCTGACACCTTGGTGTCGGTTCCTGCAGAAAGAAGGTCATCACTACACAGACATTTGGTGTATTAAATGTACAAGTATCATGCACAACTACATATTAACTGTTTAATTCCTATTTAAATACGTTAATTGTATTGAAGTTTGATTACATTTTACATACATGACTCTAGTGATATAAGCCCCGTATGTATGTTTTGTAAAAGCAATCTACAAGTTGTTGTTGGGAAAGAAGTGTAAGATTTATGATTAAACTGGATAAACATACATTTAAGGTATCTCAATAATGCGTTCGTGTTTCGCTCGAGTCATACTGTTTAATTAAGAAAGTAAAGGCTACACTCTTGTCCATGGCCAGCAGTTAACTTTCGAAAATGTTAAAGTTTTTGAATATTTCAGCCATTAGTCAGCGCCTGGTTTGGTATATATTGTGTAGTTAAGCAACACAACGCTATACTTTCATACATGGACAGTCATTACTTTCGTACTGTTATAGCTCTTAGAATTTACAAGCAACAGTCCAAGCTTAGCTGGAATTATATTGCCTAATTAATCACTAGAAGGCAGTACCTTAGCAAGTACTGAAAATTTACCTCAACATCACATAAAAAGCATATTTTTCTTAGGAATTTACACAGATTATACTTTTGTGTTGGGTTTGTGGACTGAAGTCATTCATTTTCAAATGATTAGTTGTTACCAGGAAAAGCTGGATGTTTTACGCAAATGAATTTTTAATAATTGATCACGTAAATACTTATTAAATCGATTATTATCACAAACATTTTATATTTTAAGATGATAGAACACGCTTGCAATTCGTCAATGCCTCGGAAACGACCTTACCGGGGCCGTCGCCAAGCCTTCTGGTGGACGGACGAAATTGGCGAGCTCAGGAGAACTGCACTAATGTGCAGACGTAGAGCGCAGCGAGCTCGAAACCGGCCTGAAGCTATAACTAGGTCGGCAGAGCACAAGGCTGCTAAGAAAGCTCTGAGTGCAGCAATTCGTTTGAGCAAAGCACGATGCTGGCGTGAGCTCTGCCAGGAAGTGGACTCGGACCCTTGGGGAAGAGGATACAAACTTGTGCGAAAAAAGCTCGGAGGAATAGGGAAAAGCACGGAAATGCCTGCTGAAATGATTTCGACGATCGTGGAAGCTCTCTTCCCAAGTCACGCTGTAAGGCGGGAGGAGAGAGTAGCGAGACCGGTACCAGACGTTCCCATTTTTACGGAGCAGGAGCTTGTAGCGGCGGTGTCTACCATGCGCAACAAGAAGGCTCCTGGACCTGATGGCATTCCAGCTGAGGTTTTGAAGATTGTGGCGGCGAGTTATCCACTCTTGCTGCTGAACATGTTTAATGCATGTTTGGTAGCGGGTGTGTTCCCGTCGCGCTGGAAGGTTGCTAGGTTGGCGCTGATCAGCAAAGGCAAAAGTGATCCGAACTCCCCGTCGGCATACAGGCCACTTTGTATGCTTGACACCGCGGGGAAGCTCTATGAAAGGTTGCTGAAACCCAGGTTGCAGTCGTCCATCGAAGCCGCCGGAGATCTCTCTCCCCGGCAGCATGGCTTTCGAAAGCGACACTCAACTCTGAACGCCATTACAGAGGTGATCAGTGCCGTCCAGCAGGCCGAAACAGCTTGTCACCAGGCTCGGCCGATTGTGCTGTTGGTTACACTTGACGTAAAAAAACGCGTTTAACTCTGCTCGGTGGGAGGACATGCTAGAGGCGTTGCAGCGGGACTTCAGCGTGCCCGACTATCTCCTGGTCATTGTGCAGGACTACCTGAAGAACCGACGGCTATTGTATGAAACCAAAGACGGAAGGAGAACAAAAGAGGTCACTGCCGGTGCGGCTCAAGGGTCTATTCTCGGCCCAGACCTATGGAATGTTTCATACGATGGTTTGCTTCGCCTCGAGATGCCCCACGACGTCTACCTCGTGGGTTATGCTGATGACGTGGCTGCAGTTATCACGGCGAGGACGCCGGACTTGGCACAGTTACGCCTTAATCAGGTAATGATTCGGGTCAATGCCTGGATGACGAGCCATGGACTTTGAGCTGGCGGTCGCCAAGACCGAAATCGTTATGCTCACTCGACGGAGAATCCCCACTCTGATCTCTATGAATGTTGGGGGTGTCGAGGTTCGGACAAGGACTGCGGCGAAGTACCTGGGTGTGTTACTCGACTGCCGTCTTCGGTATTGGGAGCACATTCAGGCGCGGTGTGTGACAAAGCCTCTAAGGTGGTTATGTCTCTCGGCAGGCTGATGGCTAACGTAGGAAGCCCTAGGTCAAGTAAGAGACGCCTCCTCATGTCTACTGTAAACTCAACCCTTCTGTATGGCGCAGAGGTTTGGGCGGGTGTCATGAGGATAAGGCGATACAGTCAAAAGCTGTTATCGGTACAGAGAAGAGCGGCACTTAGGGTCGCCTTCGCCTATCGCACCGTTTCCGGTTCGGCCGTGGCGGTCGTGGCTGGGGTGATTCCTATTGACCTGCTGGCCATCGAGAGACAGACCGTCTTCCGGGATGCTGCCGAGCGGGGTAGAGAGGATGCCATGGCTGCTGCCAGGGCGGAGACTCTGCAGGTTTGGCAGCGGAGGTGGACGGAAGGATCGGACGGTCGCTGGACCTTCCGTCTCATTCGAGAGCTTCAATCCTGGATAGATCGTGGCCACGGGAGATAGATTTTCTACCTGTGTCAGTTCCTGACGGGGCACGGTTACTTTAGGAAGTACCTCTACAGGATGGGAAAAGTCAGGTCGCCTCGGTGTGCTTACTGCCCGGAGGAAGATGATGATGTTCATCACACCTTCTTCGCTTGCGGGCGCTTCACCGAGGCCAGGCGAACGCTCGCCACCACAGTTGGTGATGTTACGGCAGAGACCATTGTGGACATGATGCTGCAGAATGAGGACGCCTGGAATGCAGTCACCACTCACGTACATGCGATCCTTCATCAGAAGCGTGAAGACGGATGCCTGGCTGACCCCTAGCTTCCGAAACAAGTAGTTTTTGTCCTGGTTGGGACATAAGACACACGGACCAGGCAAGATGTCATCCGAAAGGGTTCCGGCCTGGGCTCTCCGTGGCCCGTAGGGGGTTTAGTGGGTAGTCCGCAAGGGAGTCCCACACTCCGTGCGCAAATGCATTCCCCCTACGTAAAAAAAAAAAAAAAAAAAAAAAAAAAAAAAAAAAAAATTATTTTAAGAATTAAATTAATAAAATTGTCCACGTCACGGATCGTGTTCTCATTGACCCACACAAAAATTACATTTGAAGCCAGAATTATTTCCTTACATTTCATATTTAGATCTCTTTCATTAGACGCAATAATGCGTTATGTTACAAAAGAAAACATTAGGCGGTGATGATACAAAGAGCATTACATTGAATAACTGCAAATTGCTGGAAATGACAGTAAAAGAAAGTTCTGGAGATTTATTTCAGTAAGATTTATATACCCACTTCAGTATAGCGTTCGAATTCATTGAAAGCCCATCTCACCAAGATATTGAAAATCTGTTTAATCTCTGTTAAAATCTATTTTATCCATTTTAATAATTTAGTATAATTCTGAAGTTACCATTAGTTCCGATGTATATTATAAGATTTGAGAGAGTACTCTCTAGATGTAGTGTGTAAACATATCACATGATTCATGTAAGATAAACCAACAAAACACATTTAATGAATCCACTAAAAAGAGACAACTGCCAGTATCAATCTGTACCTAGTATGGGGTTTGCCGAGCGGAGTGGACAGTCCACCGAACATAAGAACGTGGGAATGGTCTGAAGTTACAACTGTAAGAGTCTCCAGCGGGTCCGTGACTGAAAGGACCTCTAGCAGCGAATCCTCGAGCACCAAGGTCTCCTCCAGGGCTCGGTAAGGATTGTTGTAATGGTGAGCGTGATCAATCCTACCACCTGGACAAACACTTGGCTCACTACTAATAACACTTTAAATTCGCTTATTGTTATAGGGCAGTAGACAAGGTTATTCTACTATATATCTCTATAACACGTTGCAT
Organism: Homalodisca vitripennis; assembly: GCF_021130785.1. Lineage (NCBI taxonomy): Eukaryota > Metazoa > Arthropoda > Insecta > Hemiptera > Cicadellidae > Homalodisca > Homalodisca vitripennis. The sequence goes on from NC_060215.1 coordinate 159,923,355, forward strand.
TAATGTAGAACTGTGGAAAAAGTTGTGAAATTAAGACGAGTTAGATCAACACAATTTTGATAATCTGATAGTAGGCTTAGCTTGTATATTGATGTTATGAGCAACTTGTGTCCACACCCTACAAATTGCTTCTTAAGATGATAAACAAAGTTACAACTCAAAGACGTCTCTGTTTACTATAGAATTAGGTCATCTCTTCTGGAGAGCATTAGTCTATGACATCTAATAAACCACAACTAGCCTAATCAATGGTTTTATCAGCGCTATTGGTGAGATCATTTAATTCGATTCCAATACCATTTAATGAATTCAATATAAAAAATCGTCCGTCAAGTTTATATCATAAGTAGAGATATAGTGTTTTGTTTCTTATACTTGTTTATTATACCATACACTTTAACACTATATCATAAGTAGAGATATAGTGTTTTGTTTATTACACTTGTTTATTATACTTGTTTTTAAAGTCAAGGTTTTAACATCATTGTTCAAACCATTCCTATTATTACTATGTAATATGCATCATTTAAAACAGGGATATCCGTGTTTATGAACGGAAAACACTAACATGTCTATATAACGTAATGTGTATATACCTATATAAATATAACGGAAAAGAAACATTTCGTGTAGATATTTTTCTTGATGAAAGCAAGCTTTTATTACTATTAGGAAAAATCTATTATCATTTATTAGCATATAAAACTGAATACATTTTATAATAATGAAATAGCTAGAAAGGAACGATTGATACGAAAATAAAGGGCAATAATATTTTTATATTTAAAATCATTGTAATTATTTTATCAGGTTAGTTAGTTGTTCACTGGAGCAATAGATTGCAGTTCAGATATCGATACTTATTGTTACTGATTTATTATATCACTTAATGATATAAAATGTTCCCCCAATTAATTTTTGTTACTACAAATTCAATACACAACAAATACAAATAAAGTATAAAACACTCGTCCGTTCACAAATTAAGGTTCAGTTTTAACTTTCAGGAGTCGTTCAAATAATTTCTGGCTAATATTTGTGATATTAACACAATATACAGTTTATTGTTATACATTTTTATAGGTAACCACGATTGCAATGATCAAACTGGATAGAAATGCATTTGTATATAAACTCTACATTTTAGGAATGAAATGAACTACATATTTGATATGTTGCATTTAACTTTAGGAAAGTCTTTTACGACACTTGGTATGGTGTACTCCCACCTTTTTATATCACCAAATGACGGAAAATATCTGGAAAATAATTAATGTCTCTACACATCCTCAAAATAAAATTTAAAACATCCTAACCTTTCAAAAATTAATATTCAGTTAAAACGTACAGGACATCCGTTATGTATAAACAGGAGTATTACAAAGAGATTCTGGCTAATGTCCGTGATATTTAACAGAATAAACTGTAACACTCTAGAATCACACCTTACTGAGAACGGTTCTGCTGTAGAGGAAGGTCTTCATTTATTTACATACAAGGGTGCACAGAATAATTTAAACTATGCATGGAGACTAGAAGCGTCTCCTCACTTTAACGTACTCAGTACACAAGGCTTTGTTTATTGTTTAAATATTCCGCAGTGGAGGCCAAAGTAAACTCACCCTAAACTGGATATCTCATTATCAAAAGTCAATGAATAAGTCTAATCAGATTAATATTGCAACTCGATTGTGATTTAATAAATTTTTTTATTATTATAACTAGATAAACACTCCCTACCAGTTAAACAACACAATAGTTTGTAGAGTAAAACTCGTCATAGCTGATCTTGACGGCACCGAGCCGTGGTCGGGACAAAAAAATTCGGATAACCCTTGCTGCAAAATCCTCCTATTTAAAGAAATGTTGTGTACATATTTTTAACGAAAACGATGCTTATATTAAATCACAAAAGTGCATACATTATTGCAGATCTAGTTTCTAATTTCTTCTATCTGTGAAAATGCCCGAATAATTCGGTCTCCTTCATAATATCAGAATGTTTATTTATCATCCCTATACAGGTTGAAAATGGGACTCGTCACGACATTGCAAAATTAATCAATTGCGGAGCGCGGCGTAATTACATAAACTAAAGAGTACTCGATGGGCTTGAATGTGAATAAATTGCCCCGTTATCGTACTAGACCTAGACGGCGCCGTTATCATCCATCAGAATAAGCCGTTAAGGGTCTGAGCTAAGCTTGTCTGAGATTGCGTGTGCTGAAAACTGGAGATTGTCGTTTGCCACTCTCTTGTCTTCTCCTCTCCGAATGAAAAACTAGGGCATTCATGAATTGTGATGTGAGCAAAGTGGAATACTCTCTTTATTACCGATACCCTATATTAATCGTACATGTAATTTGCAATGTAGAGCAATATAATTTTAATGTTCAATATATGTCTATTATGCTAGTTATTGTTATAAAATAAGCGAATGTTTATAATCTGTTATCATGAAATATATATTGCTCTGTAGGAATTATAAGTTATTTTTAAGCGTTCTGGAATGTTGGTACCTTTATACAGTAATTTTACTACTATCAGCCTCACAGTTACAATTATGAGTGATGTAGGTGTACCGCTATCACTGTCTCGACCTTATCATACAACAACCAATAAGTCTATGAATGTAACGCAGCATATTATATGATTACGATTATTATCTATGATTAAATTAATATTCACAAATCGCGAGGATACGTTTCAAACTTATAATTGTTTCGAGAGGGAAATTTTGAACCTGTTACTGAACTGACAGCTGTCAGCCCTACGACTTCTTTTATTGTGCAGCTTACGGTTAGAATGTTTAGGTATTTATACAATATATTTGTTAGTAAATGTTAATGCAATATTTATTCTGTTTTGGTGGCCACCTAGTAGATATATTAAACTTAAAAAGTTACTATTTATTGAAATATTTAATCTTTATAAGACCAACTATCGCAATTCATTGCAATCTGAGGAATTTTGCCTATTCAAACAACTACAAGTTTTTTTTTCTTTTGGCTGGAACAATGTTTTAAGTCTTAACTCTGCTTTAAACCTCTGTCGATTGTTATTATTGATTTTACATATGTATAGGTCAGTTATATAATTGATAATTATTCGACTGGCAGCAAAGCTCAATTTTTAATTTAATACAATTATTTCAAAACTATAAAATAGTCAAACAGTTTACAGTTCCCGTGAATCTATATTAATTTATAAAACCTGTAGACGACTACATTGATTAAACATTCACATTCAAGATACATAAAAACATAAATTGATAATCCAGTCTAAACCGCAATCTATCCGGTACGCAAAAACCTTTTAACCCCCACCCTTACAATAAGCTACCGTAAACTAACTATAGACAGGCGGGGACAATTTCCTCATTCTCACCACGAAACATACTGCAAATGAGGTGGCTCGCTTTTTATAAACAGCTTATTCACACAAATTCCAACCGCTGTCTCTTTATTGTGGGCTCTAGTAAAGGTTACAATATTCTCAGAATGCGGTCCAGTATTAAATTAGCAACTCTTAGACCTATTTATGCGTTTACTGATATTCAGTATGTGAATAAAACCCGAGAACACGGCCTCAACCATACGGGTAGTCTCGAGTGTTACGAGGTGTATATTTCTGTAAGTGTTTGCGCTTTTTTCATTCAGCCTAAACAAAGTGAAATAGTTTTTAAGGTGGCCTGCTATGAACAAGGGTGTTAAAATTTGTACTTCACTGTTACGCTTGGGTAAACGTGTATTGTGCCATCTTATTAAACTTGATATGAAGGTTAGAAACTCTAAGGGGGGGGAGGAATGCACATTTTGTTACCAGACAAAATTTACTATAAATATTATGCAGTATTCAAAATTAATAATTGCTATCGCTAATCCATTTTTAAAACTTAGTGTTCTTGCCAAAGGAACATTTCTAGCTATAGGCGTTTTTTTTTTTTTGCAAAGTGTAAAAGCTCCTTTCTGTAATGATGAAATAACCCTTATTGTCTGTAGTTGAAATGATTATATTTTCTTACACATAACGTAGGTATGAAGGGCTCATTCAATGTGAATGTTGAGTTCAGCTCCTTTTCATCTTCCACTTAGCGCAGCGTCTGAAATCTGACGCTGTCAAAGACTTGGAACCGAAGAGATCCAAAACAAGTCGGTGACCAAGAAGCTTAAGACAAACTTTTTTCCATCGTTCCACCATAGAGAGTACAAAATACAGCGTAATCTAGATAAAAAGGTAGTTTAAGGTTGGATTTGTTTAGATTAAGGTTGTAAAATATTAGAAAGTATTATGAGGAAGGGCTCTTGTGAGAGGATTTAGATAATAAGTTCGATTGGCAATACGCACCCTCAAATAAACCAACACATATTTTATTTTTAATAGTATCTCATTATATTGATTAAAATTTTAAATAACAATGGAGATCATCAACCGACATATTGAACACAACTTTCATACCAATTATGTTTAGTATTATTCACTACAATTTATGTTGTGTTGCAATAAATATGTGTTCATGAACCAACGTGAGAAAGCTTTCTTTTAAAATATCTAAACATTTACATAAATTTACATGATTAAAAACAAATGAGTGACTTTTCCAAAACACATTAAAATAAAATATATGGAATAAGAAAATATAAATTCCTATATTAAACTATTCATTTCATTTTTACACATTATAATCATTTCTTTTCATTACTTTACGTTCAGGTACCTTGAAATTGTAAATGAAATGTATTCAAATTATGAATGATCCCTGATATATAATACTACGTTCTTAAAATTAAATACAAGATGTTCTTAACTTACTTTCGTTTGCACTTGACACATATTACGCCTAAAAGATTTTTCCCTAAACGCAAACACAAGCATTGGCACTCCCGAACGTTGCCTTTTGAATCCCGTCCTCGACCTCTTGCCTCTCCCTTGTTCCTGATTTTTGATGTTGTTGCCCCTCCACCAGCTCTCCATGACCACGCCTATGCTAAATCGCTCCATCATAATTGGTGAGTACCAATTTTTCATATCAGCATGGCTGTCCCTTACATCGCCGCATGATTTTTAGAAATAAGCATTTCCGCTGCTTAAGCAAGCATTTCCTGTTTGCTCTTCATCGGTGTCTGGGCTGATGTGCGTATCCACTTACATCCGGAGGATTTTTGCTTCGAATTGTTATACAAGACTTCCTTTCCAGCAACTATCTGTACATTGAATCTATGAATTTTGTTATACTAATAATTACGTGTGTCTTACAGTACCAATTATATTTTATTTGCTATTTTAGAAATCGAGTTTTTAATTCCATTTCTTTACACAATTGGACAACGGATATAACCAAATTGTAAACAAATTCAAAAAATAACATGATAAAGCAAGATTGAAATTTGAAGACCAACTTCTTGCTTTTTGTTTTGAAGATATTATAAATATTATTTACACAAACAAAATAATAAGCTTTTTACAGAAACATTTCTACTTAAAAATGCACAAAAACTGTTCTTGTTTGGCACAAACAAATTCAGTCCAGTTTTCAAGGTTATTTTCTTACATATTTTTGATCGTAGTAAAATTGTCGTTTTTAGTTATACATTATAGAATTTTTTAGGACAATTTCCTTTTATTTTGGAACTATTTATTATTGTTGATAACGTATCATCAAATCGTAGTTTCAAACATTTATATTTTAATTCATAAATAGCCTAATTCAAGTTGAGATTAATATTCAGTTTTTAAATGACGATAACATTCTGCATTACGGCGATTAAATAATGATATATATATATATATATATATATATATATATATATATATATATATATATATATATAAAACGTATGCAGACATACTGCATTCATGTCACGTTATCCCTAGTAAAACGGAACACAGAAGGATAAAATAGTTCTGCAGCGAATTTTCGTTTATCTGAAACGTTTTGCAGTGGAAATAAATTGCATGATCAATCAGTAATAAACTTCCTCTCGGAGTTAGTTTTTCAAGCCATGTTTCACAATTTAAAATTGTTTCCAAAATTTGATACATGTTTAGAAACATAAGTAAAAATATAATACAATTTGACATCCAATGTGCCTTGACTTGCTTTACCACACATTTCAAAAGTTCTCCCAAATATTTTTTTGTTCGAAGTGCAGATTAATTGGTGTTTAGTTTGAAAACTTTCCAGTGTTGAACGCGGGTTTGTCACCGAGTCAAAGGAAAACGTTTACAAGGATATAATAGTTTTTATCAATCGGTCGAGTACAGATAGTACTCGCGCGAGGGCTCTAATCTACTTGTGATTAATAACCATTACCACGTAGGAAAAAAATACTACACCGTGATTAAAATACTAAACAGGTAAATTCTGTTATTAAATTTACAAATATGTGTGTTATGTTCGTGTATGCTAATGAAAAATTTATATATTAAAAATCATTATTTTATAGGACACTTTTACTAAAACTGAGACTCCTCAAAATGCATATATATTAATGCATAATATATAATAAAATATTGAGAGCCCGTCTCCTGGAAATATCAGTTAATTAATTACAAAGAATTACCTTGACTGATTTTACATATCCTCCTGGAATAACGTAATTACAAGAACGTAACCATATTGCCTCAATTGGTAAAAAGGTTAATGAGGTGGTAATGCCTCACAGAATCTTCTTCTGAAACCAATTTAAAATGTGTAATTTAATAAACCCAACTTGTATCTCAGTACCTTGTCTTGTATAAAATACAGGTTGCTGCGATTTTATTCTAATTTTAGTATTAACAATAAAGTAGGTTTCACGCAATATCATATTGTACAATACAGAACAAATTATTGTTGTGTTTTCTTCCAAGAGCTCAAAAGAAGAATACTTTTTTTATAGCAAGTCAAACACAGAACATCTCAGTGTTTAATAATTTAAAGGTTCTATTTGTGGTTAATCATTTATACATAATTTATTGATATCATGTGAGATACGATACCACTATCAAGTTATTTTTATATTAGGCTTAATTTGGGGTATATAATGGTTGTTTCACGAAACTGTCTTTTGATTCCCATTCCAAAAATACAATTTTTGTATTATTACTAATTTCAACAGTTTTTGAGAGTATCTATCTAACTTAAAGAATGGATTGTAAGTTTTAGCATAACATTTTATTATTATAGGTAAATCAGCAGATGTTTAACTAACAATAACAAAGAAAAGCTATTATTTTGACTTAATAAATAAAATGAAGCATTATAATTTGACACTTGAATAACTGAAACTCTTTACCTAGCAGAAACTTATATGTTGGCAATGGAGCCAGAGGTTCGATATATCCTGTTGGAAACCGATTCAAATTTCAGTCGCACTTCACTGACCTTTATCTGCCTATATCTTTAATAATCGAATCTTCGGTTAAATCAAACAGCTTATGGTATATGTTGTAAATCAGCTTAATCTTGTTTATATTAACACTTTTGTTATATTTTTTTGTTATTTACCAGTGTTTTATTACAACCGAGTAGCACTGAACGATTGCTTGGACTGGATTATTGCCGGTTTTTTTATTGCCACAGTCACTCTGGTTACGTAGTCAGTTTTGATTGACGCGTCACAGCTTATTCCTAGATTACACAAAGACGACACTTTTAAATGTCTTTGCTGGCTATACTTAACATTATTGGAAAGGAATGCATGATTTTCTTGTTTTTTATCTTTTTATCACTAAACGACAAGTTTTATACAAATATAAATAAAAAATATAATTGTGAAATTAAAAAATATTAACCGAAGTAATAAAACTAATTTACCAGAGCACTTTAGTGGCAACGAACTAGATTTATGAACTGTTGAGCGCGTAGAAAGAGGTTAAAACTAATGTGTTTGAAGTCTAGGTACATGGATTAAAATCCTAAGTACTTTACCTTATTAAAATTTAAACAATTTTATTTTTCAAAACATGTATTTAGAAACAAGTTAAATTGTGTAATTTGACGATTTTTGTAAAACAAGTTTATTAATAATAGCAACTAACACGTAATATTAATAGACTTGTTAAAAACTTGTTGTTACAATGGGATGTCAGTGTTATTACTCAACATTGCTTTCTAGTACACAATAAACTACTTACAAAATATTTTCATGTTCAATTTTAAATTAGCAATTTTATGTCGATTTTAAGCAAGCAAATAATTCCAAGAAACAAAAGAAACATACATATATATGTATACAAATGTCCCTCTTAACAACCTTTTGAAGAATGTTGTCGACGGATTTAGGGGTGATAAAAATGGGTGATATATTCCTCGATTTGTCCAAAGCTTTAGTCGTGTGCACCATGAAATATTGTTGCACCAGTCAACACCATTCGCACCAGTCATTAGTGCGGTAAATGTGGTGTGCGTGATCCCCACCACTTATAGGTGATATAATCCTCGATTTGCCCAAAGCTTTGGTCGTGTGCACCATGAAATATTGTTGCACTAGTCAACACCATTCGCACCAGTCATTTGTGCGGTAAATGTGGTGTGCGTGATCCCCACCACTTATAAGTGTTATATTCCTCGATTTGTCCAAAGCTTTAGTCGTGTGCACTATGAAAGTGCACTTTAGTCGGTTACACCGGTCAAGACCATTTGCATCAGTCCTTTTGTGCGGTAAATGTGGTGAGCGTGATCCCCACCACTTAAAGGTGATATATTCCTCGATTTGTCCAAAGCTTTTAGTCGTGTGAATCATGAAATATTATTGCACCAGTCAACACAATTTGCACCAGTCATTTGTGCGGTAAATGTGGTGTGCGTGATCCCCACCACTTATAAGTGTTATATTCCTCGATTTGTCCAAAGCTTTAGTCGTGTGCACTATGAAAGTGCACTTTAGTCGGTTACACCAGTCAAGACCATTTGCATCAGTCCTTTTGTGCGGTAAATGTGGTGAGCGTGATCCCCACCACTTAAAGGTGATATATTCCTCGATTTGTCCAAAGCTTTAGTCGTGTGAATCATGAAATATTATTGCACCAGTCAACACAATTTGCACCAGTCATTTGTGCGGTAAATGTGGTGTGCGTGATCCCCACCACTTATAAGTGTTATATTCCTCGATTTGTCCAAAGCTTTAGTCGTGTGCACTATGAAAGTGCACTTTAGTCGGTTACACCGGTCAAGACCATTTGCATCAGTCCTTTTGTGCGGTTAAATGTGGTGAGCGTGATCCCCACCACTTAAAGGTGATATATTCCTCGATTTGTCCAAAGCTTTAGTCGTGTGAATCATGAAATATTATTGCACCAGTCAACACAATTTGCACCAGTCATTTGTGCGGTAAATGTGGTGTGCGTGATCCCCACCACTTATAAGTGTTATATTCCTCGATTTGTCCAAAGCTTTAGTCGTGTGCACTATGAAAGTGCACTTTAGTCGGTTACACCAGTCAAGACCATTTGCATCAGTCCTTTTGTGCGGTAAATGTGGTGAGCGTGATCCCCACCACTTAAAGGTGATATATTCCTCGATTTGTCCAAAGCTTTAGTCGTGTGAATCATGAAATATTATTGCACCAGTCAACACAATTTGCACCAGTCATTTGTGCGGTAAATTTGGTGTGCGTGATCCGCACCACTTATAGGCCAATTCTTACCTTAAGGACCCTCATCATTTTATAGGAAAAAAGCGAATAAAGAATTAAATAAAAGAGGTTATTTACATTCAAACATTGCTATAATATATGTAACTAAAATTATACTTTGAATGCATTATGATTAAATTCGTAAAATAATTCACACTACTTTTTTATACATTTTCCATCTCTTATTACAAATAATTTACTGTATATAATTCTTAGTAGAATGTCTCTGTTAATATTAAAAGCATAATGTGGATAGTTATTTTTTATCATGCACATAAAGTCATATTTCATTAGAATAAATTTAATATGACTTAAATGAATAATATTCTGATCAAATTTATGAAATTCACGCACATGTTCTCATATCTCAAAGTCAAGTTAAAATTAATTTGGTCTCATTATGCAAAGACTAACAGGGCATGTTACAATTCATTATATTTTACAAACATTATTTATTGAATCTGACTTTATTTTTCTGGTTAAATACCACCTTTTAAATAGTTTTAACACAATACTTTAAATTTATTTTAATGATTGAATTCTTCCAGGAGTTTAGAGTGATTATAATTGTTTCTAGTATATCATGTTGAAATACTTTTAAGGGTTCACAAAATGTGTTTAAACAAAATACCACAGTAAAAGTTGGGACACACATAACCGCACCGTGCCCGACACGTGAGTTGGCCGAGTGTCGGTGCGGGCTCGGCTCGGTTACCGTGAGGCCGTATGCAGTCCGAGCGCAACAATCTCACTGTTTGTAATGGAGCATGTTTCTTTTGATTTCGAAGAGACAGATACTTAAAACATATTCGGAAGATTAAGTATTGCTTGAGATAATTGTCAATTTCATTGTTGTTATTTTTATTAATCGCTGTGGTGAATGAAACTTTGCAATGCTACAGTAAAGCTTTGTACAATCAGCTAGTATGTAAAATTTGTAAATATCATTATTTTGATTATATTTTTTATCCCTATAATTCTTGTTCATTGTGTTTCACTGCAGTGAATTTCGGTCAAATACACTATAAATAGTATATTTGGTGTTTTTGTATTAAACCCAAGAGCTATAGTGTGATGGCAGAGAGTTTGCCATGTAGCAAGCCCGTTTATAATAATTTGTAAAACATAGTAAATATTTGTAAAAATATACGGTACTGGAGAACATACAAAAACACATTTTACAATTTTTTTTTCTTTTATAGCTCTGAGGACATATAATTTATTTCCAGAATTAGTAATAGTAGTAGAAATATAAATATATTTTCTAAAAAAATTAGAGTATGGTTGATCGGTCAAAATGATATTGAGTATATATTTAAGATAATAAGTTAATGTATGATTAGTCTTGTCTGCTAAGTTATAATAATATTGAAATAGACACATTAGAGCATTATAAAATAATTATTTATAATTTAATATTTAATGTTACATGTATAAAGCCTAATATTTGAATCGTAAATCATGCATAAAACTTTTTTTATTTAATACAGCACACTAGTTATACTAAATTTAAACTTTGATACGTAATAGTACATTATTTACTACATAAGCTACAATAACTCCTATTTATCATTTCATTCTTGCTCGTTTCCGCTATTTTTATTTTTTACCCTTTTTGTATATAGTATCCCCAACACACGCAAAGTATTATGGGGTACCTAAATTTCCCTTATTTTGTAAATATATTCCCCTAATTATTAGTTTAAAAAAAGAAAGAAAAATCTAAAAAAGGATGTAACCTACTTTTGATATTTTATTACTCTAAGTACATAAATTAGAAATAAAGTAAGTAGAACACTTTTGTTATATTTGTTATTTACTGCTATAGTAAATACGTTATGTCATAGTATTATTTATTAATAAGCACTGGCAATAATATTTATTTGTAATATTCAGTTTGTCATTTTGGGGAATTAAAGGATTTCTTATTATTATTATTATTATTACTATTATTATTTATTTTTAACATGGGTTTTTCTTGCTTGAAAATCTTATTGTAAATCAAATATTTTTTATTTTTAATTTATTGAAGTGAAAAGAATAAATAAATAAAAATTTCATAGAAACATTCTAAATATGACCCTTAAAAATACCGGAATAAATTTATCAAGCAACTTCAATACATCAAAGAAAAATAGATTTTTGCGAAAATAATTACAGGCTTGTTATTTATTAATTAATGAAAAATGTTTATAGATTTTTTATATTTCGAATTTATTTGTTTAAAATCACTTAATGTACAACATGGTTTCCAAATTCTTTGTAATTTTAGAACAACAAGAAAATATGACTAGTTTATTCTAAGGTAAGAAAATGTAATACTTTTATCAATAGATATGATTTTGTACGCGAACACAGGATGTAGAGTTTGTAGGCTATACTAAATAATGCAATAAAATAGAACATGTAGACTACTTAAATAGTTTATAAAGAAGAACGCAACAATAAACAGCATATGATGCCGCTCGTAGACCGCACCGTGCCCGTCAAAATTCAAACTCCACATATCGGTGACGGTGCGGGCACGGTGCGGCCACAACGGTCTGGTGTCGGTGCGGACATGTACGGATTTGCAGGTTGGAAACTGCGCTGAAATTCTTTCACCGTATGACGGCCAACACACGGCCGACTGATGTGTCGGGCGCGGTGCGGTTATGTGTGTTCCGGCCTTAGGCGCCCCGCATATTGAGACGCAGTCTGAGCAGCGCAGCGCAGCACAGGGCGGGGCAGTTTTTGTAAAGCACGTGTTCGCTAGAGAGCGCGCATATTGTGGCGCAGGGCAAGGCAGGGCAGTGTAGTCCCGCACGTCGACTGTCCGCACTTGTGGTCGAGACACAGAAACTGCTTCACATTGTTGACCTGCGCCGTCTTACGCCACTGTTTTGCAATGGAATGTCAAGAGGAAAAGTTAATTGAAATGGTGCGTGTTTATCCAGTTTTGTATGATACCAGTGATGGAAAATATATGAAGACTAAATACAAGCAAGAAATCTGGGGAAAATCGCAAAAGAACTCAACATTGCAGATGGTAAGGGACTTGTTATTAGTTAACCCTAACAAAATCTATGTATCTTATTATTTTCAGGTTATCTACACCGAATTTCTGTTTTATATATCACATAAATAACTTTTCTGTACTACAGTGATATTATTAATATTTTGGGATAGGGATAAATACATTTACATAAATATTATTTAGAAATAAATACACGATTCTTGTAAAATGTTGTAAAAATTAGTTATTTTGAGATATACAATGTCAGGAACAGAAATTATTTTACTACATTAAATTTTTTACCACAAAAATTTAGTTTTATTGTAAACATTTGTATGAAAGAATTATAATTCTGTGTACAAAAAAGGCTTTATATAAAATAAAAACTAAAACAATGGAGGATAGGCCTACTTTGTGTAGGATGTCAATTTTTTAAATGAGCCATATAACATGCCAATGACTTATATTTCTAACAGTATGGACAATCAGAAGATACAACCTCCAGTGGGTTAACTCCAGTCGTAGACCAACTACAAACATGAATTTAATATTGTCCTTCAGAGACTCGTTCATCCTGCCACTCCACACTTCCTACTGAGTTAAAGTATGCAGTGTACTTCTGTCTTACTGCAAAAGCTGCTCGTACACTTCTTGCTCGATTCCTTGATACTGGAACCAGTTGCTCTTTTGGTAATTGTCCAGTTGAAACATCTTCACTATCAACATTTACTGCAGCATTTCTGCGCAGATAATTATGTAGCAAACAAGCTGCTTTTACGACACTGACAACGCTAGAAACTTTAATCTCGAATGCTTTTTGGAATACGCGGAATCGCGATGCTAGAATTCCAAAAGCACACTCAACAGTTTGTCTGGCCCGTGAAAGCCTGTAGTTGAACACCTTATTTTCATGGTTGTCTGTAACTTGCTTCTTTGGGTAGGGTCTCATCAAGTTGCACATTAGCGGGAAGGCCTCATCCCCTACAAACACGTATGGCATACTATGTTGAAAGGAGGGAAGTTCAGAAGGGGAGGGCAGTTTAAGACTTCCTCTTACCATTTTTTTTCCAATTCGCAACTTGAAAAAATATTACCGTCACTGAATCTCCCCATGGATGCCACATCGATGAAAGTGAATTTTGATGTAGCGTCAACAGCTGCCATTAGGACGATGGAGAAAGTGTGTTTGTAATTGTAGTATGATGATCCAGATTTGTTTTGTTTCTTTATAACAATGTGCTTCCCATCAATCGCTCCCACACAGTGAGGAAAATTCCATCTTGAATTAAAATCAGACGCAATCGACAGCCACGTCTCTGATGTAGGTTGTGGCAAATAATCCGGCTGCATAGTTGTCCATATTGCGACGGAGACCTCATTCACAATGTTAGCTACTGTTCTATCTCCCATCCGGTAACTGTAGCCGATGCTTTTGTAGCTGTCACCAGAAGCCAGATACCTACAACAAAAAATATATATATGCTACTTTCATGCAATAGATAACTTAATAGTTGCAGTAGATAGTTCTGGTTTAGCCTAGCGGAACAAACGTATGCAACAAAATTGTTTTTGGTAAATAGTCATTTTCCAGTGTGGAATCCCCTTACCTGTTTATCGTTATAAATAAAATAAGTATTAAGTTCTCTCTCTCTTTTTCAGTTGAAGAGGTAAAATCTATGTGGAAGAAATTAAGGAACAACCATAGAGATGCTCTACGCCGGCAAAAAGCGTATGATGAAAAGTGGTGCAGCAGCAACAGATATTAAACCATGGAGGTTTCAAGCTCAAATGGAATTTTTGTTGCAATACATGGTTAATGAAAATCGAGAAACAAGTTTTACCAATGATGACCCCAAATCTGAACCACAACTACGAGGACAACCAGAAACACAGCAGGCAGAAGAGAACCAGGACGTCGAAAAATAACATTACCGGGATAGTTGATGAAGAGTCTCAGCCAGACACAGCCGACGTTGAAAGAGTTAACTCAGTTGATTTGTCTGTAAAGGAAACCTACAGATAATCTATCGCCACCACCATCAAGACCACAAAAGAAATTTAAAAAACATGAAGTTGACACCGTAATAGTAAAAGCTATTGAACAGCGTGAGCAGAGGGCAACAGAGAGGGGCTAAAGAAAAAAAAAAACTGGATGAAAAAATAGCTCCTTCAGATGATTTACATCTATTTTTCATGTCGATGTATGAGCTAACAAAAAAATGCCTCCTTCATCCCAGCATATTGTGAGAAGGAATGTCTTTCTGTCAGTAACCGACGACGAGGAAGCACGTTTGCTGAACATTCAACAACCTACCCATTCCCCACAACAGCCCCGGCATCAAGTTCATCAGCCTATGTATGAGGATCGTCAGTTAACGTATGACAACTGGTCACGTTCTCCAAACGTCTTGTCTCCGGAAACTTCTACCTCTTCTTCAGCTCTAGGACATCGTTCAACGTCGACCTCGCCTTATGCCCCTGAAAACCCCAGTTTGCCAACGTCTTCACTGGTCTCTTTTATCAATACCTTTAACACCTAATGTTTTTAGATTATTACAGTAAGGCAATATGATTTTTCCATTTTTTCATTGTACTTACACGTTTTCATATTGGTGTTATACTTATAAATAAAAACTTACCTTAGAAATACTGCTAGTTTTTCTTCACTCCCAATTGGTTTTTGAGCATTACATCCCTCGGAAGAAATAAGAGGTTGGACCAGGCTGTGAACTTCTTGGAATTCCGCTTTGTTGAGACGAAAATAGTTCGTAAACCTTTCACTACACAACTCTTTTGTCAGAACAAATTCACCATGAGAACTTCTTTTTTTCAGGTAGTTACTGTTTCTACGCTTGTTCTTTCTTGTTCTCTGATGAAGTAGTAATAATAAATCTAGGTCGGCATCAGAATCTGAGTCAGAACTCAAATCCAAATATTTTGACAACATGCTCATCATACAAGGTTTTAAACAAGGTAATAAACTAGGTAAACAAGGTAACTGTTATTGTTATGTTAAACTATTATAATAAAACAAAACTATATCAACAAACACACAAGACACTGAACTGCTGTATGATAACTGCTTCCCAATATGCGAGGTAAACTGTGCGACGCAGATTTTTCGCCGCTGCTGCCCTGTGCTGTGCTGCGCTGCCCGGGCCGTGCCACGTGTGGCAATATGCGCCCTGGCTTAAATTGTGTTTCAACCAGTTGTCGAGCAATGTCCCTTACAAGATTTTCTGGCTGTAGCAGGAACTTTGCTGTCATCCTCCCCAGTAGCGACTAGCGAGTGGGCGTAGAGAGCCGCAGGAGTAGCATGTGATACTCTCGTGTTAGTCACTATACCGGTCGCTTTACCTGCAAACACACGAGGAATTAATAACAAAGTTGACATCATTAATGTATTTTTAAACCAACATCAACCTGATTTCTTTTGCATATCTGAAACTTGGTAAAATGAACACAATAGTTATTGTGTTTATTTTAATGGCCATTCTCAATCATCTGCAACTACTCGGAAGTCCCATATACATGGCGGTGTTGCGACACAAAAACACTACAAAACATAAAAAAAGCTCTCATCTGAAATGGACATTGAGTGTACAGGAATCTCCATTTCGAAAATTAAAATGAATTTAATAGTAATTTACAAGCCACCTAATGGAAGCTTTGATGTCTTCTTAACCATTCTAAATGACATTTTTTCTTTCGCTCATAAGACATCGTACCACACCACAATATGTGGGGACTTCAATATAAATTTTTTAGATAAGACTTGTAACAAAAGACAAAACTTAGTTGACTTACTAGATTTTAAACTATTATAACACTGTTATAAAGGAACCCACTAGAATAACTTCTCATAGTGCTACTCTAATTGGCAATATAATTACCAACTTGCCAATACAAAATATTATTAAGTCGCATGTTATAAGACCAGATTTTTCTGACCATGATGCTCAAGTTTTATATTTTGTTAACTCCAGTAAAAAGTTAGTACCCGAAACCGCAACAATAACTAAGCGATATTTTTCTGACAACAACTGGAAATATTTTGAAAAACGTTTAAACTCAGAAACTTGGAATGATGTATATAACTGTAGTTTAACGAACGAAAAATTTGAATTGTTTACTAATACATTTTATTATTTCTATAACTTAGCCTTTCCAGTGGTTAGTAAAAAGGTTAATCTTAGGAAAAAAACTAGCTTGAACTGTATAACTAGAGAAGTAAGAGAGGCTAATCTTAATCTTAACTATCTTAAGTCACTTCCTAGGAATTTAGTACCTGACAATGTTGTTGAGGATGCTAGGAGTAAGTATAATGGTCTTGTAAAGAATACAAAAGCTAAGTTCTACGATGAACAAACTATGACCTCAGACAACAAGTCTAAAGCTATGTGGAATGTTGTTAATG
The DNA here is from genome assembly GCF_021130785.1 of Homalodisca vitripennis. Taxonomy (NCBI): domain Eukaryota; kingdom Metazoa; phylum Arthropoda; class Insecta; order Hemiptera; family Cicadellidae; genus Homalodisca; species Homalodisca vitripennis. The sequence continues at coordinate 159,940,384 of NC_060215.1, forward strand.
ACACAGTACCTATGAGATGTAAAGCAAAAAATAAATTTAAATATGAACTTTTTGTAAATGGATTGAAAATAATTGATGGCAGCTTGTTAGCGAGCACTTTTAATAGTTATTTTTCAGTAGTAGCCGCGGACATGGTTACCAGCATTCCACACCCATCCGAGCCTGCGGTGCTTGTACCCCCCACCCCGGTTGGCAACATGTTCATCAGCGAGGTGTCAGTCTCTGAGGTGTGGGATGTTGTGAGGCGGCTGAGGAGCACGCGTTCAACTGGGATGGATGGTATCCGTGTTGGTATTATAAAAAGGTGTTTTCCGTTCATTTCTATTGTTTTCACTCATTTGGTAAACTCCAGCTTAACCCATGGCATTATTCCATCTGTACATAAAATAAGCAAACTCATACCGATATTTAAATCAGGCTCTAATTATCAGATAGAAAATTACAGACCAATCAGTATCCTATCGGCATTTTCAAAAATCTTTGAAACTATTATATGTAATAAACTTATCCAATTCTTTCAGCAACAAAATATGTTTAGACCGCACCAACACGGTTTCCTCAAAGGTAAATCTACGTCTTCTGCAATTTTTAATTTCAATAATTCCATTATAACTTCTCTTGACCACAAGCTGTTCTCGATAGGCATCTTCTGTGATCTCAGCAGGGCGTTTGACTGTGTCAGGCATGACGTTCTGCTGAGTAAACTTGAGGCATATGGCATTCGAGGTGTTGCGCTTCAATTATTTGTCTCCTATTTAAAAGACAGAAAACAAGTCGTAGAAATATCCACAAATACAGGTATTCACCATTCAAATGAGGGAGTCATTAAGTGCGGCGTATCACAGGGCTCTATTTTGGGACCAATACTGTTTGTCATCTACATAAATGATCTTCCCAAAAACATCAACCATAGTAAGATTATTACGTACGCCGACGACTGCACTTTACAAACGTCAGAGTCTACTGCGTCAGCAGCAGTTGATGCTACCAACAAAAGCCTCGCTCAAGCTTCTGAATGGTTTTGCAAAAATGGGCCTGTTCTCAATCCAATCAAGACAGGCTTTATACGTTTCACAATACTTAAAGCAACCAACAGTCACATATTCCCAGGCAGTGGACTCACCTACAACAACAACTCATTGCAACATTTTTCTGCCACAAAATTTCTTGGGCTGCATTTGGACGCCCATCTCAACTGGGAATCTCATGTGGATGTCATCTGCAAAAGGCTCCGCCCAGTCTGCTATGCTCTCGGCCGCCTTGCTCAGGTATGCAGCATCCGAGTCCTTCTCGCTGTATACTTCTCCTATGTTGAATCAATTTTAAGGTATGGAATTATTTTTTGGGGTATGTCAAGTAAAAAAAATTTTCAAAGAGTTTTCACAATTCAAAAATGGTGCATAAGAGCAATGTTGAAAATGACCAGAAGGGAATCTTGTCAGTTGGTGTTTAAAGAATTAAACATAATGACGTTGGCTGGTCTGGTGGGGTATGAGTGCTGCATGTTTGTTAGAAATAATCCCACTCTGTTTACTGCTGGCGCGGCTTGCCACTCGTATTCAACTCGGGGCGCGCAGCGACTGACAGTGCGGCAACATTCGACTACATTTTTTCAAAAAGGGCCACAGTACATATGTACTGTAGTATATAACAGGCTGCCACCAAACATAAAAAAGAGACAGGTGCTTATACATTTAAAAGACTTTTAAGAGAGTATTTTTTAACAAAAGGCTTTTATAAGACGGACTTTATACAAGACATGTAAACTGTAATTTCTTTGTTATATATTTGTTCTTACTTTGATGTGTTCAATTGTATTGTAATTTGAACGAATAAAATATTATTATTATTATTAATTTACAAGATTGTGTAGTACTGGCAGCTGATAACTGATAGGTTTCTCCCAATAGCGACTAGCTGAGTGGGCGTAGAGAGCCGCAGGAGTAGCATGTGATACTCTCGTGTTAGTCTATACCGGTCGCTTTAACCTGCATACATACAATGAAATAATTGTTAGCTTAATTTTGGAATACCGATGACCGAGTGGCCTTACGTTGGATTTTAAGTTTGGGTTTAGGGATAGGGTATGTTCAAATCATGTCAGTGACCGTTGCACATTTAACAGATTTATTGACATTGTGTGTATTGACTCTCTCCCTTGTTCTGTTTTATAAGATCCTCGCACAGGTCAGTGGATCATGAGGACATGTAGGATAAGGCTTACAAGTGTAGCGGCCTATCCTTAAAAAAATAAACAGTTTGCTACTATGAAAAGGGGCATTACAATCCATAACGTTGGCATTTCAAAGTTAAACTGAAGGTTAGTAAAAAGCTTCTTGGAATTATAAGCTTAAGCTGAATATTTTTCAGCGGTTAACTCCACTTGTCTATAGTGTAAATAAATTGTAATAACTCCGTATTAGGTTTGTTTATTTATATCTAAATAACCTTTCTTTGATATTTAAAGTCTATTTATAGAATAATGTACTAATTTACTCTTTTAATCTATTTATATATGACGTATCATTTCTTTCTAATCATGTTTAGACATTTAATTCCTGTAGTACATTCACACAAATACAACCCTATTTTTTTATAATTCATACCTCATAATATGATGTAAAATACATTTGGAAGTCCAAAATTATTAAATATAATGCAAAGAATTTCAAATTTGTTGGATAATTTTTTACCGTTATTAAGTTTAGTAGTTTTTACACGATATACAGTATTGTAAATACTTCAATTGTATTTTTGTGGCTAGTTTCTGCCTCGATTAATCTACAAATTCTATATTATTTCAATTTCGCTTCTACCCAGAATGAACCTTAAACTAAATAATTTAATAATAAATTCTTAAGCCACGGGCTAATGTCTAGCGTAATATACTTTCTGTCCCAACAGCTTTTGTTCATATTTTCATGTATTTAATATTCTTATAGACTAACTAACTTGTACCTATGTTATGTTTAAATGTTCTCATCATAAATTATCAAAGTTTATTACAAAATTTTCGAGTTCTTATAGTTTGTATTTAGACTCATAAGCAGTTTTCTCTCCCGTCCACACGTGTGGGGGAAATATTCTCTAGTTATATACTTGTGTAGCGTTAAAAACGTTGTTTCTTGAATAAATAGTGTTTATTCAATTGAGTTGAATTATCTTATTAAAAACCCTGACACAACGATACATAACGTAGCTATTATATGAAGGTTTTATTTAGTTAAAATTTTGAGTTTAGCTCCAGTTCACCTTCCTTTTGTTGCAGATTTTGGTATATATATCGCTGTCTCAGACTTGTGTTCTGTACTATGATGTGATAGACACGATCACTAACCACGGTGGAGTAACCGAGTTTTTCTACACAACCCGGTAAGGTCAGGTAAGGTAAGGTAAGGAAGTTAAGGTAGAAGGGGTTGTTTCAGTTTAATTTCAAAATTTCACGTAGTAATAAGTGTCTCAGATGTCAAATTTGTTTCACAATTGTTGAAAATAATCGTCTGTTTTACAACATAGGTTCTATATGGTTTAGTATACCTTAAAATAGGTGTTACGTAAGAAAATATTTCATAACCTTAATATGAATGTAACTTATGTCTTTAAGTTATGTACAGTCTGCCTTACCTTCTTGTTGAGCCCAGTCAATGAGGGACTCCACCCTCGAGACGAAGCTAGACGTGCAGTTCCCGAACTTCCCTCTGATGTCCAGGCCGACAGTCGCGAAGTTCGCCTTTACACCGCAGAGGAGTGCCGTAGCGCAGGCGGACGACTCGCCGATCTGAGCGTCGAGATTGTACGTCTAAAAATAGAGTAGTATAAATAAAGTCTATTAATACAATAACCGGGAAGAGTTTTAATTTCGATCTTATGGTTATCCTCCTCCTTAGAATATAATACATCCCAGAACCTGAGATGAAGTAAAGTAGGACCCCTCATATCCGACCACACGGCGTGACCGACTCCTCGGGATATCCGACCGAATCCGATTGTTCCCGGTATCAGGCGATAACTTTATTCATTAGTCCAATTAAAAGTTTCACATTGCGTTTACATTTAATTTCGCTGAGCTATATGAGTTGTGAATGTAATCTAGTTAATACTATAAATGAAAAAGAAGATACATTTTAAAAAATATCAAAATATCATACAATATTACATACAAGAAATTGAAATGTCAACAATTTAAACTTTCTTTTACGAAAAAGTATTCTCTGTTTATAAGGTACGAATTTTATAACCGGAATATTTCGACGGTTCATTTGTATATTCGTTTTCTAAGGAGTTTGTGCAATTTATTTTGAATTTTTAATGCAGAATAATACACTTGCCAATCCACGAGGGAGGAGGGAGTGTAATGTTTTATCTCTTGTGTTGTAAGGAAAATACTTAGTTTTTTTTTAACTGCTTACTATTAGATTAATAAAACCCTAATAATTCAAATATGTATCGAGATGGAAGGATAATTATTTGTATGTATGAAAAAATGGTTTATATACCTGTCGAGAACGGAGTTTAAACATTATTTTCCGTAAGCATATATATTTTAAATTGTTATTCAATAAGTTACTGTATACAGCACGGTATATCGTTTTTACACTGTTATATACAATTAGTGTATTTATGGTTTTCGTCCAATATATACACGAATTTGCTCAAAAAAGGAGGATTTCGCTGCTAGGGTTATTCGAATTTTTTTTCCGACCACGGTTCGGTGCCGTCAAGATCGGATATGACGAGTTTTACTCATCAAACTATTATTTTGTTTAACTGGTAGGGAGTGTTTATCTAGTTATGATAATCAAAACATTGATTAAATACATTAGAGGAGACAACAGAAGGAAATCACAATCGAGTTACATTGTTAATCTGATTAGATCTATTGATTGACTTTTGATAGTGAGATATCCAGTTTAGGGTGGGTTTACTTTGCCCTCCACTGCAGAATATTTAAACAATAAACAAAGCCTTGTGTACAGAGTACGTTATAGTGCGGACACGCTTCTAGTCTCCATGCATAGTTTAAATTATTCTGTGCTCCCTTTTATTTAAATAAATGAAGACCTTCCTCTACACCAGAACCGTTCTCAGTAAGGTGGTGTTTCTAGAGTGTTACATTTTATTCTGATAATATCATGGGCATAAGCCAGAATCTCTTTGTACGACTCGGGATGTATCCTTTATACGTATACCACTATTTAAAATAGAAATTGTTGGTTTTTAACATGAGGATTAAGTAAAAAAACAACTACAATGGTTGTGATTAGTTATTTTAAAGCAGGGATCTATAGAAGCAACTTTCTTATCCAGTATCTCATTATCTCAGTCTGCACGATAAGCGAGCTTCTGCTTATGCGCGCTGCCAGTGCGTGTCCATTCTTTGCAGTATCTAATTTATTGTAGCCTACTGTTAACTTTCTTCCTTGCAGCAACCAGTTTTTTGTACCCTACTATGAACTTTCTTCCTTGCAGCAATCAGTTTATTGTAGCCTACTATGAACTTTCTTCGCCTAGCGGATGCTTATAGAAGTGAAGTAGACGCAATTAAGTTTTTTCCAGCTAAAGTCGATTTTAAATAATCCCCGTAAATATGCCCGTGGCTACGGTATGGTGTAGAATGTAAACTCGTTGAAGTGGGTTTGTTCTAAACGTGATTGCCGTCAGTCGATTCCTGTCGACACATATTTATCCGGTTCAAAACTCTCGTTCCGTAAGGTATTGTTTTTCAATTAATGCTACTCAAAGAAATTTATAACAATAGAATTTTGTAAACATGAATTAGAACTTAACCATAACACTACAGTTGATTGTTGTAGTTATATCCGAAAAGTTTGTGTCGGCAATATTCTACAATCCTATTACAATTGGAGGACCGAACACTACCGTAGAAATTGATCAAATTTCATTTTCTTGTTGTAAAAACAATATTGGACGTGTAATAACACAACAGTGGGTGTTTGAGGAGTGAGTCGGGAAAGTCGTGAGTGTTTTAGTAGCCGTTGTTGAACGTTCCGCGGCTCAGCTGTTGCCTATAAGCACTCATACAAACAGTTGAAAGTATTGGAATCTGGCAAAACAGCCATGGAGTGTTAGATCCTTGTGTGATTTTATGTGGCGGCGGAGACACGAAGGAAAGAACCTGTTCGAGGAAATAATACACAATATCGCCGAGTATTGCCCTGTTTATCGAGTTGAACAGCTAACTAACTTAAATATTACGTAAAAAAATAATGGGAAAGCATTTTACAGGATGTTATGTAGTGGTATACGTATAACGGAAAATAGCCTTAAAGTCAATAGGTCAGTTCGTGTATGATCAAATCAAATCAAATCAAATCGTTTAATTGCAGTTGACAATATAAATTGCATAGCAAACGTCAATTTTTCATGTCTAAAATGTTTCCATTCATCCCACATCAAGGCCACATTTAAACTTCCAACATTGAAACATTCACTCCCCATTCATTCCGTGCCAATTACGCCCACTTTCGGCGCTGGAGTCAGTTTTCCTCATCGCGTGGACTACCAGTTGAATGCCAGAAACTCATCAACACTGTAGAAAGCGTTTGACGCCAGGCAGAGTTTGATACGAGTTTTTAACACCTTGGGCGTTGAGGCATTTTTAATTTTGTTTGGCAATCTGTTTATAAAATGAACACCTGCCTGCGAAGGCAAATGTTCATAAACCACCGTTCTGTGCATTCCCGAACGGTAGTTATCTCTGCCTCTTGTCTCATATTCATGTATGTCGCGTCTTCTAGTTAAGGCACATTTAGACAAACAATATAAGGTTGTTTCTAAGATGTAGAGACATGGCAAAGTTAACAGTTGGAAATTTTTAAACGCTGTCCTGCACGACTCTCTGAAGTTTAAAATTAGCGATAATGCGAATTGCTTTTTTTTGTAATTTGAAAACTCTCGTAAGATGGTTGTTTGCACAGGCTCCCCACAAAACGATTCCATACGAAAGGTGGGGATAAATTAGCCCGTAGTACGCCGTAATCAGTACCTGACTTGGGCAGTATTTTGCCAAAGATCTTAAGACATAAACTCCTGAGGATAATTTGGCACAAACATAATCAATGTGATTTTTCCATGTCAACCCTCGATCAAGGTGTATTCCAAGGAACTTTGAAGAATAGACTTCTTCCAATAATGTATCTGCAACCATAACAGCAGGACCTCTTTCAATATCTATAGAGCGCATTGAAAAGTTTAGGAAATTAGATTTTGATGAGTTTATTTGAAGATTGAGGCTATTGAAATGTTAGACACAATTGTTAAGGTCAACAAAGGTCTGTATTTCTAAATTTTGTTTTATACCTCCTCTAAAACAGAGAGTCGTGTCATCTGCGTACTGCACAAGCTTTCCATGCAGTAGTGATGATTCAATGTCATTAACATATATCAGGAAAAGAATTGGACTGAGTATTGATCCCTGGGGAACTCCATATCTCAGTGCAGTAGGTTTTGAAATTTGATTCGAAATTTGGACGACCTGTGTTCTATGGTTTAGGAATGAACTAATCCATAAAAGTGGCACGCCTCGAATGCCGTGGGATTCTAATTTTTCAAGCAGTGTTTTGTGGTCAACACAGTCAAATGCTTTTGAAAGGTCAATAAATACACTTAATGTGTGTTTATGACCTTCAACTCCCTCTACAACCATATCGACAAGATTCACTATAGCGTCAATTGTCGACTTTCCCTTTCTGAAACCAAATTGGTCGTCTGAAAGTTGGTTGTGTTTGTTTAAAAAATTTAGCATTCTTGACAAAAAAAGTTTTTTCGAATATTTTGCTTAATACAGGCAAAATAGAGACAGGCCGATAGTTATTTACTGAATTGGGGTTATCTTTCTTATGAATTGGATGCACTTTTGCCAGTTTTAGGAGAGAGGGAAAGACTCCTGTTAGAAACGATAGATTAACTAATTTGGTCAGTGGCTTCACTATATGCTTTGAGCATTTTTTTTAGCCACATTGACATAAAATTAACGTCATTAGACTTTTTGTTTGGAAGTTGTTGAATTACTTGATTGATCTCTTCCTCAAACACAGGAGCCAGCACCAATGAGGTGGGCTCTGTCTACGCCTGGGGTTTCCTTGTGGAAGTGATGAACGAGGATCTCGCCCACCAGCAACAGATGCAAAAAATCTATTAAACTCGCTAGCGACCTCTGAGGCATCACTCACAAGTCTATCCCCTGTTTGGACTTTTATTTGATTATTTTCGCGACTTTTGTTGTTTATAATGTCCCAGACAGTTTTGGAAATATTTTTGGAAAAAAGAATTAATTTAGAAACAACATATGCTTTCGCAGCAATGATTACTTTCCTATAAGTTCTTTTGTAAACTCTAAAAAAGGCTTTAAATTGTTCGTAGGTCGTGGTTTTATTGATTTCTGAAAAAAACTTAAGGTTTCCCCTTGAAACAAGGATGCCTTTTGTAATCCAAGTATTTTGCCTGTTCAGTAGGACAACAGGGGTTGAAATGGAAATTTAAATATTGAAAAGTTTTAAACTGCTGTTCTACCGGTTGTATCGAATTTAGAAAATCCCATTTTTCTTTAGAAAGGGAGGCGTTGAGGAGAGCAATATTTCCAGGCCTTGTGTCTCTTATTGTTTTGGGAATTTTCGGTTCTTTTTTTGAATAGTTTACCTCTGATAATAGCCTCTTGGCCATAGTGGTCAGAGATTGCTGTATTGACCACAGTCACTGCGACATCAGAGATATTAGTAATAATGTTGTCTATAGCCGATTGAGTATTAGTGGTTACTCTCGTTGGAGATTTCACCAACAGTTCAAGATCAAATTATCTTAGCAAATCGACTAAACGCTTGGTAGATGGGTGATTGTTGTTTAGTGCATCAACATTAAAATCACCCATCAGAATGTAATTTTTTTGTTTACCCAGGTCCGTAAGTAAAGCTTCTAAACTATAAAAGAAAACGTCTTCGTTTCCTCCAGGAGACCTGTATATGCCTACGACGACTAATTTTGATTTGTGTGTTTCAAGTTTGACCACGACTGCTCAAAATGTTTTTCAGACGTTTCTTTTATTGTAAAGTTTGTGAAGATACAATTTTGTTTTAAGAAAATAGCAACACCGCCTCCCTTAGAGACCTGTCTGCAGTATGAGTTTGCCAATTTATAATTTTTGAATTTTGCACAGACCAATATTTTTCACTGTTAAAACCGTTTTCGGTTACAACGAGAATATCTGTTTTCAGTTCTTCAGCCATAAGTTGAAGTTCTTCCAATTTGTTAGTTGCTAATTGGGCATTTTGATTAAGCATTCGTAATGAATCATTATTGTGTATTTTTTGTTTGCACCGATTTGAGTTGGCTAACTTAGCCCTTTGCCGAAAAGTGGGCTCCCTAAAAAAGTCGATTGCGAGTCAGTCTGTCGTATAGTTGGCGATATGTACTCGGAGGCCTCTGTGGCACCAGCAAGAACACCGCCTCCGGGCGACATCGAAGCAGCCTGAGCTCCGTTGACTCCCCGTGGCACGGCCGCACCAGATCCGGACTTATCGCCACTGTCCAGCACAGGGTATTTCCTCAGAGCTTTAGCGTACGAAATGTGCTGCAGTCTTCCGGAGTGGTGGTGCTGAGGGTTGACAGCAGCTGGCACCTGGCTAATGGTGGGAGAGGAGGAGACTGTTGGAATCGCCAGGCCCGGTGCACCCGCAGTCTTGAGAGGTCTCTCCGATGCGACCCTCACAATCATCCTAGCCAGCAGCCGCTTGCCCCTCATTGTGAGGTGTTGTCCGTGTCTCGTGAAGAACTTTCGGCCGATCCCCCCCAAGTTTAGCACTCTGGCATTATATCGGGCAGCCAGTTCCTCGATGTAAGCATTGAAGAGGACGGTCTCATCGTGGACAGGAAGGTCTGGGTGCAGATCATGACGGTGCGGCAGGGTGGCAATGACGAACTCGGCATCGGCTTGTCGGGCAGCAATAAATCCTTCTATGTGGCGGTATATATTTCTCTGGGCACTGACTGCCAAATCATTTGTGCCGGCAATCAGTACCTCACATCGAGGTCCAGGTCCAGGGAAGACTGGTTCAGCTTGATGATGTTTAGCAGTCGGGCCCCAGGCATGCACACTCCGCCAATCGAGGTCGCAGAGTCGGTCAACTCCCGCACAAGTCCCGTGATATGCCGGGTGTGACTGTCGCCATTAATCATTATTCTTTTACTGTTGGGAATGGATGTCTTAAAGGAATGTCTATTTTTTTAATTTTATGCCTTCTTTCTGTAGTTATTATTGTAGGGACATTTGTTTCTATATATTTTTGGGCCGGTAGACTATTAATTTTGTTTGGTGATTGCAATGACGATTTGTTTTGAATATTTCCAGGATATGCCGGTTTCTTTGTTTTAACTTGTGACCACATCTGAGAACAACTAAATACCATGCAATCACAAGTTTGCAGTTGATATTTTATGCACTGGTTTTCAGCTTCCATTACATCTATTGTGGTTTTAAATTCACTTAGAAGCTCAGTGCTGTCTGCACACCTGCACACCACAGAAGAAACAGGGTTTTGTGACAGGTCACACTGTGCACCAAAGTCTACAGCGGGAGATGCGGGCTCCAACGGTGGTCGAGCGGGAGCTCGCACTGTATACCGCAGTCCACTGTCGCGGAAGCGCGGACGATCTGGTTGAAGCGAGGCGAGTTGTTCACCGTGAAGATCTCGTCGGTGAACTGGAGCAAACGAGTGTCAGATTCGATTGTGTGGATTCATGATATATCGTGTGGGCAGAACCACGAGTGATAGGCTTCTCTAAAGCTCTGCAAATAAATCAGTAAAACTAAGTTTCAATATCTGACATATTATATTTGCTCAGGTGGGTAAATAACCTAACACATAATTACAATCTAGGTTAAACTAAACAAAGCTTTGTTATAAGCATAAGGCAAAAATTACAACACAAACATTATTGTGGTGAATTGAATGCACATTACCTATAAACAATGTACTTAATAAAACACTAATTATTGAAACCGAACTAAAATACAAGTTACTGAATGACTAACCACTGAGATAAACAGAGGCCAGTATTAATCGATCGAAAAACTAGAAACAAAATGTTGGCAAATAAGGAAACGGGTGTGGCTTTTATACTTTGTTCATTCTAAATGAACTGTTCAAAACCAAACTGTGAATGGTATGATTCGTTCAGTTATCCACCTAAAGAGTAGACCAGATTGCAGATATCAAAACATAGTGTTACTAATTTCTTGCATAGCTAGACAATAACAGTCCGGAAAATCCTGTTTAATTCACATCATTCCATCTTCAAAAACAGACTTAAAGCAAACAATAACTTTAATCCTAATATTTATAGATTTAAAAATCACCCGACATTCACCCGAAATGGGGGTATGGGGGAAAGATCAAATATTATAACTAGGAGACCTAGCTAGCTTTGCTTACACTATTGTTGAGCCACCTAAAATCACACCCAAAATTTTTGATGACTTGTCCAAAATTGTATTGTTTTAACTCAGGTAAACTTATAATTTCTATTGACGCTATATTGAATGTAGTCAACCTGGAAACCATTTGCACCGATCTCGTTCTTTTATTGAGACCTTTTTTTGAAATTTTGTGTCATACCATGAAATATTTTCCTAATTAATAGAACAAATAAAAACATCTGGTTCGAGTTCTTAGACAGTCTAAGATCTATTTACTGTGCACTATAAACAAATTGTAATTCAGGTTTTTCTTGATTCATTCTCAAAATCCTTACTGAGAAAGAAAGTACTTTTTATTCATATTTCTACTTTCTTATATCTTGTAGTCTGAGCATAACATACACTTGTATTTGTTAATGAAGTATTAGTTGACGTTGCTTAGTTTTCCTTCTCAAAATTGTGTAAAAGGGATCATAACCAACATTCATTGTACATAATTAGAGCTTTAGTCTAAAGTATGATTAATTTCCTGTATTCTCCGCTTTGTTCATTGATAGTTTAGGTTGTTCTGTATTCCTTCTAAAAATACTTGTACAAGTACATAAAAAAATACTTTATAGACATTTGGTATGGTTTTAAATGTAAACTCGTTGAAGTGGATTTCGGACAGAGAAACAAAAAAGGGGTTAGTTTATTACACAGGTTCGTGGACAGTTTATTAAACACCATGATATTTCTTAATCCACCAAACAATGCTGTACATGACAACAGAGGATTATGTAGCATGATTGGTCTGACATCAGCCTTCTCACCACTAAAATGCCTCTATCGTTACCTATGATTTGTGTGGTTAAAAACGTAATCTTCTTTTAAAGGGTGGCCAACTGCCATGAATGCAGACCTCGAAGGTTAAACCCCTGAAATTTTCAGGTTGAACCCTAACATTGCTTAACCTGCACAGAGGATTGCTTCTAGATATACCCAATCTGTGAAGGCGTTTCCTCAGATAAACATGCTCTTTGATTAGATTCACTATCTTAAAAGTCAAAGTTTAGCTTTTACTAACAAAATCAGATACCTTATTATTGGTAGGAAGGAAAAGAAAGCTTTCTATTAGATCCTTAAACACAATTATTTTCTATTCTAGGGTTTTCAGAATTGCTCACATTTAGAGAAGTATTTAGCTTTGTTAAGAGCATGTTTAAGAGTTAGTGTACATTGTATAGACACACGCTATGTCCGATGTTGTTCCTGACTTATGCGTGTCACAAAGGTCTGTTATGTTTTGATTACTTTAACTAGATTGTAGTTATGTATAGGTTAGTCTTTCAAATGAGGAAGAGATTAAATACCAGAACTCAAAACAAAGTATTATTTATTGTATTGTATCACTGAACGAAGGCAAATGTCCCGAGAAACCTGTTTTCCTCACAATCCTTCCATCTTCAGAAACAAACTCCAAACAATGGAATGGATATAAAGGCTACACAACTGAGGACTCCACAGGATGGTTGACGTTCTGTCACTTTTTCTCTGAGTTAAGCTTACAAATGCACCAGAGCTGTCATTTACCAAAATTCCGTCATAATCTATAATTGAACAAATAGTAAACCTGTAGATCCTACCGCTCTGAGACACACTATCTAATAAAACAGCTTGTAAAAATCCTGGACAACTTTGGATTAGAAATGCAGAGATTCGAACGCTTTTAATTTTGCGTGGAAGTTATTGTCTTGCCCTAATACCGCAGACAAGGATTCTCACAAGCAAACTACACAGTTTGGGAAACTGCAGCAACTCATAGGGCTCATCAGATAACTAACGGACTCGACGCCCGCAATTCCCGCCATATTTGTCTTAGACACATTGTTACATATTATTTAAGTTGAGAGTTATTGAAAGGGTTTTTAATTCCCTAGGTGGATCTTCAGGAATACTACCCTTAAGGGGTTGGCATAGAAGACTTTTAGGATTGGTATTTGAGGCAATATTTAGGACATTATCTCATTTGGTTGCAGTCGTAGCATTGGTAATCGTTACGAAAACACGGTTAGCTTAAGTAACAACCATACAAACATTTCTGTGTTCACTTTTATAATATGGTAGTACTTTATATATTTCGTCAAAGATATTTTTATCATACCATTACATCATCGCCATCATATATGACCTGCAGACGTAAGATTAAGATACATATGAAGTTCGCACCGACAACAAAAACTGTCATAAGAAACACTTCCTATTCAAGCATCATATCGAAACACAATTTCGAAAGACTTACTCAAATAAAATTGAGTAAATATTGCCTACCCAATTTACGGAAGTACTCTCTGTTTGTCCCGGCGTATATAGGCCATTGTCAATTTATATTCTCTGTTAGTATCTCTCGCATGCTTTATATATAGATACATTTTGAAAATAATTAAATAAAATAAAAACCGACCCTTCCTTACGTGTATCGGATGAATTTTACGTTTATAATGGGAATTCAATATTGAGTCTTGTTTAGTGATTAAAAAGTATAAGAGATTTCGGACAGAGTGGAGTTTCCATTTCAATAAATTCATCGCTTTTATTCACCACCATAATTTAAAAAAATTCTGACTTTTACTAGTTTTCATTACATACCTTTGCTAATGCGACTGCATAGAACTTCTCCCATGCCAGGTGGCTGGTCTCCCCCGGTTGTCCCTACCGCTGCCCCTTGAAGATCCTCGCTGCCGTGAGTGTAGCCAGACCCAGTCCGTCCCCAACTAGGAGCACCACGTTTTTCGCCGATTGACGCCGGCTCTGCAGCGACAAGCGCCGCTTAAGCGCAGCATTAGCTTCCTCGGACCCGAATTCTCGGTCTGAATCGATAAGCGTTTTTTTTTAAATTTACAACTTAGTGATATTTCTTTGTTAAACCGTACAACTGTTCTATTTATAACTCTTTATTACAAAGTAACTGGTACATTGCTTGATAAAAATTCTTCTTTAAAGACCGTCAACTAGTGAGTGATCAATACTAACTATCAACATTTACAAATAACTTAAACTATACACTTGAGCTACTCATTGTTACAGTAGCTAAAGTAAACAGAGTAAACACAAATGCAAAAATGTTGTTTCGGTTAACGGCCACATATAAATTAACAAAGTGATTGTTTTAAGTCTTGGATTAAGATGGACTACTGTAATAGGCGAGTGGCAACAATGTTTAAAAAAACTGATATTAATTTTTTTCTATTAAAATTTTTATCAGAACCATTGATAGGCTTGTGAAAATATTTTGACAAGTATTCCATTCATGGTCATAAAAATATTACACCATCATACTAGGGTATAAAGTGTTTAACTATATTAATAACGCTAAATTTATAGATGTAAGTAACACTTGTAGTAAAACACAATTGAATAACTTAGTCACGTCAAACTCTTATCTAAAATGGCGTTAATTGTTAAGTTCGATAAATAACTAACACATAATTTCCGTAGTTGTTCTGATCAACTAATATTTTTACATATTATATATTACAACTTGGACTAATAAAACGAGTGAAAGTCCATAGAATAGTTGAGATGAGATCAAATTGTTAAGACTATTACCGTAAATTATCAAGTGCAATGAACTAACGCATCATTTTCGTTATTGTACTGATTAACTAATGAACTAAACACGTCATACAGTACTTTATATAAAAGCATTATTAATTATTGTAGTACAATCCCATGGGATAACTTACATTACGTCAAACTGTTTCCTCCAAAGGCGTCATAATGTATTAGTTATAAATTAACGTATTATATTTTTTATTGTTATTGTTCTCTATCTGTACACTTATTGTATACAAAAACTTTAATATTTGGTTACTATATTATGTTTTGCATCAAGAATTTGGAAATTTTTAAAAAGAAATTGATTTTATTATTCAGCTCCAAGACATACACATTCGTTTCCAACTGAGTAATTTCTTCTAACATATATAATATTATACATACTAGTTTAAGTTGTTAATATCAAACCTTGGAAACCGTCTTGATCTCCCGTGGCCAGCAAGGAGAGCAAGCACAGCAGACATTGAAGGTTGAGATAGTAAGTTGTCATACCGCCATATCGCAGACATTTGAAGCTTGAGATAGTGGGTTGTCATAGCGTCATATCGCAGACATTGAAGCTTGAGATAGTGGGTTGTCATACCGCCATATCGACGTCGTTACCTTATCTTCTCTTGTACATTTCCAACTCAGTCACACCAATGGCTTTGCTATTTGATTAATTAGATAATCTGCTTTGAACTGACCGTTTATGAATTCCTGAAATAAAACAAACGAACAATTTAAGTTCAGTTATGTTATGGTTACATATGTGTTTAACCTCTTGGTACATACTACCCCCCCCCCCCCCAAGTCAGAAGAGATCAGTTCTGACTAGTTTGTACACTGGGTATAGCAAAAACCGATCTGTCACTTAAATCTGAATCTGGGATATCTTGTGGATCTCCAGGCACATCAATAAGCCCAAATGTGTATATAATGGTCTAGAAAAAGGTCTAGTTTGCTGCAGAGGATGGCTATTGGAGTGGACGTGGATTCCTTAATTTTAAAGGCATCTAAAATTTTACAAGTAAACTTAAAAAGAGTAAAAAGAAAAAGAAAAACTATTCCTAGATAATCTAGTTGTTTTGATTTTCCTTCTGTTAATAAAGTTTATGCATCTTTAAAAACAATAAATGGTTCTGGAAGTCAAATTAAGTCATTAATATTGGATTACACAACATTTCAAAAGTTAACGGTGAAAGTATTCTTTAGTATAAATAATTAATTAGTGAAAGTAAAAAAGTATTAGCGCAACCTGAGTAGAGTAAGTTATAATCAACTACAAATATGACACCTTACTTCAATTTAATCTCAACACATTTTATTGTAACACTTGCAGTACATTTTTCTAGTTTAATAAAACCAAAATAATTTTTAATTACAGAAATTTTATTCCAAACCTTGTGGTTATTGGACAAAGGAATAAACGCTTCGCATTCACAACGCCTGCCATTGTGAACAAACGGGTACGATTTCGCAACGATCCTCCAATATTTTGTTGAGTGAGGGAGGAACACATAATATTGAATATCGGAGCTCCTTGATATATCGCAGTTGCTTGGATGGAATAAAGTTCAACTTATGCTATGTTGCCAAAAACAATGAACGGTGCAGTCTATTCACTTATCAGCATACCATCTAGTCGTTTACTTAGACGAGGTTTATCGTTTCAACGTCAAATTTATTATTCATTGCATTACGTGTAAGTACCAAATTTGGTTGTTGGTATGACGTACAACACAAAAGAGTTAAAAACTAAGTATAATTGACCATATTCGAAAGTGTCTTTTGTTCAGTTAAAATACAACTAAGTAAAATACGATACTCAAAATCACTTTTACCTGTACTTATTATCTAATAGATTGTTTCTTGGTTGGAAGGGGCGATCTTTCTAATGACATAGAGATAACTATGTTAAAGATAGCTTCCTAAGAAATGTTTACCTGTAAATACAAACAAATCCCTTGTATTTTCAATGGTCGCTCGGGTTTCGTCTTGCTGATCATCTAAGAGACAATTACATACATTCCAAAATATGACATTGAAATTTACCATAGTTTTACTGTTTTCATAATTTTGTTAATGATTTTTAGAATATTATCTCGGCTTAGTCTTTCACAAAAGCACAGAGACAATCAGGTCAAAATATTATATTCCAAGACCGATTCGTACTGTGGTAATTTTATAAGTTTCCACCTTCCATTTTTCACAACATTCGAACATTTGAAAATCACCAGGAAAACACTTTCAGATCATTAAAAAAAGCACTAGATTCTGAATTCGTATTTCAAAAGGTATTTATCTGAAAATACTACACACAATCTTCTGTCTTTACCAATGAGCTTGCGAACAATTAACATCCATTTACTTCTATAAGTAGTTGTAATTCGTGTTACAATGGAAATAATCCTACGTTTCCTGTATATTAAGAGATACTTTGAAGGACTGTAACAAAAACCTTTCTTCGTAAAACCAATAAAACACAGATTGCAATCACCATTACACCAGATATAGCGCCTCTCAGTGCCAAAATAGCAAAAGTCGAGCGCTCGTCTTTTTACTTGTATGATTGGCAGATTTTTCTGCCCTGAAATATTTCTGTACAGGAAACGTAGATCTATATCGAACGATGTCAAAAATAATTTAAACCGATGTGTTAAATAGCACAAAAGGGCAACGATACAAGTGTTCAGCACATTCCTCGGCTCAAAAAAGAAACTCCGGAACAATCGGCACAAATTATTTAGAATTAATTTAGGATTTATACCCTTATGTTAATTACTTATAATTCATAACAACAAAAACTTGATACTAAAATTTGAATTGAAAACTTGTGGTTATTGGAAGAAGGAGTAATGGAATTAACTTACCATAACTTTGAATAGCTTACATAAATCTTTATATTGGAGGATAAAGAGAAATCAATATTTCTTTAGACTTTTTAGTGGCACGTTTTGTAACTAACATCTAAGTTTTCCAGTTCTAACGAAACATTGCTTACACAACTAAATTTTTGAAGGTGGAAATCGGAATACCTGGACCTTAGGTATAGAAGAATAAGTTCGAAAATGTTCTTGTTGCTTTAAAGCGAACAAATTTCACATAATTTCAATGTCTAAAACAAATGGAGCTGACGTGATTGCTTAGCTGAAACGAACCAGACGATCAAAGTTCTGTTACGGAAACACTACCGTACTTTTTTCAACAATCATGTTTTATTTTGAAGTTTTATGTTCTGCAGAAATCCAGACTCTCCACTTCAGTAAAGCTCCAGGATAGATATATAAATCCAAAATGGATTGTTATATCCATCCATATCTATATATAATGATTTTATATGTATTGAATTTAAAACAAACTGTTTGGATATTTTTACTGTGGACAATCTTGGAGGCCAGCTGAGATATTTCATTACTGGATCTAAATATTTAAGATGGACTTGTCCCATAGATCAAAGAGTACGTTAGGCATAAGTCAAAAATATTCTCTGTACGAGCTTGAAACTCTGTGAAAAAATACGAAAATCAAAGTATAAATGTAATCGTTATTCATAGTATAACAGATTTGTTGTTGTATTGCATTCATCCAAAACTAAAAAACAAAATAAATCTTTAATATCGACTATTGTCTCAGACAGCAGACACTGTATTCCCTCAGTGTTACCTCATTTGCATCCTGTGTATCTCTGAGACACACGTGATATTCTACGGAAGCACACTGCTCTGCTGTACCATTCTTTTATACTCCCAATTGAACAATTAAACTGTCAGTTCCCTGCCTTACATTACATATTGATGGTCTCACATTAAACAAAAAGTGCTACATTGTCTGGAAACTTGAATAACAATTTACATTTCTTTCTTTGTTTACTCATCGTCAATAAAGGGCTTAATTTTATCAGATATTTCAAGTTTGTTGTAAAGGGTGTAAGGTTTTTGCATAAAATGTAAGCTTAGTGTGGCTTTTGCATCCACAATGTAATGTTTGATTTTGAAACCACTAATATATATATATGTGTGTGTGTGTGTGTGTGTGTGTGTGTGTGTGTGTTTGTGTGTGTGTGTGTGTGTGTGTCTGTGTACTTGACTATAGCATGATGATGTATATTAGTTGGTTCGTTCAGCAATTCAAGACACTTGAATGAATTAACAAAATATTTTTGTATTGAATTTCAAAATCTAATTTATTTGCAATAGTTTTTAACGTAATTTAAAATGAGAAGTATCTTATTTACATCACATTTTATTACTGAACTCGAACAAAAATCTTACTATCGTTTGTAATAATAAGTTTAGATTTCAATGATAACATTGTACTTGAATATTATGCTTCAGATCGTAAATATTCAGATAAATTCCATTAACATATTAAGCATGAAGAAAATGTCTCACTTTTAATCATTTAAAACAATTGTATTTTAAAAACTACTCCAGGAGAGATTTTTCTGTTTAAATATCTAAACGATTAAAATGATCAAGCTATGCAAGGGGAGAAATGTTCTCTTTAAATATCAAAACGGTTACATTTTATCTTTACAAAAAACAACTAGTATAAAATTATTGTGCAAATTAAGAATAATTAACATATCTTATATTGTATTATTAAACAAGCTATTAATTTCATGTATGTAATTATATTTAAATGCATTGCTTTTGAATATAAATCCTTTTAAACTTGAAATAAAACAGTCAAATATTAATTGATTAAACACTGATTTTACCTAATGTTATTTTCTTAAAGTTTCGATACAACTTTTTTAAACTTAGATATATATTGGGCACTCACACAAGATACTTTTAACGCCCGAAGTATTTGTCCCGCTCACGATTCACACTCCCACACACACACACACGCGTCTGATCGTTACTCCCGCGTCTTCCGCGAAGTCCCTTGAACTCCCCTTGACTTCTTGAGTGGCTTCCCGTCTCCGCTCCAGGGTTTTGTGTTTTGAGCATCCCACTCCATTTTCTGGACCACGCCTATTCCGAATCTCCACTGGTCTATGGTGAGTACCAATATTTTGTTATCAGCAGTTTGATGGGAACTGTTAAAATGATGATCACGTCCTATTGTCTAGCACCTGCATGGGAGCGGAAAGTCGGTATCCTCTCACCGAATACCACCGTGTGACCAGACATTCGGTATGCTTCGTAGAATGGTTTTATTACAGTACTTCCTTTCCTATGGTGGGAAGGTGGTTTTCTATTTAGTTCATGAATTTTGTTTGTTGTTGGTGTTAATAATGTCATATCCATGTACAATATCGTGTATCAAACAAATAATAACCCACTGAATACTATATTGTTTTATATAAAATATACACTAATATAAACGTTCGTGCCGAAAGAAAAGTCCATCTCGGAAGGATTAAATTTTTTTCTAAAACCTTTCATAGTAACTTGGGTACTTTTTTACCTCTAGAATGCGTCATGGACATTTTCCACAAAGGAAAGAAAGTTTCAGAGAGACTAAGTTTTAAGAGGCGGAAATTTTGGTTTTTATCTTATTTTTAAACTTAAACCACGTTTAAGCTCTTATTTTTATTTGTTTTAAGAAAAACCAATAAAAAGATTTACTATAATACATATTTAATATTGACAAAATTATCCTCTTTACAAGAAAAACTAATAATGATTTAGATGTGTACTAGTCGTATCTCTACAACGATATATATCCCATTGTCATACGAGCAACAATAAAACTCAGGGTCTCTTCAATACAGTAGGCTTAATAATTTCATTTACTCTCACATTAAATACAAACTGCTACATTTTCTGGAACCTGAAAAACAATGGAATTTCTTCTTTTGTTTACTCCTCGTCTATTGATAACAATGAAAGTCTTTATTTTATAAAATATAGAGTATTAAAAAAACTAATAACGACTAATAGCCTAATAAATATTACTTGATTGAAACGTATATAACAATATATACTACTATAAACTTTGGTACAGAATTCTATCTCGGAAGATGTGTGTTTTATGAAAACGTTTTATAGTAACATGGGTTCGTTTTCATCTCTAGATTGCGTCCTGTAGATTTTCCACAAAGGAAAGAAATTTCGAGAGAGACAAGATTTAAGTGGCGGCTTTAATGGCAGTCTTCTTGTTTTTTTATCTGTTTGTAAATGCAGACATATTTACGCCTTAATTTTTGTTTTTTGTTCTGAAAACAAATAAAAATATTTAGTATATCATATCATGAAAAAAACATATTATACCTTTTAAAAGAAAAAATAAGAATTATTTAGATGTCTACTAGTCGTATCTCTACAAATATACTTGTCAAATAGTTATAAGAGCTTGTTTTTTCTATAAGGTGGAAATTACAAAAACGATTAGAACTATTTATTAAAACGAAAATCTCTCTCTCTCTCTCTCTCTCTCTCTCCCCATAAGTTACTTGTGTTTTTACTCTGCACTATTTTATAAACTAGAAATTTCTTTATAACTATTGTGCGATTTCTCGGAAGCAATATATATAAATATTCTATATCACCAGTAATAAATTAGTAAATGGTAATGTTTAATACGAAAGTATCGGGTCTAATATAATATAAGGTTACACCTCATTCTTCAACTAGATTTGTAACTGTAATATTGGAAAAAGTGACACATTGCTTACTTCCGTCGTCTGTATTCAATTGTCAGTTTCATTTTTGACTGTTTACGAATCCATTAAAACCAACTGTTTGAACAGACGGACGCTTTATTCACATAGCGACAGCGATATATATATATATATATATATATATATATATATATATATATATAATATATATAATATATATATATATATATATATTTGATGTAAACTATTCCTTCTTTATAACATTATTAGGAAACATAAATGAAGAATCCTTGGCTCATCATGACGACATAGGCGTGGTCCTAATACAAGAACCATGGGACCGTTGGCAGCCGTGTGATGTGGATGATCATCGCTAAAGGTAATTTGATACATGATTCTGGCAGTAACAACCCTAGGGCATGTATATTATGTCAGTAACAAAAATCAAATCACAACAATTGCACAAATTTGTTCCTGAGAATCAGCCATTATAGAGGTTCACTTGCAGGTAGGTGATTACAACGTCATAATCCTGTTTGCATTGGTTTTCCCTCCCATACGATTCTCTAAAAACCACCGATAACTGCTGAGAGGAGGTGGATTGTGGTGCTCGGAACCCTTACGAAGAGGCACCTAATTGTCGGCTGATATACGAATGCCCACCACAACTGCATGGGGAAGCAGCAAGTTCGTCAAGAAGGGGTGAGTGTGCGTTTTAGATTTTTTAGTAGAATCTAACTTAGTTATTATGAATCAAGGCCGTAAAACCAACTTTTGTACAAAGAAGAGGTAAAGGGGTAAGATAAGAGGTCTTATCCTGGCTAGCATCTATATTGCGACTAAAGTTTTTTAACTGTATTATGCTAGATGAAGCATCCAAAACCAAAGGAAACAGATTGCGTCGCTTTAAATGCGGAGCTAAGAAGCAACCTCGTAATAAGAAATTCGTATCAACGCATGGAGTTTATGATATGGCTAACTCTCTGCAAAACGCCATAAAATAATCGTACGATAAAGCCTACCCCGTAACAGAAAAGACCTGTAGGAAAAAGCTTGTTAGTGGAACCAGGGGCTTACAACCTTAAAAGAAAATATTTCGCAAAGCATATAATATATGCAAATGTGAAGGGAACTATGATTGGTACTATGCTGCCCTACCATAGTTATAATAAAGAGGTGAGAAGAGCTAAGAGAAAACTCATGGAGAGAATTCTGACGGAGTATTGACAAGGTACCTAACTGTGCAAAACTCCAGAAAAAACCTAGATCGAAGCCCCATTAAATGTGGTGAATAACTATACTTCAATATTTACTCCAAGGATCCTGAGGAGACTCTTCATTGTTTACTGAACATACACTTACCAGGATCTTTCCAGACCAGTGAAAAAGTTATTAGTGAATTGCCGGCGACAACCTAGGGAGAGCTCTTCTAATGAGGACTGGAACTGTGCAAAGACTGCCATCTACTAATCAGGGATAGAGTGGGCTCTAGAGTTTTTTATAGCCAGTCAAAACACAAATTGGTGATACCTCTGCTCCTACGACTGTTTAGAACTAGCCTAGCGACAGGAGTCCTACACTCATCTTGGAGGATCTCTAGGGTTATTATTATCCCGAAGCCAGGAAAACCTTCTATAAGGTTGCAAAGGCTTATAGACTAATGAGCCTAACAATCCTTCCTCCTCACGACCAGGGAGAAGGTTCTGGATAGGCATTTAAGGGAACACATTCCTCATTACTCTCCCCTTAAATCCAAATCAACATGCTTATCAGAAAGGTAAATCTTGTGAAAAAAGCCCTTAATCGTTTGGTTGGCAAGATTGAATAAGCTATTGTAAAAAATGATATAGCTTTAGCATTAATCCTGGATATAAAAGGAGCTTTTGATAATATGAGTACTCAGTCTATAGTGTTCAAGCTTACATCCAGGGTACTGAGAAAACTGTTGTCAGATGGATAAAGAACATGCTTAATAGCAGAAGAGCACAGGCATCTCCGTGCGGAGTCACAAGACAGGTAAAAACGCAGCGAAGATGTCCACAAGGTGGTGTACTATCACCAAACCTGTGAAACATAGTTGTGGATGACTTACTCTGGACTCTGTATAAACAGGTTACGTATGCCCTAGGTCATCCAGATGATGTTGTCATACTAGTGACGGCAAGCATATGGTAACGTGCTTGGAAATTAAAGCATAAAACACCGTTGTGGAGCGATGGGTGTGATGGAGAAGGACTTGCAGTGAATCCTTCGAAGACCGTCATGAAAACCATTTACAAGTATGAGGAAACTGCCAAATTTCTCAGGCCAGTCCTATGTGCCGCGACAGATACAGGTAAGCAGGGAGTTGAAATATCTAGGAGTCCAACTAGATGATAAGGCCCATCTGGGAACATTCATCTGGAATACATAATCAGCCGATCTCAATCTACATTGATGATTAGTGAGACGTGTGGTAGAATGCACATGGGGACTTACAACCTACCTGCAATATTTGCTTTATATCAGAGTCATTAGATCGATGATAGTGTATGTCTGATTGGTATAGTAACCAAGGGTCCAATAGGTGACTGCCGCAAAAATCTGTCAAATTAACAGCGATTGGCGAACTTAGGGACAGCGGGCTCCATGAGAGGCACACCAACCGCTGCCCTGAAATTAGTGCTAAACCTCCCACCCCTTTGATATATTTTTCATAGGAGAGGCTTAGGATGGCTGCCTAAAGACTGCAATTGCAATGGGAAGAGGCATTATCACCATGCTAGCAAGCACTGCAAGACCTCTTCACATTTCTAAAACTGGACATTCTGGAGATGATGTCTGACAGAATGTCAAAGGTTTACAGACTGGGGAAAACTGTTTCAAGGTCAACGTTCAAACGGTGAGCATGTCTACATGAAGGCTCAAACCTGGTACACGGACTGGTCGAAAAACTCTGAAGAGTACTAGGCCAGGGATCTGAGGAGCCAGACCTAGAGCTAGCTTAAGCTTTAGCCTAGGAAAACTGGAAACTTTCCTTCAAGATGAAGTGACAGCCCTTGCAGAAATGCGTGAGAACTAATGTGGAAAGATGCTATAAAGGCAAAGCCATCTACATTAACTCGAACAGCAGGCTGCTCAGCAGGAATTGGCAAACCATGACTGTTATTTCAAAGACATTATGGGAATGCCTTAAGGTCATGAAATTGCTAAAGAAAAACAATAAAGTTATTCTAACATGAGTGCCGGTACATGGAGGAATCACAGGTAATGAAGGGGGAAACAGTTGTGCTAACTAAGGAGCCAACTATCTTTTTGATGGTCCTGAACCAACCTGTGCGGTTTCATATAACTTAGCACGTGGATCAGTTGCCAAGTGTTCGCTTAAGAAACACCGACACTATTGGAGAAAAACTAAGGGGAACGTAAAACAAAGCGGATGTTCAGAGGACCATCAAGGAACATTGCAGCAGATGCTCTTAGAATGAGTAGAACGGAGATCCGTAAGATGGCTGGTATTATTACAAGTCATTGGATATTCCGAAGCCACCTGAACAGAATAGGTATTCCGGTTCAGGAAACACTGTGCAAGAAATGTGGCGTGGTTGATAAAAAAAGCCAAGCACGTCATATTAAAATGTCCGGCATTACAGAGCAAACGTTCAAGGTCCCTAAGTTTTCTTACGCATACGGAACACGGGTTGCAAAAAACACTAGTACTAAAATTTCACTTAATTTTATATCTATAGGTTAAATGAGTAACCTTTTAATATCACTTATATTTATCCTCAGTTACTAACTTTCCCGCTGTATTTTGTTAAAACAGACCGTTGCAAAGTAAAACAAAAATAACGAAACCTAAAGAAAAAGAAAACATCAACTCGTCCGAGAATATTTCTCACTGAAAGCTTCCATTGTGATGATAATAGTATGCTGCAGGCAGCTCTTGGACCCGATATGGGGGTATATCTTTCCATTAGAACTGGCAACATTATACTCGATTTATAAGCTTTTCTCCGTTATGAACTAGGGGGTGATAATCCACACCTGTTACATTATTATAACAACAAACTCTTGCCTGTTCTTAACACCTCGCGTTAACAACCTTACCATTTTACAAGAACAGGGCACTAGCTCTAATACAGGATGCATCATACGATCTGTCCTGGACCATTAGTTCTTAGCTTTAACTTCAACACGAATTTGTTTAATGAACATTATTACAATCAAGTCGGTTGCACGTTATAAAATGGCACTTTTGGAGGTATAAGGTCGGTTTTTTGCAAAGTTTTTAAATGTACATATTGGTCATAGTACACCTAATTATATCAGTACAAATTAAATTCAATTGGAAATAGCCTTAATCACAGATATAAAAACGTAGTGAACTATTTTACACAAAACTTTTAATTTGTTAGTATATTTAGGTAAAAAAAAATCATATTATAAAGCACGTTTAAAAAAACATTATACACGTTGAGAAAATAAATTACTAATTGTATAAAAAATTTCAAATGGCAATGTATGCCTGCCATTCACGTAAAATTGAAGATCAATAAAAAACTTAAATTGTTTGTATTTATAAGTATATTTCAAGATAATAAAAGAATAAGAGATATTTTACTCAGGTCGCCAGATGCACTCTGTATATTGTGCTAACCAACATTCATACTTAGTAAAATAAATAAATTATTAAAATCAGTAAAAATATTTTAAAATTTTTTCTTTAAAACTAAGGTCTACTAAAAATGACAGAATAACGTGAACGAAATCACTTATACCTAAACTTATCGTAAGTATGAAGTGATTTATAATTTGCTACTAATATTACTATAACGCTCCTAAATAATGGAAGTCTATAAAAGTTTCAATAAAATAGTTATTAATATTTAATATAATTTCATTATATGTACAATGTAAAAAGTATTTTACATTTTAATATAGATATAAAAAGAGTAAGGGAATTTTAGAAGTAAAGTAAAAACGTGGTAGATGAAGTTTGTAGTTTCCACCGCAGTGTTCGTGGAAGACTGGTTTCACAAACCATAACATGATTAGGACAAGAGCACTGAGGAGGACAAAACTAGGCAATCGGCGGCAACATCACCACCGGGGGAGTTGTCTACTCGAAATTGTTTCTCACCCCACTCCATACCTCCGCCAGACTCTAGAGTGTAATATTATGATGATATTAAAATATTCAATGGCCGTGTTCATGATAGAGCGACAACACTAACCATATCTTGATCAATGTAGAGAGCTGAGAGGGTAAATTACAAGCAGCGACACGGCCGCGGGAGTTGCCGACTCGAAATTGTTCCCCACATTATACCTTTCTACTAGCATTGATACCTTAATTATCTCAGTCACGGATACGTGATACACATTATTATCAAATTTCAAGTAAAATTTAATATATTTCAACTAACCGTGTCATTGACTGATATTCAATCATTTTCTAATAAAAAATAAACTTATATCAATATATGTCAAAAAAAATTTTGTATAAAATAATAATAAACCACACACATTTATAAAAACCTTTGTTTTGTTTTACAACGCAGTGCACCGAAGATATGAATTAGAATGAATTACCTTTTTCCTCTTTACCTAATATCGATTAAGAATTTAATTTATTTAGAAAGCAAACTGAAATGTATAATTTGGATTATTTTCTTCAACGAAGGGGGTTAGAGAAAGGGTTTAAGAACTAATTATTTACGTTATTGGTTTACTGACTAATCTTTGGCTCTTATATAGTAATGGTGAGGGGGAGCTTAGAATGATGGAATCTATATTCATCAAGTAATTTACGCATTAATTCACTAATTCATAAGTACAACTAATCATATCTTATTGTAAGTGTGTAAATTGTTCCAAATTTTATTATAATTAATACCTTAAAGATGCTGGTTTCTGAGATAGTTCCTGTATTTTATATATTTTTAACAAGTTGGTTTAAAGGTACTTACAAAAATTGATTCCCCAGTAAATTTATTTGCTGTTGATAGAGTAACGAAGAAAGCCTCATCGACTGGCAAACAAAGTTAGTTTCATAATAAAGGTGTAACTCCTATCAGTTTGCATTCTTTTGTGTATCAGAATGGTCATTTAGATGCACGTTCGTATTTCTATATTTTATTTTACTTCTCTTTCCTTCTATTATAGAGAAATATAACGATTCAGTGGATGTAGCGTTAGCGTAACAATATCAAAAATTATTGCATTAATTTTGTGCCAAATACTGAGGTACACAACAACAGCTGTAATGTGAGTGAGTCTGAAAAGAAGAATACATGAATTGGAGAATGTACTTTGTAACGAAACTTCTCAAGAAGCAGATTCCTGGAGCCTTATTACTTGTTCGAATAGTCCTGAAACATCTGTAGTAGGTTAAATAGTAAAGCACGTTTCTTATAAGACAGTTCGGTTTGAAATAATCTGAAACCAAAAGAGAATGAAGAGGTTTTTTTACAGTTGTTTTGTATATACCTCAAACCAATTGTAAGGTTCGTGTTTCTCCTGTCGGTGCCTGAATGGACTTTATTATTTCCCTTTTGCTCTAACAAATCACTGATTTCTAACGAACCAATACTTTCAGTGAAAGATTACATACTGACTTTCATGGTACCTCTCCTGCATTATCTGGGAGGAGGAAATTAGTATGCATATATAGGTTAAACGGATATTAAGATACTAATTGTACTAAGATTAATCTATATCGAGACTGACATACGAAGATTAACGTCTTAGGTTATACGAACCTAGACTTTCCGACAGTAAAATATTATGTATCAAATGTATTAGTAAGCAAGCTAAATCCATCAAAAATAATAAATTTTTAAAAATATATAAAGAAATAATATGTCGATATTTTTATCATTGATCAAGAAACCAGTCATATCTACTATATTCCTAGAAGAACGAAAGACTAGATGTATTCTACAAAGCCCTCAACGCGACAGGGCATGATGGACAGGATTAGAAATGCAGTTCATTTGGTGATGAAATCGTGTGTGCCGTTGCCAGGTTTGGAACTCGTATTAAAATGTGCATTCAAAATCAAGACAAACATTTGAACACCTGTAGGGGAACATAAAATACTGAATACTCACTCATACAGAATACAATAACAGCATATGCAATAGTTGCAAATCGTACAGATGAAATATTTAAAATAAATACGTACTATAATGAGTAAATCACAAAATAAGTATTTGTGTAACGTTAGCAGAAAGCTAGTGATACTTGATATGCTAAATCAGTAAAGGGTTGAAAGTGTCAATGCAATTTGTAATACATAATCGTAGTAAAATACCAGTAATTTAAATGTCTTTCAAATGCAGTTATTAATCAATTATTCTGTCATATAGTCAGTAAACACGATATGTTTTTTATCAAATGTGCAGTCTTCCAACAATGTATGATTAAGTGTTTTTTGTAATGCATGTATGTGTATTTAGTTATGCTTTCAAGACCCTAACAAGACGAAACCTATTAATTAACAATATGACATGAATTTACATCTCATGGAATTCTCAAAAACAGTCCAAAATACATGATATCATATATTTAGTACATACATTAAAGGATATACCTAATATTACAAAGTTTAAAAAATTACTGTTACTTTTTTATTATTCTTGAAGTAGAGTATTTACTCAATTCTGGACACTGGATAACAAAACGTTAACTTAGTAAAACATGAAGGGAATGTTGATATTCAATAAGGAAATAAGTCTGGTTTGAAATTTTCCTATGTTATTATAAATTAACATCAAGATATTTAGTTATTAAAAGTTTCTACACTTCATGCACCAAACTTTACAGTTATTATATTAAAAAACACACCATGCTACGCTTGTTAAAAACTCACCTACGATAAAGCATTAAAAACTCGTTTCAAACGCTGTCTGGTGTCGAACACGTTTTATAGCTTGAACGAGTGTAGCTCATAACTTGGAGATCGCACAATTAGAATACTTTTTTGAGGAAAGAAAAATTGGCGATGAATGGAAGTGAGTATCAAATGTATGTATAGATAAGAGTTCGATGTGGCATGTGTGTCGAAATTATTAGATAGTAAAGTTGACGTTGGTTACACAAATGTACTTTTTGTCTGCAATAAATACTTCACTATTGACTATTGTTTAAAAGGGCTGCTCGGCACCATGAATAGTCAGCTTTATTGCAATATCTGTCTAGGTAGTTTAAAAGTTTTGCTCTTATTCTTATCATTAAAGGCATAAATTGTAGTGCTACTTCTTCATTTATCTCCTGCCAGCAACTTTCCACCCGGCGTAACAGCTCCTAGGAAGAAGGCTATCGCTTTCAATTCAACGGTCAGCCATTGTGAACTTTTCACAGAAGCTGCCCAAAGAAGAGGTGAACTTATGAAACCTCCAAATTACCCACGACTTCCCTTGTATTCGGCCGAAGAACTCTTGAATATAAATCGAGTGTTTAATCAAAATACCTAGTTTTACTCGAAATGTTATGTTTCTCGTTAAAGTTTAATCTATTTAATAACTAAATTCAGCGCTAAGGCCTCATGATATGCACAGACTAAATACATTAATTTAGGATGAAAATATTTCAGAAATTTCAAAAGGCTTCCTTTCCTATATCTCCGCTGAGTTGATCTAGAACACTTATGTTTGTCTCATTCACGTCTTAAAGGGAGGCGGAACAAAAAAAAAAAATCAAACTTTTTTTATTGTATTTTATTAAATATACATTTTTCCGAGTTCATTGATATATAATACACCTGGGTTATCTAAATATTTCATTACAAAATAAATCCTTGAACTTTTGTTGCAGGGTCAGTTTTTACTAGAATATTTTCGCTTGCATACATACGTATATCTACCCATCATTTCTGTTGCTATTTAATTTTGCTTCATTTGGCAACACTGAATATAGACAACTGCTTACTGTCTTCTTTTGCTAGGGAATAAATATTGTAAACGTAACCTGTTTGTTTGTTATTGTTTATGGACGTTATTAGTTTCTGTGAAAGTTTTTACTAACGTTTGTGATTCTTACAGTTTCGTTTATTGGTTGTATTATTTATTCATAATGCCTAGAACTACTTATAAAACAACTAAAAGCAGGAAAGGAGTTGGTGGACGTGGAAAA
Source organism: Homalodisca vitripennis (assembly GCF_021130785.1). Taxonomy (NCBI): domain Eukaryota; kingdom Metazoa; phylum Arthropoda; class Insecta; order Hemiptera; family Cicadellidae; genus Homalodisca; species Homalodisca vitripennis. The sequence goes on from NC_060215.1 coordinate 159,971,082, forward strand.
AAGAAGGTAGTACAAGGTGTACCTGTACATTCATCTGCTAGTGTTCCTAGCTCTCCTAGGCCTAGGCCTACCAAAGCGTCGAGCTCATCAAAGAAAATTGACTTTTCGGAGTATAGCCAATATGCTACAGATCATAGCTATAAGAATGAAATTATAGATATCAGTATACTATCAGAGAAACTCCAAGAATGTTCTCTTTGCAAAAACTGTAAGAAATATGGTTTACAGTTGCGTTCCATGAATTATGTTGGCTTAGTGTCGAAACTAGAACTCTTTTGCACACATTGTAACTTTTGTGAAGAATTTAACAACTCTAAAAAGGTTGAAATACCTAACGTAGCAAGTAAGAAGCTTTTTGATGTAAATATTAGATTAGTGTATGGCCTGCGATGCATTGGAAAAGGTCAGACCGCTGCGCAAACTTTATGCGGCATCCTGAACCTCCCCCAGCCTCCTACAAAATTCCGACCCTATAACACGGTATTGCACGAAAAATGTAAACAGGTGGCTTTAGAATCTATGACCAGAGCTGTTGAAGGAGCTGTAGAAGAAAATAAAGCTATAATTGAAGAGGAAAAAATAACTAATCCTGAACTGCAAACGGATTCTCGTGACATATGTGCGGGTTTTGATGGTACGTGGCAGCGTAGAGACCACCAATCCCTAAATGGTGTGGTCACATGTACCAGCATTGACAGTGGCAAGGTGATGGACATTGAGGTTCTATCCAAGTATTGCCTTTGCCTGGATAAAACTAACCATGAGATAGCTTGTGCAGGAAACCATCAGGGCTCAAGTGGCAGCATGGAAGGCGTGGGTGCAAAGAATATCTTTAGCAGGTCAATAGATAAGTACAATGTCAAATATGTGAAATACTTAGGTGATGGGGATAGCAATAGTTTTTCTGGTATAGTTGCTAATAGTCCCTATGGAAACACTAAAATAGAAAAATTAGAATGTGTGAATCATGTTATGAAACGTATGGGTGCAAGACTACGTACACTAAAGACGGACATGAAAAAGAAAAAGACCTAGAGGATGGTAAAAGTTTGGAAGGGAAAAATCGCCTAACTGACAGTAAAATAGATCAAATCCAGTCTTATTATGGTAAAGCCATAAAAGAGAACAAAACTGACTTAGAAGGGATGCGAAGGGCCATGTGGGCTATTTTTTGTCACATAGGCTCATCAGATGAGAAACCACAACATCTGCTATGTCCAGAGAGTAATAAATCATGGTGCAAGTACAATAAAGCCAAAGCAGAAAACAAACCTCTAGTAGGCCTACATTTAAATAGTTTACCAGAGCCTATAATGAATGCAATCAAACCAACTTTTAAGGCGTTGGTCCATCGAGACTTGCTGAAAAAGTGTTTACACGGAACAACTCAAAATGTGAACGAGAGTGTTAATAGTGTGATATGGTCAAGGGTTCCTAAAAACACTTTTGTGACTATTAAAACCCTGGAACTTGGTGTATATGAGGCAGTGGCCACTTACAATGATGGGCAGGTTACCAAATGCAGAGTTCTGCACTAAATGGGACTTGAACCTTGTGTCCGATTAATAAACGCGATGAAATCTCTAGACTCAGAACGCATCCGAAGAGCTGAAAAAGCCATTTCAGACTTCTTGAGGCTGGCAAGAAGAAAAGAGAGGAGTCTGAAGAGAAGGCTTGAAGAGGTGGAAGATGAAAACCCTGCATATAAGAGTGGAATGTACTAATGTAAGTAAATAAATGCACAGTTTTAGTTTTTAGCCGTTTTCCGAAAATCTATATTTTTTGACATAAGGTACATTTTCTCTGGAAATACTGAAGATAGAGAGTTCAAATTTTTACACAATATTTATGTAATATTTGTACACACCCTGAGATTTTTTTGTGGCCTTAAGTTAACTAATTTGGTAAAAAAAAAATTAAATCTTAAAAAGAAATCTGAATATTTTAGGTGTCATGGGAAAAAAATTATAACATACTTATTTTTTTATATAACTACTTAAAAAAACTAAGGCTATGTATAAAAGGCATATGAATAACTAACAAAAATTTCAAAACAATAGGCTTAATAGTTTTTGAGAAAATATTCCTTATTTTAGCATTACAGATATAGGATTTCCGCCTCCCCAATATATATACCAGGATATATGCCAGGACAAAATGTGAGGTCCATTGAAAGATCAGACAGGACGTTATTACCAAACTACCACAGAACTAACAAAGTACCCATGGAAAGTTTGAACTTATAGCACGCAAGGCCGATGCGAGGTAAGGGATGAATAAAGTTAGTCCATTAGATGAGGATAACAAGGCCTCGGAAATTGCAAATGGCCTCCTTTACTCTGCAGTGAGTTAATCAAGATGAATCATGGTTCTGTCTTACTTTCCACCTACTTTCTTCTGAGATCTTCAGAGTAGAGGAATGGGAAATTTCCTAGTTCAATTTTGTAATTAGTCTAACAACCACTTAAATAGTAAACTTTAACTTTTAAATATTTAGAAAACTCTAATGCGTTCTTGAATCATCTATGTGTTAATGTTATCTCACTGTCATAGACATAAAATATGTGTTTTAGTCTCTCTTTACGGCTCTCAATATAATGTGGCAAATTCCTGCATTCTGCGTTATAACCATAACAATTCAAAAAGTACTTAGTGACGATGCTGGTCAAGTGAAGTTACCGCACACGGATCAAAGATACAGCCTTAGTCTGTAGATATAAAATTATATCTGATATATTTATTATTAAATGCTAATATGCCCATTATTACATATCATTATAAGGATACGGGATTTAAATAGACAATTATCCATAACTGATTAAATACACAAAACTTGGAACTCTCACAAGTATTCAACTCACATTCCAATGCCCCAGTGGCATACTGCAATGCTGCTCAAAGATATTCCCCAGAGCCCTCACCATTAAACCCCTGACCTACACTCCTGGGCGAGTTCGTTTATTGACGGCTCTAATGTTTGCTTCAAGAGCATTAAGGGCGCGCTACTTGTAGGTTTTGATAGTCTTGTATATTATCGAATACGAGATCGGTAATAAACTAAATAGAGTGCTACGTCATCATGTTTTGTGTTTAAGAGAATGTATTGGAACTTTTATGCACCGGAGGGATTTTTATTTTGTTCCTTCTATTATAGTCACAATATTTGTAAAATATTTGAATGCCGTAAAATGTTTTTACTGGTAATAGTAAAAAAAAACTACAGAACATTTGGAAAATATAATTGTATTTAATAAATTCTTACACTGTTCAGCTCACTGGTTATATAAACTGATGCATTTTATGCTCATAAGGCATAAGATGGCGGCCCCAATTATTGCTCAGAAAACATTACGGTTCTCAACATACACTTTTTCGATTAAAAGGAACGGAATTTACCATCAAGAAACAAAATGAAAGAACTTTAATTTCGTATTTATAAATAACACTCGCAAAAACTATACAAAACATTTTCCTATAAATTTTGAATTTCTTATTAGTTTGAAATTGCATTTTCAGTTATATGTATTTTTAAATACCTTTTAAAAAAAATAAATTGATGTTACAGTTATTTACTATAATAGTAAATGGTGACCGTCTTTCGTCATACGAACCAAACATTCTTCGTATATTCAATGGAGTAATAGCAGCAATGAACTCCTGATTAGTTAAAATGAGCCTAAATTTACTAAAGTAAACTTTTCAGTTACAGTATAATTTGCTGTGATTATAAAATGTGTATGGAACTACTGGTAAGTAATAATCTATTACCTCCCCCGACCACAGCTGTGACCACTCCTGGCTGGTTTATACCTTCCAGTTGAACATACCACTGTGCACAGCAGAAACTAATGTGTCACTTAAATGTGGGCAAACCTATGGATGTCCAGGAGCGGCAAATCAATAACCGAAAATGTCTATATTCGGGGGTGCAAGAACAATTCGATAGGTCTAATCTACTGCGGGACATAACTATTGGAGTTTAGTGGGGCTCGTTCCCTAACCTCAGGGGTTCTTGGTAACCTCAACAAGGGTGTTCCAACCCCTGACTGCTTTGACTGGAGAGGCTGTTTCTGAGCTGGCCTCCCCTTGTTCCTGGGGTACATGGCTTTGAGATTAGTGCCCTAATTCCGTGCATCTGTCACTTCCTTAAATCAAGAAAAACAAGGGTTAATCCTATTTTCTTTTGCTTGACTGAACCTGGCTTAAGTCTTTGTAATATTGAGCTAGTGTCAGCTTAACTAATTCGAGCTCATCCTTAGGTCTAGGCCTACTTCCAAAACAGAATTTTCCTTAACCATCCGACTGATGACCGACGGTTCAGACGTCGATGAACTTTCCGCTACTATTACGCGAGAACCGTTAAAGTTATAAAGACATAACTTGCACCAGTCGAATCCTCCACTCATACATACAAATTCATTTGATATAGTTTATATCCGTAATATTACTCGTTGTCAGCTAATATAAATCCAAAGGCCGCCCGTCATACAGCTTACAGACTACGCAGCTGTTGACGCGCAGCATGGTCGGAGCGGCGCGGCGCGTTGCTTAGCTTTGACGTTCTTTGTTGCTACTCTTGCTAGGGTTATTATGTGGTCTAGTTGTTTATGATTGATTGTTACATTGTAAAATGGGTGATCCATAAATTAGACCACTATCTTAGGCCTACACACTCAGGGAAGAGGAACAGAACTGATTCCAGTGGTGATGAGTGAAAAAAAGAAGTGGTACATACTTTATATTTTTATCAAAAAACTTTTTGTGTTGTAAATAAGTGTATATATGTGATAATATTTTTGTTCACTACAAAACTGTGTATATTTTGTACATTTACAGTGAAGTAATTTCTCAATTGAAGTGAAAGCTACATGTAGTGAAATTTGGAAAACAAAAAATTAACAATACATATTTTTTAATTTATGTACAAATAAAAAAAACAATAACTATGGTAAGTGCATATTTTTTTATATGAAAAAGTTTTCACTAGTTTCTAACAAAAAAATTATATATAACATTTATTACTTATAATTTGTCATATATTCTTTTAATTATCTGATATATATGCTGCACAATGACAAAAACCAGTGTATCATTCTGGGAGTTCCATATTATCAGTCGGAGGGAAAACAGAAATTTTAGATTTTTAAAAAGAATGTTTTTAAAAGTTTTTTAGACATCTAAACCAAAAACACTTTTCAGGATCCAAATGAATAAGAGAAAAGAAAAGAAAAATTATTTAATATTTTATGAAACCTCTAATTCAGTTTTTGCTACGATTTTAACCTGTGTCCTAATCCTAAAGAAAATCAAAAATTATAACTAAATTATTATCTAACTTTCAGAGCTATGTCAGACTTCTTTGAATTAAGCCATTAAAAACTTAGATTAAATTATTAATTAACGATTCAAATTGAAAATGAGTATTTTTACTGGAGAAACATCTTCTACATCGTGTAGTAGCCACTGTTAAGCTGCTCGCTAAAATTGGACTTCCTCTTAAAGGTCACAGAGAGCATCTTAAATTTCTGGTACAAATACAAGCGAAGAACATTTTGTATGTTTAGAATGTATTTATGAATTTGATAAGTTTCTGAAAGAAAATTTAATGAAATATGATCCCTGTGGTCCTGATAAAACTAACTACTTGTCTCTTCAGCTCTACTATTAGATTTTAACACTCAAGGCAAAAGACCTTATATAAACTCTAAGTAACGAAGCTAAAGAAACTCTACAATTTTCCATAACTGTAGATTCAACACCCGATATGAGTCGTGTAGACTAGTTGACTTTTGTAATACGATACGTCACACTTAATGGATGTCCAATTGAAAATAGTCAAGTCACACAAAGCAGAATACGTGAAAGAGTCAGTACTGAAAGTAGTTAATGGTCTAGGTCTGTACATAGCACAGTATAGTGGTAGGTGCTACGACAATGTATCAAATACGTCAGTGGTACTTGCAGAACTACAACCCAAGGTACTGGAGATGAGTTCTAAAGCATTTACTTGCCTTGCACCATTCAAACTTTAAACTTGGTTGGCAATAACTTTGCCGAAAGTTGCAGTGGGTTCGTTATTTGTTTTGAATTGGTTCAACATGTGTATACGTTTTTTAGTGCTTCAACATATAGCTAGGGTACACTCATGATGCACCTTCAGCCAAAACATCTAGTTTTAAAACGACTGGGTGAATCCAGGTGGATTACCAGAGCAGACGCTTCCTTAGCTCTTACAAAGGCTATGTAAAAATTCAAAATGCTATTGTAGGAACTCTTGCAGGTGTTACATGAAAAAGTGCCTGAAAAAGTTACAGTTATTGCGCAAGCACTGGGGATGGCCAAAGCGTTACCGTCTTACGAAACTGCCGATGTGATTGTTTTATAGAACCGCTTGCTTGAATGATTGACTAAAACCAATGATTGTTTACAAAAAGAATATGGAAACACTAACATGGTAATACAGCTGATGGTGTCATTGACAATCTATGTTTTTGATGTAAGTGAGGATTTCCCAACAATGGAAAGTGAAGCCCAAAGTTAATTGACAATGTTGACAGAAACATTTCAATAAAGAGATGATAAAATAAAACGATATAAACGGAGAAATAAATCAATCATAAGAAAGAGACTCCATCTTCATAATATAATGAATTAATGTCACAGGGCAGTGATGCAGAAGGAGTGGAAGTATTCAATCTTCAAGTTTGTTAAATAATTGTTTATAAAATACAATGAAAACTTTAGCATATTATAATAATTTTTCAGAACTTGTTTTCTGTTAATTGATTAACTTTCAATAAGTCACTTAAAGAATATATCCGAAGTTTATTCAAACACTTTCTGAGTTCTTAAATATCTTAGAAGAAATCAATGCAACATGTAGGTCCACTATAATTGAAGGGCCGGACGTAAATGTGAGTAAGAGTTGTTAAGAAAATATTATACGCATATTGCGACAAACAACGTAGTTAAAGAATATTTCTCAATCAGGAAACTTTCTTGAAAACCTTTCTTACAATTCCAATATTCAATGCTTCTGGCTAGAGATCACTTAGTTCTTTGAAGATGATAAAACCTTCCCACGACGCTTTTAGAAGATCACCTGAATGAATTGGCAATTCTCTACATAGAAAGTAACTCTTTGAAAAATATCAGCTACTATAAACTGGTAGACACTTTTGCTGCTGAAAAGTCCAGAAAGAAATGTATTTAGCCTGTGCTCTACAAAGTGTAAATATTATTAATAAGCTACAGTTTCGTACAATTTGAATATCGTTTAATACATTAAAAATTGCTTTTTCTATATGTCATTAAGATTTATTTGACAAATATTCCCAGTTTAATACTATAGTACCAGTCATTAATAAACGAATTTACACTATAACTCTTATGTATCGAAATTCATTCCTATGAGTAAATAAAAAATATTACTATTTAATTGTCAACAAAGTGCCCATAAAGGCCAAGGTGCGAATGGCCCCCACGTATTTACATCCGCCACTGAACCCCCTAATGTGGAAGAGGGCAGATACAAATTTTATTGATCTTCTTAAGATTAAGCTTTAGTGGTTTCATTAAAAGACATCAAAAAATTAAAATGTTCGTATAGATCCCAACTGCTTCCAACTCTTGTCAAACTGTTTTTAAAGTATTTGTTTTATCCTAAATGCAAATTCGTACATTATTGGATGCTATTTTAGATACCAATGTACAAAAATAAACCAGGTTGTACACTAATACTTAATACTTAAACACTACTAATACGTTTACTTAAAGTTGTATCGACAGTTTACAAAAGAGTAACTCTATCACGTACAATTTAAACTCATTCATTAATACATTATTCATTAAATTCTCCATACTTGATTATTAGCGCTGGTGAAATGTCCTTGTCAAATGGTAAACTAAATCTACAAAATAAATTGAGCGTAACAATCTTTTCATGAATTCTCAGTTCACTAAGGAGCCTTATCAGCCAGAAAGCACAGCCCCTGGCTCGACGTTGTCTGTAACGACGGGAATATATTGATTACGCTCATCCGTTGTCAGGGTCCTGGCTGAGAGGTCTGAGGTAACAGATCATTAATAAGGACATCCTAGATTCGTTTGTAGAGCAATTGGAGTAACATTTTTCTGCAGAGCATATAAATACTTAATAACTTTTTATTTGATTGTAAATATAAATATTTACAGGACCTTAAACAAAGTTTTTGATTTTGCTGAAATGGGTACATTTCTACTTTTATGACCAACATAATTCTACATCCTGAATTAATACTGGAACAAACAAGAGCTAGTAAGACCACCATTATAGGTGTAAAATATAATGCATACGATTCGTTCTTCACCTACTGATTGTAACAATAAAAGTTATCTGTCAATTTTAATTTGGAGTTGTGCAGGGAAGTATAATTGTGTTCAAAATTATTCCAATATTGCTAATAAAAATATTTCAGGTCGTTACAAAATGTAAGTTGTATCTATCTACTGCTATGGTACAGTCTACGTGCTCGTGGTACCAGGCGTTTTGTATCGTGGAAATCGTAATCATAGTCATGCTTGAACATGGTTTTGTAACATTAAATATCAATAATACCAAAAGCCTTGCTATTTACCAAAGTCATAAAGTTAATCCTGAGATAATGCCTGAACTGGTGTTGCCTAACCCTGCGGCACTGTTGAGCACGGGAAACAATATAATTATTTAGGAGTATAGACTGTAAGCTTAGTTGGTCTCCAAACGTCCGATACATCAATAAACGACTCAGTTGTATCTATGGACTTGCTGTTGTTGTGTGATGTGGTGGAGTGGAGTGGCGCCTCTATAGCTGGTTTGGAGCTGGCGATGACTCGACGGTCAATTATCAAAGTTAGGGAAATGTTGATTTTAGCTCAAGTTCACCTACTCATTAGTACAGCGTCTGGAATTTACTCTGAGACTTGAGCTAAACTCAATATTCACATTAAATTAACTCTTCTCGTCATAGCTACGTTATGTGTATTTAAGTTGTGTAAAGCAAAAGTTTCAAAATATAAACCGTATTTATAATTTGATGAGTTAATTGAAATAGAGAAATATGGAGTAATCAGCTTTCAAACTTCCAGTTATTTTGATGATTTTGTGCATAGTTAAATACTACGTGTACAAACTCATGTAAATGTGCAAATATTATAGCTGAAGTTTGTAGTTTCCATCGCTGTGTTCGTGGAAGAGTGGTTCACAAACCATAACATGTTTAAGGCAAGAGCACTGAGGAGGACCAAACTAGGCAGTCGGGTGGCAACAACACCACCGAGGGAGTTGTATACTCGAAATTGCTTCTCACTCCACTATATACTCCGCCAGTTTTTACAATGTAATATTATGTTGATATTAAAATATTCCACGCCCATGTTCGTGATGGAGCGAGTGCACAAACCATATCTTGATCAATGTAGAGAGCTGAGGGTGTAAATTGTTTCTCACTCCACTACATACTCCGCCAGTTTTTACAATGTAATATTGTGTTGATATTAAAATATTCCACGCCCATGTTCGTGATGGAGCGAGTGCACAAACCATATCTTGATCAAAGTAGAGAGCACATGGTGTAAATTGCAGGCAATTAAAAACTGCGACACGGCCGCGGGACTTGTCAGTTTGAAATTGTTTTTCACATTATATCTTACTGCCAGCCTTAATACCTCAATTATCTCATTCAAGGATACGTGATACGCAATATTATCAAATTTCAAGTATAATTTTTCATATTTCTACTAACCGTGTCGTTGACTGATATTCAATTGTTTATTTTTCATTTTGTAATAACAAATAAACTTATATCAATATATGTTACAAATTGTTGGTGTAAAATATTAATAAACCACACACAAATATAAAAACCTTTGTTTTGTTTTACAACACAGTGCACGGAAGATAATGTAAGAATCAGGTAAAGTTGGAACTAGAAAATAAATACAATATAATATTAGGCACCACACTTCACAATATCTTACAGCAGATTAAAACGTAAGTATGAACTATAGGTATAATCAGATAATAACAGATGATTCTATTAAGTAATATTTTTAGGTTTTTTTTTTTTTTTTTTTTTTTTTTTGAAACGAGGACAATAACCGCTACGATTGCTTTTACGGGTTTCTTGTTACCGACGTACAGGTTTATAATGATTTACTCTTTTCCTTTTTACCTCATATCGATATAGAATTTAATTTATTGGTTCACTGACTACGCACTAACTAATCATTGGCTCCTTATATGGTAATGATGAGGGGGAGCTTAGAATGATGAAATCAATATTCATCTAGTAATTAACACGATAATTCACTAACAATTGCAGACAATTACAGGCAGCAAATCGGTCGTGGGAGTTGTCATCTAGAAATTGTTTCTCATATAATACCTTTTTATCTACCTTGATTTAATAGTTATCTCAGTCATGAACACGTTATTCATAGTATTATCAAATTTCAAGTAGACGTCGTATTTCAGGTGACTGTGCTTTTGAGTGATCTTCACGGGTTCGTTTTAATGTCTTAATAACATGTTAAATTATGTCTTTTGTCAAAATATGTTACAAAAGTTACTTCATCATATTAATAAGCAATATACAATTACTTCAAAATGTGGATAATTTTTTTCTTTCTTAAGTACTGACAGTTATAAGGTAAAACATCAATGTTTTATTTTACACTCTGGTACAAATACAAATTGCGTAAAAATCAGGTATTGTTGCAACCAGAAGATAAACACAATATAAGTTTTGGCAACACACTTCACATAATAAAAAAAATTAAAAACCTAAGATTTATAGGAATATATATATATATATATATATATATATATATATATATATATATATATATATATATATAATATTCAATTAAGTATATATCACTGATGAAGAAGCCAGTAATTTAATAATGTTAATTTTTAACAGTTAACAGGAACAAGCGGTAATAAATTAGAAACAATAATTGTCTATTTAAATTAAATTAAATTATTAACCATTATTTTAATCTCTAATATCAGTCATCAACAATAAAGAACTATAAAATGAAAGTTAATAACATTTTTTAAAAGATTTTGTCAAATTTCAATAGGCTTTCCTCTTACGACTGTTATGGTCCATGTTCAAATCTCTCTCGTCTTCCGGGATGGTGCCAGACCTTAAAACGTGGTGGAGGAGCAAATTTTTGAGATTCCCTGGATATTAGAAATGCAAATTCAAGCACACCTCGAAATTCACCAACAATTAAGTTTTATTTACTTTTTTTGTTACATGTTACTTAATTGGTTACTTTACCAATTACCCGATTTACAATGGAAAATAACAGAACAACCTTATTCAATGCCGAGGTTGTCCGTCACGAAATGGAATAAATGAAGAATTAGAAGCTGAAAACTTCACTTAAAATAATATACATAAAATTGAACCACTTTAGAATTTCTCAATATACGACAATTTACCACAAGACTTATTGACAGTTAGAAAGAAAACATTGCCCCAATGTTTTATTTTCTACCTGACCGTAAGTATTATTCAGGGCAGTGATTACCCTAAAGAAGCAACGTCCACTGGTTAGATTAGAATTAATATATATCTTACGCTCACTTCACTGCAAAACGTTTATCTATTGGCATGAACTGTTCATTCGTAGTGGAACCTTCCACTAAATGATGAAACTCTTGGAAATAAAAGTTTATATATTATATACAGGAGTATACACTTATCCAAGAGTTGTGAAAAATATTTCGTGCTAGATCAATATAATGTATTTCGAAATTAAATATCTTTTCAAATCTCAATTTTGATTCATAATAAGATATTTCAAAATATATACACGTATACTGTATTATTTGAAAATGTCTTAATATCTCTTTAAGGAAGGAATCGCGTAGGATCTGTTATTTGTGCTCTATTAAAAGTACACTCTGTCGACCACGACCTAATTTAAAAGTAATTACATTTTGTGGAATTCGTGAAAATGTAAAAACCTAGCAGTATTTATATCTGTCAGAATAGATGTGTAGCAAAACTGGCACATAAACTGCAGTCTAATATGGCTGTGTGTTCTCGCGACTATAGATGTAATGGATGGGATAACCTGGCAGTATTTATATCTGTCAGAATGGATGTGTAGCAAAACTGGCACATAAGCTGCAGTCTAATATGGCTTTATGTTCTCGCGTCTATAGAGGGTTAATGTTTCTATAGAGACATTTTATGAATTTTGATATTGATTTAAAAAATTCTAAAGAGAAATGATAGGCTTATGTTCAATTTGGAATATAACCAGCCTAAAAACCTTGTAATAGTTGTAAATATTTAATAGATTCATACAATAGACACATAAAAACGAAAGTTTGGTATTATAATACTTAAAAGAGCAAGTAAAGGAAATTATAATTTATTAGAGAAAATGTATCTTAAGCATTAATACTTTACCAACAAAAATATAGGGTTGAAATCTTAAAACAGTTAGTAAAAGAAGCAAGAAATTATAGTTTGTGTAAAAATCATAGTTTTTTTATACACCAATATGAAAGTTTACAGCTACCAAGTTTAACGTCAAAAACAAAAGTGGCCCAGACACAAATTGAGAAGGAGCACGCGACAAAAAAGGACAGTGCCTAATAATTTTTAAACATTTCAATCAGTGCCAGCTTTGATGCTGTAATTATTATTAGTTACAATAACAACTTCTCTATTTTCTGGGGTTTCAGCACAATGCCTGTAGAGACAGATGTTTTCATGACTTTTAAAAATTTCTCAATTGCGCTGTAATGAATGTGCTTCAACTCAACGTCTATTTTCATTACAAGTGGTTTAATGTTGATATCATCTCAGACAAGTAAGAAATTATCGTTTATGTTTATTCTATTAGACATAATGTACATTTCCTTCAGCCCACAAGATTTTTCAGAGTTATCTTCGTCAAAAACGATAATAATATATTTTATCGTTTTACTCTAACTCTTTCTTATTTGTTACAACCAGAACTTTGTGGCAGAAGACCCTTTTATTCGACATAAGGTTTTACAATTAAGTTAATGTTACTAAACAAAATTTAGTATTCAAATTCAACAGAAATCTATTATTTTTAATTTCTAATAAAATTTTTCCGTTCAGGTATTGATTACCTCCAAATTAATATTATCTTACTTCTGTAAATTCTCTTCAGAGAGTGACTATTTCAATATTTTCTTGACACCATTTATATTAAAATAAAAAATTCACCTGCATACTTCTAAGGGGCAGTTGGATGCCTATTTTGTATCTTGGGTTACTACATGATTTATATTTTGATTGTAAAAAAGAGACGCATTAGTTCCAGCATTTTTTAAACTGTCATGCATTTACAGAATTTTATATAGTATACGGGTCCTTACATTTATCCTTATACCGGATGATTTACACTAAAAAAAGGAAGTCTTTTTTTAACAAACTATATAGTTTGAGCTGTGTGCCTGTAAAGTACAGGTGAATGGTTTGTGCATTTTTGGCCGTTATTGACTCTCAGGTATACTTGTATGTCTGAATGTTTTGACCGACTATTCTGGTGCTAAGTTTTAGTTTCGCAATATATTTATGTCTACCAGCTTAAGTTTGTACCAGCGTGTTTTAAGTTTCCCACTCCTGAAGAACAAGATAATTTCCAATCCTCCTAACGTGTTGTATTTTTATACCATATCACGGGAAATGACCAAATCCATTTATCCTCTCAGATTCATGTTACAGTTGGTGCAGACTAATTCATAAAAACCTTTTTTTAAGGCTAAATCTTTTTTCTCACTGTCTACTTACAGTTTTGACCTGTGTTATTTCATACATATAACATAATTCAGTGAGATGGCAGTCGAGTCACCTATTATAAAGTGACAAGTTTTAACAGTATCCTCCCAACTCTGAGACGTGATGTTAAATTATCTTCATTTAACGTTACATTTTCCATCAGAATTTGAACGGAACATGACGTGATGGTCCGTGTACCCACCTCTTTACTCAATGATTTGACAGCATGTACTTTATTTCTATATTAGAATATCTAAAGCCTTTATATAATACTCACCAATTTAATGTGTTCCTACCGGGTTTACCAGAATGATTAAAGACAGCAAATTCCTAATTACCCAATCCCTACTAAAATCTCTATCTCAATACATAAAAAATAAGGTCAGATATCAAATTTCATTCAAATATGTAAATTAATTTTTATTTTTGTGGCTCACAAAATTTTGAAAGCTTGCTACTGTAACACGTTTGAATGTTTTGAAATAACTGGTATTTATACTACGTCGACTGCAGCTTTTTTTTAATGAAAAAAAAATACCAATCAATCAGAACAAATCTGATTTTGGAATATCTTAGTAGTATGCAAAAGACCAGACTCTGATAGTAAAGGTTTGAAAATAAAACTAATATGGTTAAATTACATATAATAAAATGTATTTTCTAATTGCTTACATATATACAATGAAACCAATAAAGGTTTTTAGACAAACATCGCAAGATCAAGTGACCGCAGATATGACGATGAGGACAAGAAGTAACAAGTTATGGATAGCAACTTTTTCCTGGTAAGCGGAATCACTCAACACACTACTCGCCAACATCCGGCCGCCTCGGGTCTTTCCGGTAACTGTGTTTATTTCCGGAGTCTCGCAAACCTCCTGAAAAACATACACGTAAATTTTAGTCTCCACATTCTATATTATTCAAACTATGTTGTTTCCAGCTTACTTAAATATAGAATTCTAAATCTAAATTTTTAAACTGTTTCTCAGCACATAGTCGAATATTGGGGATATGCTAACTTCAAAACAGTCTTAACTTTAGAAACTGCTGTATTACTCTTGTGTAGTTAGAATAACATTCACGCAGTCTTTGGTATTGAGGAGAAATAACGTATTAAAAGTATTTTAGTAGATTTACAAATAAAACCAATAAAAACTATGTTAAAAAGAAGACGTTTTAAATTCACAGTATGCTATACCACATAAACGTTTTTATAATCTCTCAATCATATTTTAAATTTGATTATGAATATTATTGTTAGTAAAAATGTTAAAATTCGATGTTGAATAAATATACTGTGGTTTGGAGTTAGCTAAATCCTAAGCCTTCTACGCAAAAATTCAGTAAGCCACTAATGTACCAAATGGCAATAATCTGGATATAGTAGGATTAACGGGTGTGAATCCGTATACTTAATATATTAACTAGTTTTGATGTATCAACGATAAAGTTGTGTAGTCCTAATATTGCCTCATTTTATTTTTTTAATTTACATATTAGTTTTAATAATTATAATTTATCACAACTAAAATAATCTGTAACAAACTTATCAACACAGATAGTGGCAGTATCCATTTACAATTACTCTTATACTTAATCCTGCAAATTATTTCCAATTTTACAATATATTTACAAATTAGTATATACAGCAATATTTCAGATTATCAAAGTAAAACTTTGAAAATGTATATAAAATTTTAAAGACAAAACATTTAACATAGAATGTATATTTTTTTGCAAAACTTTGTTTATTGAAGTACATAAAAATCCTACTAATTAAAATGTGACTGTGGCCATGTTACTGCAACAAACTTAGCACGCTTAGGAAACACTTTTTGTTTAAAATGTAAATAAAACATTTTTAAATTTGGTGCTTAATATCATGCTTATGGAAAAACAGAAATTTAAATGTTTAGTAACATACCATTTTAAATTTTTTCACGATTTGAAGAATATTAAATATTCTAGAACCTAAAAAGCAGTTAACTTTTGTAAAAAATTTCAAATTTGGCTTTAGAACTTCTAAACGTTGTTTGTCAATCAATTTTTCTTAACACTTGACTTACCCCACTTCCCACTTTTGATGTTGAATGTTCATACTTTATATATACAAATATGTATTTTGGAGGGAGAATTCATAATTTTACAAATAAAAGCCATGCTGGTTTTAATGTACTTTTTAGATTTATTAATAAATTAGAATATAAACTGGTATACAATTCCGGTCAAAAGTCCAACCCGAAGAGATACTACAATAATGTAATCTACTGTATACCAATGAAAGATGTAACATTCTTAAAACATCTTCTGAGCACCCGTTAAAGTAAATTGTAAATTGTAGGCTATTGATGAACTTTTTCTTTAAAATTAATTGTGTTTCTTCTAATTTACATCCTTATCTACAATTACTCCCAATTATTATAAACTACCAGCCTGCGACAAATTGCACTCCTTTTCAAAAGTGCATTCATTTATATATATATTATCACTATAAAATTGTTGTTTACTTCTTAAATTAAAATGTATTTACTTTTCCAGACTTTTGGAAACCACTATTAAATAGCTTTCAAGTCTTTTATGGCCTGCTCTATTTCAGTCCAGCTAGGTTTTATGTAAAAAAAAGCTGTAACGATAGTGAAAATTGTTAATTTTCAATTTACTTTTTTAATACAAAGATCATAATTATAAATTTTAAAAAGAGAATTGCTCCTAAAACTTACTTTTGGGGTAGTATACTTTTGATGTAACAGATTTCATTAAAAATTTTGAAATGTTGTAACTCACAAACCAGGAATAGGCAATTCCTCTGACCACGCTCATATATAAATGTTTTAAATAATTGTGTTAACACTGTTTGCGGATACGTATAAGTGATTATTCAGCATTTACCTGTCCGTTTCAATCATTCGATTCTACTAAAAAAGCCCAATCATGTTTAAATTAAAAATATTATATATACACTATTAGTTTTTTTTATGCACGTAGGTCACACATGTGGATCATGTTAAGCTGATAAGTAGAAACGCAATGATAGCTAAACGAATTGTAAACAGATCTGTAACATTCTAACACAAGCAGATTCTCACAAAATAACAAAAAACAGCCCCCAACATAAATTTTCTAAACTATTATAACAGCTCCTAAAACAAAATAAAATAATGTAGTTTTGTATAATTTTTGCTACTGTTCTAGGACTAAATAAACTGCTAAATAAACTGTGCTATTAAAGAATAAACTCGAAAAGAAAATTGTTTAATCACTTCCCCATTTGCTTGAACAAACGTTTTCATAACCCACACACGTACATATGTTATACCTCTGTATTTTACCTTTGGTTACCTAAACTCGACAATTGAAACTTTATAAGGTTTATAAGGTGAAACTTTATATTCGCTGAAAAAGTAAAAAGCATGATTAAAAAAACTATTATGAGCTATGATATTAAATGTATAATTTTATCAAACTTAATAATTTTACAACTAAAGTTATGGTATATGAATAACGCTAAGATTAGTAAGGATCTTTTAATAAAAATACCTACATGATTGATAAAGGATAATTGCATCATGTCCCTACAAACTTACTAAGAAATTAGATATAACACATTGCGATCATTCTTATCTAAAATTGTGTAAATATATTTATATTATTTAAATTGTCACATTTTTTCAACTTTGAACACAAAAAACCAACGAAACTACAGGTTTTAAACTCATAGAGAATAAAATAATAACGTTAAATGAAAATAGAAATCAAAGATACTGTATTTCTTTAAATCTGTAAAGGAATGCCTCAGCTCCGGGAAACTGGTTCTTGTTCAAGGCCATACTTTCTATAAGATAGTATGTTTTATAAAAAATGCCAATCCACTCTCCTGCGAAGTGCGAGATACACAATTTCATCCGTTATCTCGTTCATAAGGGAAAAACTCCGGAAAAACTGTACATAGATTTTTGAATGGTTCTATAATTTGTACCCTGTTTTATTTTTTTTCACGATATATACATATAAAAATATTTACATATAAATATATATATATATATATATATATATATATATATATTATATATATATATATATATTTGTAGACATTAATAATACGGTGATGGCTCCCCTTTGGAGGAGGCAGTAAATAAAAAAATATTTTCAAAGGGCTATAAATATAAATAAGGTAATTTGTTAAAAATGAATTAAAATACCTGATAAAAACTACAGAAAACTTAAGAATGATGCCAACTCTGATTCAAATGAACATTATAGTAAAATACTTTTCAACAATCATTATTCTAAACGTTATTGATGAAAAATACAGAATTTAAAAATTGTTAAAAAATATATTTTAATAGTATTATGCCCATGCCGGATCACTTTTTGAGTCGACAGTGAATCAGTTTAATATCCTTGTCCAATGCACAATACATAATATAAGCAGAAAATTTAATCTGCAAGTGCCAAAAATGGGACAATAAAATGTCTATTAAGTTCATACATTTACACAATTCCCTACAATCACTCTCAAATATCAATATAAATTATATAGAAAAAATTACTCAATTTTAACAAATTATGCCTGAGACAAATAGGGAATAAATTCTAGTACATAAAGATCATTTTAAACACTGTTAAAATAATAATACAAACTCAATCAAGATATTTTAATGCTATATGTTGGAAAACTGATCTAGAAATAGCGGAGTGACCACATCGTACTTAGTACTAAGCTAAGCAACTAGTAGTTTAGTATTTGAATAGGTGTTTTTAGAAGATCTTTTACAAAATAATTTAAAACGTATGGGTTAAATTGTGTTTTGAAAAGTTTTTTAAAGCGTAGAAAAGTTAAATGTAAAAGTTTGGTAAAACTTACTTTAAAAATCATTTACATTTCTTATAAATCATCTTGAAGTCATTAAACCAAAAGTTACACTCTTCAAATATTAACAACGTTATATTAATTATAGTAGCGTAAAAGAATAAAAAATCTGCTACAGTTACGAAGAAAATTGTAATAATAAAATTACAAAAATCTGTCAATAATCTCTCAAAACCAATGAAAATTGGTATAAATTTGAGGAACATTATCACCTCTACAATGTTACCTTACAGTTGTTTTTCCGCTTTGAATATTTCACCCCCTTTTCTCAAATTTTACAACAATATGCCGTAATTCATACACCTTATATCGCAAAAATGTGAATTTTATAAATGCTTATTTAAAAATGTTTTCTGTAATTAATAGAGCGCGAAAACATAAACTTTCCCTATTGTGAAAAAGAAATATCAAGATAAAATCATGAAAGGCATAAAAATAAAACACATTTGGATAACAAAGATATTTTTCAAAATGAGATGATAATTTACTAAAATGAGCTAAATAACACTTAATTAACGACCACAAAAACATTTTTGATAGACAAAATACGTGAATTAAATAAAAAATAAAAACCTAATTCTATTCAAATTTGTTACAATAGTTGTTTTTGTACTCAAAGGCGGAAGTAATATTAAATTCATGTCATGTTTCAAGATTGCGGACAATTGAAATATTTAAAGCGTAATAAAATAAACATTATAAGTTCATCAATATTTTTATGGATTAATAAAAGTTGCTACAATTAATTACAGAAATGTTCAAATCCAGAACTTAAAAATGTATCAGGAAATAATATAGACTTTTAACTTTGGTGATGCACGGTTATTCACGCCGTAAACGTGTAAGCAATGACAGCATTGCCGTGTATTGCAACAGTTTAAAGCTTATATCTATATTATGTCAAGACCAATTTTTATGTGGATAGTACAAAGTTTGTAATGAAATTTAGCAGCTTAAATTTTCCCTTAAAAGCTTGTATAGTCTTATTGTGTTTACGTTATCAAGCTTTAAAACTTCCACCGTCCATCAGGTTGAAATGTTACGGCTATATGACGACCTAGCATTAAATTGTTTCTTTATTTGAGACTGCTACACGAATAAATGTTCCAACTTTGAGGACCATTACAAGCAAAACGTCTGTACTGGTTAGTGGTATGAAAATGAAATCCAAAAACATAAACATACAGCGTAACGAAAAACTCCTTTTTGGAACTCCTTTTAAAAACTCATGTTTATAGAATATTTGTCTTTAAAAATCTTCAAAATATTACCAGAGAATTTTTAATTACTGTGTATACTATAATTTAGGAGCATTCATCAATTTTAGAATAAACCTAGTGTATATATTAATTGAACAAGCGTACTAATCAAAAAATGGTTATACGATGGTAAAAGAGAATTAGTAATATTATTAAAGTTTCAGACAGTATTCATGTTTGTATATATATTTTTATTATTTACTGTTTATATTTTTCAATACATGGCGCTGTATTTATATGTATGAGTGTAACAATATTATATTATTCAACTACATTCGTAATTGCCAAATAAATGTGGTTAACTTTGACGTTATAGAACTAGTTACAATGGAAAATGATTATATTGCCACGAGGGGCGTGCTCCTTTCTCTACCATTTTCTTTGGCGTTGTGGTTAAAGTTGTTTTGAAGGCCGATCGCCAAGATTAAAACTTATACTGTCTTTGACTTTTACTGTCGACCTTTTCTTTTTGAGAAAATAAAAAGTAGTTATATTAACCACAGTCGTTAAACCTTCTACAGTAACCGAAAAATGAGTACTAAACACAGTAATGTGTAAAATATGTAATTCGTCTATAAAAGATAGACATATCCTGCTTATATTAAAGTTTTGGACATGCATAACACTTCAATTATAATTTCATTTACGTAAATTATTTTTAAAAAGATCAAGGCTTTGTAGATAATCCGATAAAATAGGGCTACCTAAGCGGATATGAATGGTTAGATCCAAGTATTAGAGGAGATTGGCAATGGCTGATTAACCATGGTTGAAAGCTAACACATCCAATCATGAATGGGATTAATAGGCCTACGTTAATCTGTTGTAAAGCATATCAATATTGAGATAAACAACTCCGTGTATAGTTGAATTAATTATATAATTTATTTTCAAAATTAAAATCAGTTTTGAATCGCAATTGTTAATGACTGGTGCTTTACGAAAAGTTTGGCTTGTACGAGTATAATTAAATTTACACATAGATAGGAAAATGCTTATGAAATAAGGGGTCAAATAGATGTCAATTTATTCTTCGATGAACTATTAGTCTTCTGTAATACTTATAATAAATAAAATGTGGTGACGTAAGCTTTATATTTATATTGGTGTCTATCGTTTTACACGGTTTTCAATAAGAAAATAAAAAATTAAAAATAACTTCGGATAATTTTCTTAAGGTACTGAACAACTTGTAAATGAGAGCGATACTTAATATTTCCTTATTTAATATACTGTATAATTTATTAAAAGGGCTGGCAGTGTTAAAAGTAATAAAACGTCAATGCAAGATATATTAAAATTATATATGTTGTTAGTTTTTACAGTGTTTTGGATTACTGCCTAATCTGTAATGTTTACATGCATGCACAATTATTATTATAATTTTTATATATATATATATTTATATATATATATATATTATTCATTTTCTGTGTTGATGTTTTATGTTTATTCTGTTCTTATAGCCCTATTTATATATTTATTGTAATTTCCTGAAGACGGCTTAAGCCGAAATATAGAAACTGTTTAATTTAATTGAAGAATTCTTATTGAAGATTTATATATATATATATATATATATATATATATATATATATATATATATATATATATATATATGTATATATATATATATATATATATATATATATATATATATATATATATATATATATGAACACTGTGGTATTATTAACACATCGATATTTGTTATAAGAATGTTATCTTTCTGTGTGTCTCTGTGACGAAGAGATACGTGAACTCGTAATACACAGGGTAAATACTAACTATGAGATGGATGAAACGTGGACTCGTCATACACAGGGTAAATACTAACTATGTGATGGATGAAACGTGGACTCATCATATACAGGGTAAATACTAACTATGAGATGGATGAAACGTGGACTCGTCATACACAGGGGAAATACTAACTATTAGATGGATGAAACGTGGACTCGTCATACACAGCGTAAATATTAACCATGAGATGGATGAAACGTGGACTCGTCATATACAGGGTAAATACTAACTATGAGATGGATGAAACGTGGACTCGTCATACACAGGGTAAATACTAACTATAAGATGGATGAAACGTGGACTCGTCATACACAGGGTAAATACTAACTATGAGATGGATGAAACGTGGACTCGTCATACACAGGGTAAATACTAACTATGAGATGGATGAAACGTGGACTCGTCATACACAGGGTAAATATTAACTATGAGATGGATGAAACGTGGACTCGTCATACACAGGGTAAATACTAACTATGAGATGGATGAAACGTGGACTCGTCATACACAGTGGAAATACGAACTATGAGATTGATGAAACGTGGACTAGTGATACACAGGGTAAATAGTAACTATGAGATGGATGAAACGTGGACTCGTCATACACAGGGTAAATACTAACTATGAGATGGATGAAACGTGGACTCTCATACACAGGGTAAATACTAACTATGAGATGGATGAAACGTGGACTCGTCATACACAGGGTAAATACTAACTATGAGATGGATGAAACGTGGACTCGTCATACACAGTGGTAAATACTAACTATGAGATGGATGAAACGTGGACTCGTCATACACAGGGTAAATATTAACCATAAGATGGATGAAACGTGGACTCGTCATACACAGGGTAAATACTAACATGAGATGGATGAAACGTGGACTCGTCATACACAGTGGTAAATACTAACTATGAGATGGATTAAACGTGGACTATTCATACACAGGGTAAATACTAACTATGAGATGAGATGAAACGTAGACTCGTCATACATATGGTAAATATTAACCATGAGATGGATGAAACGGGGACTCATTCATACACAGGGTAAATACTAACTATGAGATGGATGAAACGTGGACTCGTCATACACAGGGTAAATACTAACTATGAGATGGATGAAACGTGGACTCGTCATACATAGGGTAAATACCAAATATGAGATGGATGAAACGAGTACGTCGTGTTTCACCAACACAAATAAAGTATTTAAAATGGCCGCGGAGTTCCAACATACGTTACATACCGAGGCCGCGCCGCCACATAATATCGAACAGAGGATACATTGTAAATTGTTACGTGCAAAATTTCCAGTCTCTCTTCATTTTGATGAAATAAATGTTGGTTTTAGAGATTAGTTTAAATGTATTAACAAATATTCTATCATTATATAGTTAATAGTTATTTGTTTAACATTTTGAGCATATATTTCTTTTCAATATCATTCTAAACATTCCAAAGATATGTAATAGTCACTAAAATATACCTAATATCCTAGTGCATTTGGATTTATGTTTGAAGAGCAGTGTTTAAAGGCCATGAAGTCGGAGTGTCAAATTTATCTCTGAAACAAGCGCAAGTGAGACAAGAATAGCCTCATCAATGCCTCTTATTCCTCACCGCCAAACTCAATTTGCAATAAATCATTTATCGTCACTGCTTAACGAGAGTAGAATTCCTTTCGTAACCATACTTTCAGTAAGGTTGGAAGTCTAAACAGGATTGCAGCCTTACTGAAAGTTTAACTGTTGGAAACAATGTCAGCGATGAGGGCGGGCAGAATAAGTTTAAAAGGGGATCGGCCTTTCCTTAAAAAATAGACTTCATTAGGTCTATAACCAGGTCCGTGTTTTTGAGTTTTCCTTTATCGAACGAAATAATCGTTTTAAATTCTTTATCTATTGATTGAAGTATAGAAATGATTGTTTGACTAAAACAACTAGGTAAATAAAAAAACTCAAATATCGAAATTTTGTAATTACTTAGACAGCAAACGGCCCGCTACGTGATAATAAGGATTTTCAGAAAAACAAAAAACTAATACTTATTATGGACTGCAGTCTCATCATTTGTAGATTTAGAATGTATAGAACACTTAGGGTAATTTGAAATGTTATTTTAAAGTATTCAGCATCGACATATGCAAAATGCACTTGAATAAATAATATTTAAAAATTTTTAGAACTGTAACAGTGTTGACATGAATCAAAGCAGATACCATATATACAAGTAGACAATCCTATGTTACAATTCGAGGCGGCAAAAACAGCGCGGCCATAGTTCACTCTAGCAGATACCATATATACAAGTAGACAATCCTATGTTACAATTCGAGGCGGCAAAAACAGCGCGGCCATAGTTCACTCTAGCAGATACCATATATACAAGTAGACAATCCTATGTTACAATTCGATGCCGGCGAAAACAGCGGGGCCATAGTTCACTGTAGCAGATACCATATATACAAGTAGACAATCCTATGTTACAATTCGAGGCCGGCGAAAACAGCGGGGCCATAGTTCACTGTAGCAGATACCATATATACAAGTAGACAATCCTATGTTACAATTCGAGGCCGGCGAAAACAGCGCGGCCATAGTTCACTGTAGCGTATCTATTCTGTAAACAAGCCGTAATTCAGTCCAGTCAAGTAGGAAAAGAACCGAACCACTGTCCCTCTTCACCGCCCATCATATATTGTACGTGCCGGAGAGCAACTTCTACCCTACCCCTCCTATCACACACCTACCATAAAAATACCAAGGCGTCTTCATTGTATTAATGGTCTTACCTTGAAGAAATTATTAAAAACGCCACCATTTTGAATAGGGTAAACCTTTTGAGGTCAGGTTTGTGACACAAAGTATTTGATGGATAATTATAAAATGTTTTTATGTATATGTATTTTCCACATACAAGGTTTATATGCTATGCCTATTGATGTAACTCACCTACAGGCCGTGCTGCAAAATATAAAAGTTATCAGAGCGCCTGCATTATCAAAACTGCAATTACAGTACAATTATTCAATAGCGAAACACTAATTGAAGGCGCTAAGTTTTGATGTATATTCGTCATTAAATAAATTTCTGGCTGACCTTAAAGTGGTCTACCACTGAATACAATAAAATACATGGACGCGTACAACAGCTATAAAGATACACTTTTGACTTATATTCTTGATCATTGCAACAAGGTAAACTATACATCAGCTTTGGAAATATAACTCACTTGAACCAGAAGTACTCATACACGGGCAAAGCTTACGAAAAGCGTGCGAAGCCCCGGGAATAGCTAGTATATAATATAAACTGACAACAAATAAGACATATCAATTAGCATGCTGGAGATTCCTGGGAAACAAACACATGAAAGATAATAGGAAGAAAGACTGTACTGTACCGCCTGTTTGGCAGCAGTGTTGTTGAAGTCCTGGCAGCGCTTGCTGTGCTCGCCCAGGCAGCCGATGTAGGCGATCGCGTGAGGTATGAAGCTCTGGTCCAGGGTGCCGCTGAAGAGTCGGTTGGCCAGGGGTCCCTGGGCGTAGACCGGGACATCCTCACCGGCGTGGGTCGCCCATTGCCGAGGCGCAGCGGACCCGTGGACGGAGTTGACACTGGTGGTGTTGGCGGGGATCGATCTTGGAGCAGCGTAGCCCGGACCGTTACCATACAGCAGGGTAGAGTAAGGCAAGCCGTCCATGTCTGACACCTTGGTGTCGGTTCCTGCAGAAAGAAGGTCATCACTACACAGACATTTGGTGTATTAAATGTACAAGTATCATGCACAACTACATATAAACTGTCTATTACCTATTTAAATACGTTAATTGTATTAAAGTTTTATTACATTTTACATACATGACACTAGTATTACAAGCCTCGTATGTATGTTTTGTAAAAGCAATCTACAAGTTGTTGTTGGGAAAGGAGTGTAAGATTTATGATTAAACTGGATAAACATACATTTAAGGTATCCCAATATCGCGTTCATGTTTCGCTCGATTCATACTGTTTAATTAAGAAAGTAAAGGCTAGAGTCCATGGCCAGCAGTTACCTTGCGAAAGTGTTAAAGTTTTCGAATATTTCAGCCATCAGTCAGCGCCTGGTTTGGTAGATATTGTGTAGTTAAGAAACACAACGCTATAATTTCATGCATGGACAGTCATTACTTTCGTACTGTTATAGCTCTTAGATTTTACAAGCCTCTTAGAGATACAGTCCAAGCTTAGCTGGGATTATATTGCCTATTTAATCACTAGAAGCTTTGAAACTACTGAAAAGTAACCTCAACATCACATAAAAGCATATTCTCGCAGGAATGTACACACATTAGACTTTTCGCGTGTTTTGTTTTTGGACTGAAGTCAAACACTCATTTTCAAATAATTAGTTGTTACCAGAAAAAGCTGGGTGTTTTACCCAAATGAATTTTAATAATTGATCAAGTAAATACTTATTAAATCGATTATTATCACAAAAATTTCATATTTTAAGAATTGCAAGAATTGCGGATCGTGTTCTCATTTACCCTCACAAAAATTACATCTGAAACTAGAATTATTTCTTTACATTTCATATTTAGATCTCTTTCATTAGACGAAATATTACGTTCTGTTACAAAATAAAACATTAGGCGATGATGATAAAAATAGCATTATATTGAATTACTGCAAATTGCTGGAAAAGACAGTCCAAGAAAGTGGTAAAGATTTGTTTCAGAAAGCTTTATATACCTACTTCAGCATATCGTTCGAATATATTGAAATCCCTGCTAACCAAGATATTGAAAATCTGTTTAATCACTGTTATAATCTGTTTTATTAATTTAAAAAATTTTATATAATTCTAAAATATCATTATTTCCAAAATATATTATAATATTTGAGATAGCACTGTCTAGATCTTAACTAGAGAATGTTGAGATAAACCAACAGAACACATTCTATGAATCCAATAAAAAGAGACTACTGCCAGTATCAATCTGTACCTAGTATGGGGTTGCCGAGCGGAGTGGACAGTCCACCGAACGTAAGAACGTGGGAATGGTCTGAAGTGACTACTGTAAGAGTCTCTAGCGGGTCCGTGACTGACAGGACCTCTAGCAGCGACTCCTCGAGCACCAAGGTCTCCTCCAGGGCTCGGTAAGGATTGTTGTAATGGTGAGCGTGATCAATCCTACCACCTGGACAAACACTTGGCTCACTACTAATAACACTTTAAATTTGCTCATTGCTATAGGCAGTAGAAAAGGTTATTTTCCATATTCTACTATATACTGTATTAAACGATATATTAATGTAGAACGGAAGAAAAGGTTGCGGAAGTTAGACGAGTTTGATCAACAAATTTTGATAATCTGATATTAGGCTTAGCCTGTATCTTGATGTTATGAACAACTTGTGCCCATACCCTGCAAATTGCTTCTTAAGATGATAAACAAAGTTACAACTCAAAGACGGCTCTGTTAACTATAGAATTAGGTCATCTCTTCGGAAGTGGAGTAGTCTATGACGTCTAATAAACAACAATTAGTTTAATCTATAGTTTTATGAACGCTATTGGTGAGCTCATTTAATTTGATTCCAATATCATTTAATTGACTAAATATAACAAAATTGTTCGTCAAGTTTAGATCATAAGTAAACATATAGTGTTTTGTTCATTATACATGAATCACCCCCACACACACAAGTTTTTAAAGTCAAGCCATTCCTTATTTTAACATCTTAGTTCAAACCATTCCCATTATTTTCATGTACGATGTACCCATTAAAACAGGTATATCCGTGTTTATTGACGGAAAAACACTAACATGTTTACATAACATAAAGTGTACGTACCTTATAACGGAAAAGAAACATTTCGTGTAGATATTTTTCTTGATGAAGGCAAGCTTTATTACTGTTAGGAAAAATATATTTGTAAAGATATAAAACTGAATAATTTTATAATGATGAAATAGCTAGAAGGGAACGATTGATAAGAAAGTAAATAGCAATATTTTGCTAATTTTAAAGTACATTGTAATTATTTGTTAGGGTAGTTATTCACCTGAGCAAGAGATTGTATTTCAGATATCGGAACCTATTGTTACTGATTTATTATACCATTGAATGATTGCAAATGTTCGCCTAATTAATTGTAGTTACTACAAATCCAATACACAACAAATACAAATAAAATTTGAAACACTCATCCGTTCACAAATTAAGGTTCGGTTTTTTTCAGGACATCCGGTATTCATAAAATGGATTCCTTCAAAGAATTTCTGGCTAATTACCGTGATATTTAACAGAATAAACTGTAACACTCTAGAATCACACTTTATTGAGAACGGTTCTGCTGTAGAGGAAGGTATTCATTTATTTACATACAAGGGTGCACAGAATAATTTAAACTATGCATGGAGGCTAGAAGCGTGTCCTCACTATAACGTACTCGGTACACAAGGCTTTGTTTATTGTTTAAATATTCCGCAGTGGAGGGAACGTATGTTTTGATTATCATAACTAGATAAACTCTCACTACCAGTTAAACAAAATAATATTTTGTAGAGCAAAACTCGTCATATCCGATCTTGACGGTACCGAGCCGTGGTGGGAAAGGAAAAATTCGGATAACCATAGGAACGAAACGTCATATTTTAAGAAATGTCGTGTATATATTTGACGAAAACGATTCTTATATTAATGCACAAAAGTGTATGCATTATTGCAGATCTAGAGTGTTTGTGATTTCTTCTACCTTGGAAAATGCCCAGGTGATTCGTTTTCCTTCATAATGTAAGAATTTTTATTTATCATCGCTATACAGGTTAAAATGGGACTTGTCACGCTATTGCAGAATAAAATTAATCAATTGCGGAGCGCGGCGTAATTGCATGAACTAATGAGGGCTTGGGCTTGGATGTGAAGAAATTGCCTCGTTATCGTACTAGACCTACACAGCGCCGTTATCATCCATCAGAAGAAGCCGTTAAGGTTCTGAGCTAAGCTTGTCTGAGATTGCGTGTGCTGAAAACTGGAGATTGTCGTTTCTTGTTCTCTTGTCTTCTCCTCTCTGAATGAAAAACAGGGATATTCATGGACTCGGAGATGAGCAAAGTGAAATATTCTCTTTATTACCGCTACCCTGTATTAACCGTAAATACATTTAATTTGCAATGTACAGCAATTTAATTTTAAGGTTTAATGTATGGCTATCATGCTAATTATTCTGTTAAAATAAGCAAATGGTCATTATCTGTTATCATGAAATATATAGCTCTGTAGGAATTATAAGTTAGTTTTTAAGCGTTCTGGAGTTTTGGTGCCCTTATAATTGTACC
The DNA here is from genome assembly GCF_021130785.1 of Homalodisca vitripennis. Lineage (NCBI taxonomy): Eukaryota > Metazoa > Arthropoda > Insecta > Hemiptera > Cicadellidae > Homalodisca > Homalodisca vitripennis. The sequence continues at coordinate 160,000,149 of NC_060215.1, forward strand.
TCTATCATCCTCACAGTTACAATTAATGAGGGATGTAGATGTATCGCTATCTCTGTCTCGACCTTATCATACAACAACCAATAAGTCTATTAATGTAACGCAGCATATTATATGATTACGATTATTATCTATGATGAAATAAATATTCGAACATCGCGAGTATACGTTTAAAACTTATAATTGTTTTGAGAGGGAGTTTGTGAACCTGCCACTGAACTGACAACTGTCAGCCCTACGACTTCTTTTATTGTGCAGCTTACGGTTACAATGTTTAGGTATTTATACAATTTATTTGCTAGTGAATGTCATTGCAGTATTTATTCTGTTTTGGTGGCCACCTAGTATATATATATATTAAACTGAAAAAGTTACTATTTATTGAGATATTTATTCTTTATAAGACCAACTATCGCAATTCTTTACAGTCTGAGGAATTTTTCCTATTCTAAAAACTACACGTTTTTTTATCTTTTGCCTGGAACAATTGTTTAAGTCTTAACTCTGCTTTAAACCTCTGTCGATTGATATTATTGATTTTACATCTGTATAGGTCAGTTATATAATTGATAATTATTCGACAGGCAGCAAAGCTCAATTTTTTATTTAATCGAATTGTTTTAAAACTATAAAATAGTCAATTAGTTTACATTTCACGTGGGTCTAAATTATTTTATAAAATCTGTGGAGGACCGTATATTAAACTTTCACATTCAAGATTCATAAACATATATATTTTAAATCCGGTTTAAACCGTAATCGATCCGGTACGAAAGACCTCTCACCTCCCAGGCTACAATAAGCTACCGTAAACTAACGATAGACAGGCGGGGACAATTTCCTCATTCTTACCACGAGACATACTGCAAATGAGGTGGCGCCCTTTTTATAAACAGCTATAAATATTCACAAAAATTCCAACAGCTCTCTTTATTGTGGCCTGTAGTAAAGGTTACAATATTCTCAGAAACTCTTAGACCTATTTATGCGTTTACTGATATTCAGTATGCGAATAAAACCCGAGAACATGTCCTCAACCATACGGGTAGTCTCGAGTGTTACGAGGTGTATATTTCTGTAAGTGTTTGCGCTTTTTAACTCAGCCTAAACAAAGTTAAATATTTTTCAAGTTTGCCAACTACGAAGAAGGGTTTTACTAGTTGTATTTAACTGTTACGCTTTGGTACACGTGTATTGTGCCTTATTATTAATCTTCGTATGAAGATTAGAGACTCTAAATGGGGGTAAATGCACATTTTGTAACCTGAAAAAATTAACTTCAAATATCATACAGTATTCAAAATTAATAAGTGCTATCGCTAATCCGTTTTAAAATTTAGTATTTTTGCCGCACGAATATTTCTAGCTATTGGCATTTTTAACGTTTTAAGGTTAAACTAAAACAAAGTCTGTGGTTAACTAACTATATTTCCGTACAAAATTCCTACTTACTTTCCACGAACAGAAAGAATCCTCTGGGGTTCTTCATGAGTACAGAAAGGGCGGTCCTTGTCATTTCTGCAAGTGAAGGGTCGCCCTCAGCCGTTCTGTCTCGATCGGCCTCGAACTCCATATGTGAGAATGAGAACAAACCTGGAAAAAATAAAAAAGTTTACCAACTTAGCAGTGTCATATACTCCTGCTTGTTCACTGCATTGAAATTTAAATTTATTACAATCATGATGAATGTACAGTAAGCGGCGTGAGTGGATGTATTTGTTCAGCGGAGGTGGGATTGGTGAGGGGTGAAGTGGAGGAACGTAAGTAATAGCAAAAAATATTGACTCAATTCCCAGTGGTTTGTTAATGTACTCGTGAGTTCCACGTTTTTATTGTAAATTGTAAAAGCTCGTTTCTGTAATGATGAAATATCCCTTACTGTTAGCAGTTGCCATGATTATATTTTCTTACACATAATGTAGGTGTGAAGGGTTCATTCAATGTGAATGTAGAGTTCAGCTCCTTTTCACCTTCCACTTAGCGCAGCGTCTGAAATCTGACGCTGTCAAAGACTTGATTCTTGGAACCGAAGAGATCCAAAACAAGTCGGTGACCTATAAGCTTAAGACGAACTTTTTCCACAGTTCCACCACAGTGAGTACAAAATACAGTGTAATCTGGATAAAAAGGTAGCAATTATATTTTATTTGCTATTTTTGAAATCGGGTTTTTATTTCCATTTCTTTACACAATTGGACAAAGGATATAACCAAAATTGTAAACAAATTCTAATAATAACATGATAAAGCATCAGTTAAATTTGAAGACCAATTCTTGTTTCTTGTTTTGAAGATATTATGCATATTAATTACGAAAAAAATAACGTGCATTTTATAGGACAATGTCTACTTAAAAAGGCACAGAAACTATTCTTGTTTAGCACAAACAACTTCAGTCCAGTTTTAAAGGCTATTTCCCTACATATTTTTTATCATTTAGAAGTAAAATTGTTGTTCTTAGTTATACATTATAGAATTTATTTAAGAAAATAGTTTTTTTTTAACTATTTATTATTTTTGATAACGTATTATCAAATCTTAGTTTTTAAGGGGGTTCGGTAGTTATAATTCTTCAAAAATATCGTAATTTTTTTATTGCATTTTTGTATTCCTCTGCATCTTAGTTTTTATTTAAGACCACTCCCACTATTGTACTATAAATACAAACGGAGTTATTTTATGCATACTTTATGTAGGAAAATGTCATAACGTTTTTTCCCTTTGGGACGGAGATTCAAGTGCGTTCAGTACAGTTCTTCAGAGTAGGCCATATGGAGACCAATGTGTGATTGAAAAACTGGAGTGTTTGTGGACATGTTCAAAAGCGTATGGGCTCAAGACTTAGGAAACTAAAAATGAAATGTGGGAAAAAATGTTCTTTCTAATGGGAAAACTATTGGAGGAAGAGATGGACTTACCGATGAGCGCATCTTAGCTATACAAAATATTACGGCTTGGCTATCAGGAGGAATTCTGGGAATTTGGACGGAATGAAGAAAGCTATATGGGCTGAATATTTTCACCTGTTATCCACAGATGAAACCCCCTAGCACGGACTTTGTGAAAAAGGTGAAGACAGTTAGTGCAAATACCAGCGAGCCATATTCAAAAAAGAAAAATATGACCACCGTCAGCACATGCACATACCTGAAGCTATTATGACTGCCATAAAACCTATTTTCCAGGATTATTCAGACCCTAATCTACTAAAGAAATGCCTTGATGGCAAGTCACAAAACCCTAACGAATCGGTCAATGCAGTGATTTGGTCGCGAATACCTAAAACAGTATTTGTAGGCCCGAAAACCCTAAAATTTGGAGTCTATGATGCCATTTTTAATTTTAATAAGGGCAATGAAACTAGATGTCTAGTGTTAAAAGAACTTAGAATGACTGTTACTGATAATACAGCCTTAGTGATTTGTGAACTTGGCAACTTACGTGTACTACGAGCCGAGCGAATGCTTTCTAGTTTATTGAAAAAAGCCAGACAACAAAGAGACAGTGCAAAAAGAAAGCTGGAAGAAGCATTTTTAGATGAGGAGGACCCAGACAAGCCATTCTATGGTGCAGGAATGCACTAAACCCCTATTTATACAGGTAATAAAAGTTTATTTATACATTATTTGCGATTTGCCGAAAACTTTAAATTTTTATGCAAATGACCCGTTTTCTCAAAAACTATAAATGATATGGACTTGATATTTTTTACCACATGCTAATTGAGGTATAATTTAAACTTTAAAACAGGGGTTTTAAGATAATTGGTTTAGTTTTTATTTTACATGCCAAAACGTATTAAAAAATTTGAAATTTTTATAAATAAAATTTAAAAAAATTGTAATTAAAAATCAGGGATGGATAAAAGAAATTTCCCCGTATTAAAGTGGTAAACATAACTCATATATAATGTGTAAAACATTTCAGTCACATATCTCCAGTAGTTTCTAAGAAAAACGGTCATCAATATAGTAAATCTAACATTGGCAAGGTAGGGCCTAACGAACCCCCTTAAACATTTATATTTAATTTCAGAATTAATACACGTTGAGATTAATATTCAGTTTTTAAATGTCGATAAAAATCTGCATTACGGCGATTAAATAATTATAATTTTAAAAAATATATAACCTGTGCAGACATATAGAATACACGACACATGTTATCCCTAGTCCTGAACACGGAAGGATGAAATAGTACTACTACGAAATTTCGTTTATCTCTTTATCTAAAACGTTTTGCAGTGGACATAAATTGCATGATCTATCAATAATAAACTTCTCCTCAAAGTTAGTTTCACAATTTAACTGTTTCCAAAGTTTAATAGATAACTATAAATATAAGTAAAAAGATAATACAATTTGAAATTTAATTTGTCTTGACTTGCTTTACCCCACATTTCAAAAGTTTTCCGAAACTTTTTTTGTTCGAAGTGCAGTTTAATTAGTGTTTAGTTTGAAAACCTTCCAGTGTTGAACGCGGGTTTGTCGCTGAGTCAAGACAATGTTTTTACAAGGATAGTTTAGTTTTTGTACAGATCGGTCGAGTGCAGATACGCACACCGTGGACTCTAATCTATATCTGATCAATAATTACAATTACCACATAGGAAAAATACTCAACAGGTAAATTCTGTTATTAAATTACGTATATGTTTGTTATGTTCGTGTATGCTGATGGATGAAAAATTTATATATTAAAAATCATCATTTATAGGACACTTTTACTAAAACTGAGACGCCTCAAAATGCATATATTAATGCATAATATCTAATAAAATATAGGGAGACAGTCTCCTGTAAATATCAGTTCATTAATTACAAAGAATTGCCTTGACTGATTTTACATATCCATCTGGGATAACGCAATTACAAGAACGTAACCATATTGCCTCAATTGGTAAAAAGGTTAATGAGGTGGTAATGCCTCGCAGAAACTTGTCTTCTGAAACAAATTAGAAATGTGTGATTTAATAAACCCTACTCGTGTCTAGTTACCTTGTATTGTAAAAGATACAGGTTGCTTCGTTTTTATTCTAATTTTAGTGTTAACAATGAAGTAGGTTTCATTCAATATCGTATTTTACAATACAGAACAAATCATTGTTGCGTTTTATCCAAAGAGCTCATAAGAAGAAATCGTTTTTATTACTATCAGTCAAAGACAAAACATTTCAAAATGTTTAACAGTTTATAGGTTCTATTTGTGAGTAATGATTTATACATAATTTATTGGCATCATGTTAGGTATTAAATATTCCACTATCAAGTTAATAATTTTATCTTAGCCTTATTTTTGGGTACAATGTTTTTTTCAGAAAGATTTCCTTTGATTCCCATTCCAAATATAAAATGTGTTATTTATTACTGATTTGGGAGTTTGGGAGCATCTATCTAACTTAAAGAATGAATTGTAAGTTTCAGCATAATTTTTATCTTTATAGGTAAATCAGCAGATGTTATACTAACAATAACAAAGAAAAACTATTATTTTGACTAAATAAATAAAATGAAGCATTATAATTTGACACTTGAATAACTCAAACTCTTTACCTAACAGAAACTTATTTTGTTGGCAATGGAGCAAGCGGTTCGATATATCCTGTTGGAACTGATTCAAATGTCAGTCGTACTTCACTGACCTTTATCTGCCTATATCATTAATACTCGAATCTTCGGTTAAATCAAACAGCTTATGGTATATGTTGTAAATCAACTTAATCTTATATATATTTTTTATTATTTGCCAGTGTTTTATTAAAACTGAGTAGCAGTGAACTAATGCATGGTGACTGGATAATTCCCGGTTTGTTATTGCCAAAGTCACTCCTGTTATTACGTCATCACTTTTTGAATGATAACTTATTACTAGATCGCACAAAGACAACATTTTTATAAGTCTTTGCTGACTATACTTAACATTATTGGAAAGCATGCATGATGTTCTAGTTTTTATTCTTTTCATCACTAAACGAGAAGGTTATAAAAATATAAATTTAAAAATATTATTTTGGAATTAAAAGTTATTAACCGAAGTAATAAAACTAATTTACCAGAGCACTCCAGTGGCAACGAACAAGATTGATAAACAGTTGAGCCCGTAGAAAGAGGTAAAACTAATGTGTCTGAAGTCTAGGTTCATGGATTCAAATCCTAAGTATTTTACCTTAACAAAATTTTAAAATTTGTAATTTTAAAAACATGTATTTAGAAACAGGTTAAATTGTGAAATTTGGCAATTTTTGTAAAACAAGTTTATTAATAATTGCAACTAACACGTACTATTAAGAGACTGAGCTTAAAAACTTGCCATGACAACGGGAAGTCAGTGTTATTAAACAACGTTACTTCTAGTATACAATAAACTACTTACAAAATATTTTCATGTTTAATTTTAAATTGGCAAAACTTTGTCGCTTTTAAAACATGCAAATAATTCCTAGAACAAAAGAAAAATACATATATACATATACAAATGACGCTGTTAACAACCTTTTGAAGAATTTTGTCGACGGATTCAGAAGTGATAAAAATGGGTGATATATCCCTCGATTTGTCCAAAGCTTTAGTCGTGTGCACCATGAAATATTGTTGCACCAGTCAACACCATTTGCACCAGTCATTTGTGTGGTAAATGTGGTAAGCGTGATCCCCACCACTTATAGCCCACTTCTTACCTTAAGGACCCTCATCATTTTATAGGAAAAAAGCGAATAACGGAGTAAATAAAAGAGGTTATTTACATTCAAACATTGCTACAATGTATGTAACTGAAATGTTATCTTTGAATGCATTTGAATTAATTCGTAAAATAATTCACATTACTTTTTTATACATTTTCCATCTCTTATTGCAAATAATTTCCTATATAATTCTTAGTTGAATGTCTCTGTTAATATTAAAAGCATAATTTCGATGATTATTTTTTCTTCATCATGCACATAAAGTCATCTTTCTTTAGAATAAATTGAATACCACTTAAATTAATAATATTCTGATCAAATTTATAAAGTTAACGCAGAATTTCTAGTCTAGAAAAAATAATTTGGCCTCATTATGCAAAAACTAACAAGGCAAATTACTATTCGTAATATTTTACATACATTATTTATTGTAGCTGACTCTTTAATTTTCTAGCTAAATTCCATGTTTTAAATAGTTTTAATAAAATGCTTTAAATTTATTTTAATGGATTGAATTCATCCAGGAGTTTAGAATGATTAAAGTTGTTTCTAGTATATCATTTTGAAATATTTTCAGGGGTTCACAAAATTTTTTTGAAATAAAATGCCATAGGAAAATGTGTTTTACATGTTTCTCAAACTCCGCTTGATTTATTTTGTAAGTTCTTTGTTTATAATAAAATTTAGAGCCTTTTTTGAGTTCATTACTTTCAAGAAATTTATTTCAGAGAGAAATGTTTGCGTTAATGCTATAAATCTTTATCATGAGTTATATTTTATGAAATGTTGGTAAAAGTAAAAGATATTTAAAAATGTCCCGGTAAATTTTAATGAATTTTGGAGATTTCATAAAGTTGTTATATTTTTTTTTTATAAAACTTCCCTGTGCTTTTTAAATTATAACAAAAATTAAGATTGTAGTATGTCTGAATTTTTTTATTCGTGTAAACCAATTTATTTATGAGGAGGCCATAACAAGTTGTTCCGAAACTGATATTTAACTTACGATTATCAATCTACTGATATGCATTTAGTACAATCAATTTGTAATGATTTGAGAGTGTATACACTTCATTGTATTTTACTCAATCAAACAGACGTCGTTATGTCACGGTTTTTACAGATAAAATTAAATAAATATACATCCACTTGCAAAAAAGATAAACGAAAGTATGTACTAGATACAAACCAAGTAATCTGTCCACTCTTTCCAGGTCCAATTGCTCCATCTGCCTTTTGTTCCAAACGTATTCGGCCTTGAGTCCCCGACGTCTCTTGTCTCTCACCCAATCGTCGATCAAGTTTCTCCCGTCCAGGCGCCTCCCTTCTAGACTCGGCTCCTCAGGATCCCTTGAGACTTTGGGAAGCCAGTGGCGTCTTCCACCGCCCATCACCACCTGGAAAGGGTACATTCTAAATTGGTTCTTGAATGTTAGTACTGCGAGAGCTGAATCTCAATGATACGATTGAGACATTATATTGTCAATTGAGAGCCATCAGCTGCTTATACATGTTTGTTGATCCCAGCCTGTGCAAACGTACCTTTAAAGAAGACAACGGCTTAATTGTTGACGATTTCCATTAGAACTGTAATAAGAATTTGAAAGTAGTTTGTATCTTGTATTTTCTGACATCTGCGATCTTACTAGTTCCAGACATAATAGCTTCCTCCAAGTGAAATAACGCGTGACTTCAATTATTACTAAGATTCTACACACTCCTACGGAAAATAAAAAAGATCATTTTAAGAATTTTTTAAACAAGTTCTCGATTAAGTATATCAGCTAAATAAATTTTGTCTATTAAAAATCTTACATCCCTTTCTTAACGAGAAGACCTCGAGAGGAAACTTTGATTTCACTTTGTTATCATAAAACTCTGATGAGCTGGAAATTTAATTAGTTCCTTAACTTAGGTTTTAAACGGTAAATCTTAGTGGGAGTGAGAGTGTGAAAAGGTTAAAGTATATCTTATTGAGAGTTAAAAAGTTTCAAACAGAGTTGCAATGTCAATTATTACATATTACCGAGACATTTATTAGACTGCATTGCGTCGATAGTTTGTATGAAGTTTTATTGATTGAACTCTTAGAATGTCCCCGTTCAGTTTAGATAATTTCAATTCTGTTCAAAGCATTTCTTTATCATATTAGTGTGTTTGTTGATTGCAACTTCAATACTCATCTTATAAATTCTTAACTTCACAAATCGTCTTAGTCTGTAAATAACCAATATACCTTAGTCTTTATTTGTTCATTTAAACTAACTCTTTAAAAATGTGCGGAATATTTATTTTTCAATCGCACAAATATTACACAGGTTAATCTCCTTCCCAGTCCATACTCAGGGAAGTGGACCAGACGTCTTCATTTATTTTCCCTCACAATCTTCCATCTTAATTATATATTTCCAGTAAAAATTATAGAGCATAATAAATAAAAAAAATATTGATATTGCCAAGTTAATGTGGAAGAAAGCTTATCGTGTTTAATGCATTAAATACTAACGTTGGAGAAGGTCTCTACTAATATCTGAAAAGTAGTAAGCCAGAGCACTATACGGCATAACGGTTGTGTTTGATCCTTTCAGTTATGACGGTGGAGGGTGTTGAAAAGTAGTAAGCCAGAACACGCCAGGTTGTATTTAAACCTAGATATAGAGTGTCACGGGTGTTACTTGTCTCTCATGATTGAAGCAATGGTGGACTAAATTATAAGTATAATGTGTATGTGATACGTTCTACTTAAGTTAGGCTGAACCACCGTAGTAATTGCACATAATTAGTGAAGATCACTTTTAGTTAGATAAGAGCCAGTACACTCTGGGAGGAATTTCGCTATATTGATACGCAGGCAATAACAGGTGTTAAATTGTAGTTTTGTTAAATAGGTTATCTGATTATGCTAAAATACTAGTATAATAAGATTACCCGTCACAAATAGCTAGTGCACATGATTATGTCACTTGCCATCTGCAAGTCTGCAATTATATACCTCCAAATCCCAGTAGGTTAGACCAATCCTAGGTGTGTATAACGATGCTAGTTCAACATCAGAATGAAGAACACAATTACTTGTAGAGCTTCAAGAGTCTCACTTTCTGTCTGAGATCGTCTACATATTTAGGTATGAAATATAATGAATTAGTAAGTATTGCTACGTTATTTTAGTGACATTTTACATACCTGTTTTAGCTTCTTCTATCCTTTCGACCGTAGTTTTTTTGGACTAGTTTCTGTTTATTTTCTCTTTCCTTCATACGTAACTGTCAGCGTAAAAATTGTTTACAATTATTAGGGTTTTAATACATATGTTTTAAAAGGTATGCTTTATAAAGGGCAGGTTCAGATTTCGTTCTTGATTTAACAACACTTATATCATACCCCATATGCTGTCCTGTTTTCTTCGAAATTCTAATAAGTGATTACCGCAAACAGATTATTATATTATGGGCAATAAAAAATACATAAAATACAAAAAGCTCCACTTTTATAAAAGAAAAGTGCGCAAATATTCTTACATTGATATGCCTCCCTGGATCATCTTCAACCAGTTGTCGAGCAATGTCCTTACAAGATTTTCTGGCTGTGGCAGGAACTTTGCTGTCATCCTCCCAGTAGCGGCTAGCTGAGTGAGCGTAGAGAGCCGCAGGAGTAGCATGTGATACTCTCGTGTTAGTCACTATACCGGTCGCTTTACCTGCAAACAGACAAGGAATTAACAAGATTGTATAGTAATGGCAGCTGATGACTGCTAGTTTTCTCCAAATAGCGGCTAGCTGAGTAGGCGTAGAGAGCTGCAGGAGTAGCATGTGATACTCTCGTGTTAGTCACTATGCCGGTCGCTTTACCTGCAAACACTCAAGGAATTTACAAGATTGTATAATAATGGCAGCTGATGACTGCTAGTTTTCTCCCAGTAGCGGCTAGCTGAGTAGGCGTAGAGAGCCGCAGGAGTAGCATGTGATACTCTCGTGTTAGTCACTATGCCGGTCGCTTTACCTGCAAACACTCAAGGAATTTACAAGATTGTATAATAATGGCAGCTGATGACTGCTAGTTTTCCCCCAGTAGCGGCTAGCTGAGTAGGCGTAGAGAGCCGCAGGAGTAGCATGTGATACTCTCGTGTTAGTCAATATACCGGTCGCTTTACCTGCACGAATATTATGAAATAATTGTTAGTTTAGTTAGGGTATACCGATGGCCGAGCGGTGTTACGTTGGACTTTAGGTCTGGGTTTAGGGATAGCGTATGTTCAAATCATGTCATTGACCGTTGCACATTTAACAGAATAATTGACATTGTGTGTATTGACTCTCTCCCTTGTTCTATTTTATAAGATCCTCGCACAGGTCAGTGGATCATGAGGACATGTAGAATAAGGCTTACAAGGGTAGCGGGCTCTCTTTCAAAAAATTAACACTTTGCTACTATGAAAAAGGTCATTTACAATTAATAACGTTGTTATGATTTTCCAGATTTCAAAACATGCAGCCGGGAAATTTTGTACATTAAAAAGAACGCGTATTAATAAATATTTATATATTTCTTTAGATAATAGACTCATAGTTCATTGCTAAAAGAACCGAAGTCGAAGATACCAGCTGCACAGTTACTTTGGTTATTATATAGCTCCTTGGCATTTCAAAGTTAAACTGAAGGTTACTAAAAAGTTTCATGGTATTATAAAGTTAAGCTGAATATTTTTTCGGCAGTTAACTAAACCGATCTAGAGTTCAATTAAGTTTTTATAACTCCATATTAATTATGTATATGTGTAAATTTTTTTGATATTTTAACTCTATTTTCATACTAATGTGGATTCTGTTAATCTATTTAAATATGACTTATGAAACAATTAGATAAATCAAATACAATTATCATGTCATTCCAATCATGTTTGTACGTTTAATTACTTTAATACATGCACACCAATACAACCCTGATTCTTCATAATTCGTACATCATAATATGATGTAAAATACATGTAAAAGTACAAAAATACTTAAACATAATTCAAAGAATTTCAAATTTGTTGGATAAGTTTTTTACAGTTATTAAGTTCACGTAGTTTTTAAACGATATACAGTATTTAAAATACTTCAATTGTATCCTTGTGGCTATTTTCTGCCTCGATTAATCTACAAATTCTATATGTTCTTTCAATTTCGCTTCTACCCACAATGATCCTTAAACTACGTAATTTAATAATAAATTCTTAAACCATGGGCCAATTTCTAGCGTAATCTACTTTGTGTCCCAACAGCATTTGTTCATAATTTTAGGCATTTAACCTTCTTATACGTACCTATGTTATAATAAAATGTTCTTATCATAAATTATCAAAGTTTATTTTGTTTATAATATAATATTCGAGTGTTTATCGTTTACATTTAGACTCATAAGCAGTTTTTTGTCCCATCCACATGTGTGTAGTCTTTGTGGGCTAAATATTCTTTAGTTACAAAAGTGTGTATCGTTTGAAATTTTGTTTCTTGAATAAATAGTTTTTATTACATTTATTGAAATTATCTTATTAAAACCCCTTTTCTTATATAAAAAATTAACAACATATAACGTACCTATGATAAAAAGGGTCGATTCGGTTAAATTTTGAGTTTAGCTCCAGTCACCTTCCTTTTGTTGCTGAGTCTTTTATCTGACTCTGTCTCGGACTTGACTCCTGGAATCTGGAGTAATATTCGTCTGAGTAGATCCAGAAGGGTTGATTCAGTTTAATTTCAAAATTTCACTTAGTAATAAGTGTCTCTGATGTTGAATTTATTTCACAATTGTTGTACATTAACGTTTTATTCACAGCATAGGTTTCGTAAGTCTTAAAATAAAGGTTACGTAAGAAAATATATTATAACCCTAACATGAATGTAACTTATGTCTTTAAGTTATGTACAGTCTGTTTCACCTTCCTGTTGAGCCCAATCAATGAGGGACTCCACCCTCGACACGAAGCTAGACGTGCAGTTCCCGAACTTCCCTCTGATGTCCAGGCCGACAGTCTCGAAGTTCGCCTTTACACCGCAAAGGAGTGCCGTAGCGCAGGCGGACGACTCGCCGATCTGAGCGTCGAGATTGTACGTCTAAAAATAGAGTAGTATAAATAAAGTCTATCAATACAATTACCGGGAAGAGTTTTAATTTCGCTCTTGTTGTTATCCTCCTCCTTAGAATACAATACATCACAGAACCTAAGATGAAGTAAAGTAGGACCCCTCGTATCCGACCACACGGCGTGACCGACTCCTCGGGATATCCGACCGAATCCGATTGTTCCCGGTATCAGGCGATAACTTTACTTAGATAACTTTCATTAGTCCAATTAAAAGTTTCACATTGCGTTTACATTTAATTTCGCTGAGCTATATGAGTTGTAAGTGTAATCTAGTTAATACTATAAATGAAAAAAGAAGATAAATAAAAAATAAAATATCAAAATATCATACAATATTACATGCAAAAATTAGAAATGTGAACAAATTAAATTTTCTTTTACGAAATAGTATGCTCGGTTTAAAAGGTACGACTTTTAAAACCGGAATTTTCAAACGGTTCATTTGAACATTCGTTTTCTAAAGAGTTTGTGCAATTTATTTGGAACTTTTAAAGCAGAATAATACACTTGTCAATCCACGAGGGAGTATAATATTTAACCTCTTGTGTTGTAGGGTAAATAATTGATTTTTATGAACTGTCTACTATTAGATTAATAAAACCCTAATAATTCAAATATTTATAGAGATTGACGGATAAACAATATGTATGAATAAAGGTATATATAACTGTCGAGATCGGAGTTTAAACATTATTTTCCGTAAGCATATATCTTTTCGATTGTTATTCAATAAGTTACTGTATACAGCATGGTATATAGCTTTTACACTGTTTTATACACTTACTGTATTTATGGTTTTCGTCCAATATATATACACGAATTTGCTCAAAAAAGGAGGATTTCGCTGCTAGGGTTATCCGAATCTTTTTGTTCCGACCACAGCTCGGTGCCGTCAAGATCGGATATGACGAGTTTTACTCTACAAACTGTTATTTTTTTAAACTGGTAGGGAGTGTATGATAATCAAAACATTGATTAAATACATTAGAGGAGATAACGCAAGGAAATCACAATCGAGTTACATTATTAATCTGAATAGACTTCTTGTTTGACTTTTGATAATACAAAAATCCTGTTTAGGGTGAATTTACATTGCCCTCCACTGCGGAATATTGAAACAATAAACAAAGCCTTGTGTACCGAGTACGTTAAAGCGAGGAGACGCTTCTAGTCTCCATGCATAGTTTAAATTATTCTGTGCACCCTTGTATGTAAATAAATGAAGAACTTCCTGTACAGCAGAACCGTTCTCAGTAAGGTGTGATTCTAGAGTGTTACAGTTTATTCTGTTAAATATCACGGACATTAGCCAGAATCTCTTTGTAATACTCCTGTTTATATATAACGGATGTCCTGTACGTTCTAACTGAATATTAATTTGTGAAAGGTTGGGATTTTTTAAATTTTATTTTGAGGATGTGTAGAGACATTAATTATTTTCCAGGTACTTTCCGTTGTTCAGTGATATAAAAAGGCAGGAGTACGACATATCAAGTGTCGTAACAGGCTTCTCTAAAATTACATCCTACATTTCAAACCTGTAGTTCATTTCATTCCAGAGATGTTGAGTTTATTTACAAATGTATTACTATGCTGTTTTCCCGTTGCGATCATGAGTACCTATAAAACAAATGTAAAAATATTTGCCAGCGCTCAGCAAAATCCCATTATGACATGCACCATCATCCAATTTAGTGTTTCTTATTTAGAAATGAAGCTTCATGCAAAAATTAAAGTCGGATCTTTTCCGTCACACGTATACCACTATTAAAATAGAATTTTTTGGTCGTTTACTTGATGATTAAGTAAAAGTACGACTACAATGGTTGTGATTAGTTATTTTAAAGCAGGGTTCTATAGAAGCGACATTCTTAACTAGTATATCCTTATCTCTGTCTGCGCGATAAGCGAGCTTCTGCCAACGCGCGCTGCCAGTGCACGTCCATTCTTTGCAGCAACCAGTTTATTGTAGCCTACTATGAACATTGTTCCTTGCAGCAACCAGTTTATTGTAGCCTACCATAAACTTTCTTCCTTGCAGCAACCAGTTTATTGTAGCCTACTTGAAGTTTCTTCCTTGCAGCAACCAGTTTATTGTAGCCTACTATGAACATTGTTCCTTGCAGCAACCAGTTTATTGTAGCCTACCATAAACTTTCTTCCTTGCAGCAACCAGTTTATTGTAGCCTACTTGAAGTTTTTTCCTTGCAGCAACCAGTTTATTGTAGCCTACTATGAACATTGTTCCTTGCAGCAACCAGTTTATTGTAGCCTACCATAAACTTTCTTCCTTGCAGCAACCAGTTCATTGTAGCCTACTTGAAGTTTCTTCCTTGCGGCAACCAGTTTATTGTAGCCTACTATGAACATTGTTCCTTGCAGCAACCAGTTTATTGTAGCCTACCTTGAAGTTTCTTCCTTGCAGCAACCAGTTTATTGTAGCCTACTATGAACTTTTATATAAAACAAAGTTCAAGTTAAAGTACTTGGCGTCTGGCAAAACAGCGTGATAAAAATCAGTGCGGGGCCAGCCGGGCAATGTTTGACTCTTCTTTGTGCGAGTTTACGTGACGGCGGAGACACCAAGGAAAGAACCTGTTCGAGGAAATAATACACAATATCGTCGACTATTGGCCTTCTTTATCGAGTTGAACAGCTAACTAACTTACATATTACGTACAAAAATAATGGGAATGCATTTTACAGGTTGTTACTCAGTGGTATACGTATAACGAAAAAGAACCTTAAAGTCTATTGTTCAGTTCGTTTATGAGATATTGTGTGGGCAGAACCACGAGTGATAGACTACACTAAGGCTCAGCAAATAAATCACTGACACTAAGTTTCGATATCTGACATATGATATCTTGCACAGGTGTGTAAATAACCTAACACATAGTTACAATGTAGGTTAAACTAAACAGAGCTTTGTTATACGTATAAGGCAAAAATTACAACACAAACATTATTGTGGCTCTGTTGAATACATACTACCAATAAAACATGTACTTAATCAAATACAAATTATTGAAACCGAACTAAAATACAAGTTGAACAAGAACTAAAAAACTGTGATTGGTATGGTTGTTTATCTTATTATAAATTGCAGTTTTGTATTCGTTAGTTATCCACCTAAAGAAAAGATCAGATTACAGATCTCAAAGCGTAGTGTTAATAATTTTTTGCATAACTAGACAATAACAGTCCGGAAAATCCTGTTTAATTCACAATCACTCCATCTTCAAAAACAGACTTAAAGTAAACAATATCATTTAATCCTAATATTTATAGATTTATAAATTACCACACATTCACTCGAAAGTAAGGAGTATGAAGGAAAGTTCAAATATTATAAGTGGGAGACCTCTCGAATAATATTCCAAAATATATGTCTTTAGAGATAAACCACAATCAGAACCATCTGAACTTCTGTTTACTTCTCTCAAAAGGGGTATCACTGTAACAAAATTAGATCTATAAATTCAATCTGATGTCATGTTAAGTAGAGTAAACCTGAACTTAAACTTTCACCAGTATTTTTCTTTTGTCAAGATCTTAAAATGTTTTGCTAGCACTATTGTTGAGCCACCCAAAATCACCAACAGCCACAGTTTTTTATGACTTATCCAAAATCGTATTGTTTTAACTCAGTTAAACTTGTAATTTCTATTGACGCTATATTGAATGTAGTCAACCTGGAAACCATTTTATCGATCTCGTTCTTTTATTGAGACCTTTGAACTTTTGTGTCATACGATGCTATATTTTCCTAATTAAAAGAACCAATAAAAACACGTGGTTCAAAATTCTTAGACAGCGTAAGATCTATTTACTGTACACTATAACAAATCTTAGTTCAGCTTTTTCTTGATTCCTTCTCAAAATCCTCAGAGGATCAATTACTTTTCATTCATATTTCTACTTTCTTTTATCTTGTAGTCTGAGTATAAAATACACTTCATGTATGTGTAAATGAGGTATTAGTTGACGTTGTTTATTTTTCCTTTTCAAAATTGTATAAAAGGTATCATAACCACCATTCATTGTACATAATTAGAGCTTTAGTCTAAAGTACGATTAATTTCCTGTATTCTCCGCATTGTACATTGATTTAGATTGTTCTTTATTCTTTCTAAAAATACTTGTACAAGTACATAAAAAAATAATGTATAGACATTTTCTGACATGAAGGCTGGTTGAAAGATCCATTTAGTGACTATTCCTAACAAATAATTTGTTTCTTTCGTTATTTATTAATCGTAAAATGTTGTTTAATAAAAGAATGGACAGCAATGTTTTATATTGATAGCTATAAGTTGAGTGCAGAATTCATTATATACGCATTAAAATCATTAGTTGAGGTTTTATCGTAGTCCTCAATGCTTTTGAAGGAAAAATTATTCAACAATTTGTTTCCACAAAGATTGTGCGCATTTAGAATGAGCTTAACGTACGTTTTATGCAGGTCCATGGCAAACATTTGTTTAGGCTTTTAGATTTCTTCTCATAATGCTATTAAAGGGACATATATTTATCCTAGTACTTAGGCTCTATGCTAGCTTACAATACATATCTCAAACAATATTACTTTCAGGTTGGTCTGTATTATTTTTAAAATTCTTTTTGGATAACTTAAATAAGATTCTTTAGAGTTTTTAGTACGTTATTCTGTATCTTTTTTTCATAATGTAATATCGGAGGGAAAATAATCAACATTGCTTTAACACCAATAGGGTTCTATTCTATTTTGGACATTTTACATGCGTGTACCGTAACAAACACTGGTTAAGATTGGCTTTAATTTATTCTAAATTATTTAAAATTTAATATTCAATTTTTTTATTCATTCTAATAAAGATTTTCAATACAGACATTTTTGTGATATGAGTTTTTACAACTCCTAATAACTTACCCAACCTATAAGCTGGCGTTGCTTTGAATTTGCACATTCGTTTAAAGAACTAAAAAAAATTGCACTTTAGTTCCAACGTTTCTGACGATTATTAACTGAATGTTCATGATTATAGGTTCTATGTATGATCTACTTTTATATTTAGTATTTTAAAAGTCAGATTAAAATATAATATAACATTATAGTATTTATTTTCCAACAAAGATAATCTGGAAAATGTATTTGTATTACGCAACGTCCAAATTGTGATCCTGTTCAGAGCTGAACATCAGATTTCTGACAGAGAAACAAAAAAGGGGTTAGTTAGTTCATTACACAGGTTCGTGGACAGTTTATCAAACACCATGATATTTCTTAATCCACCAAACAATGGTGTGCATGACTACAGAGGATTATGTAGCATGATTGGTCTGACAGTAGCCTTTTCACCACTGAAATTCCTCTATCGTTACCTATGAATTGTGTGGTTAAAAACGCAATCTTCTTTTAAAGGGTGGCCAACTGCCATGAATGTAGACCTCGAAGGTTAAACCCCTGAAATTTTCAGGTTTAAACCTAACATTGCTTAACCTGCACAGAGGATTGCTTCTAGATATACCTACTCTGTGAAGGCCTTTCCTCAGATAAACATGCTCTGTGATTAGATCCACTATCTTAAAAGACAAAGATTAGTTTTTACTGACAAAATCAGATACGTTCCTATGGGTAGGAAGGAAAAGAAAGCTTTCTCTTCCATCCTTAAGCACAAAATGTTTATCTCTTCTTGGATTTTCAGAATTGGTTACATTTAAAAATGGATATAAAGTAAGTTGCGACCGCTATCTTGTTGATAAGTTTTAATAATTAGTATTTAATTTTGTGAAGAGCATATTTTAGAGTTAGTATATATGGTAAAGACACACAGCTTGGCTGATGTTATTCCTGAATTATGCGTGTCATAAAGGTCTGTTATGTTTTGGTTACTTTAATCTAGATTTTAGTTATGTATTAGGTTAGTCATTCAAATGAGAAATAGATTAAATTGCAACACTCAAAACGAAGTATTATTTGTTGTATTATATCGTTTAATGATGGCAAATTTCCGGAAAATCCTGTTTCCCACAAAATCTTTCCATCTTCAGAAACAAACTCCAAACAATGGAACGGATATAAAAGCTACAAAACTGATGATTCCACAGAATGGTTGACGTTCTGTTACTTTTTCACAGAGGTAAGC
Source organism: Homalodisca vitripennis (assembly GCF_021130785.1). NCBI lineage: Eukaryota > Metazoa > Arthropoda > Insecta > Hemiptera > Cicadellidae > Homalodisca > Homalodisca vitripennis. The sequence goes on from NC_060215.1 coordinate 160,019,082, forward strand.
TTAAAAATGCAACAAGAGCTGTCATTTCCCAAAATTCCGTCATAATCTATAACTGAACAAATAGTAACTCTGTTGATCCTACCTCTCTCGGACACACTCTCTAATGAAATAGCTTGTAAAAATTCTGGACAACTTTGGATTAGAAATACAGGGATTCGACGCTTTTAATTTTGCGTGGTAGTTATTGTCTTGCCCTGATAACGCAGACAAAGATTCCCACAAGCAAGCTACACAGTTTGGAAAACTGCAGAAACTCATTGGGCTCATTAGATAACTAAGGGGCTCCACGCTCACAATTCCCGCCATATTCGTCTGAGACAAATTGTTATAAATTATTAAACTGGAGAGTTATTGAAAGGGTTTTTAATTCCCAGGAGGATCTCCAGGAATACTACCCTAAAGGTGTTGGCAAAGAAGACTTTTAGGATTGAGATTAGAGGCAATATTTAGGATATTATCTCATTTGGTTGTAGTACTACGAGGTATTCGTTACGAAAACACGGTTAGCTCAAGTAACAACCATACAAATGTTCCTGTATTCATTGTTTCTAATATGGTAGTACTTTATATATTTGGTCAAAGATATTTTTATCATACCATTACATCATCGCCCTCACATAACATTCACACGTAAGAATGTGATACATATGATGTTCGCACCGACAACAAAACTGTCATAAGAAACAATTCCTATTCAATCATCATATCGAAACACAATTTCGAAAGACTTACTCAAGTAACATTGAGTAAATATTGCCTACCCAATCTCCGGAAGTGCTCTCTGTTTGTCCTATCGTATACAGGCCATTGTCAATTTCCATTCTTTGTTGGTATCTGTCGCATGCTTTATACACAGATACATTTTGAAAATAATTATATAAAATAAGAACCAAACCCTTCCTTACGTGTGTCGGATAAATTTTACGTCTATAATGGGAATACAGTATTGAGTCTTTGTTCGTGATTAAAAATTATAAGAGATTCTGAACAGAGTGGAGTTTCCAGTGATTTTCAATAAATTTAACCGTTTTGTTCACCAGGATAAAATTTTAAAATATAAATTTCTGACTTTTACTAATTTTCATTACATACCTTTGCTAATGCGACTGCAGAGAACTTCTCCCATGCCAGGTGGCTGCTCTCCCCCGGTTGTCCCTGCCGCTGCCCCTTGAAGATCCTCGCTGCCGTGAGTGTAGCCAGACCCAGTCCGTCCCCAACTAAGAGCACAACATTTTTCGCCGATTGACGCCGGCTCTGCAGCGACAAGCGCCGCTTAAGCGCAGCATTAGCTTCCTCGAACCAGAAGTCTCGGTCTGAGGCGACAAGCGGCTTAGTTAATTTACAACTTAGCGATATTTCTTTGTTAAACCGTACAACTGTTCTATTTATAACTCTTCATTACAAAGTAACTGGTACATTGCTTGATAAAAATCCTTCTTTACAGACTGTCAGCTAGTGAGTGATCAATACTAACTATCAATATTTACAAATAACTTAAACTATACACTTGAGCTACTCGTTGTTGTAGTAAGAGTAAACACAAATGTAAAAATGTTGTTTCAGTTAACAGCCCCACATAAATTAACAAAAGGAATGTTTCAAGTCTTGGATTAAGAGGGACTACTGTAATAGGCGAGTTGCAACAATATTTAAAAAAAAAACTGAAATTAATTTGTTTCCATTTCAATATTTTATCAGAACCATCGATAGGCTTGTAAAAATCTTTTGACAAGTATTCCATCCATAGTCATAAAACTACTACACCATTACACTAGGGTATAAAGTGTTTAACTATCTTAATAAGGCTAAATTTAGAGATGTAGCATAACAGTAGTAGTGAAACTCCATTGAATAACTTAGTCACGTCAAACTCTTCTAGAAAATTGCGTTAATTGTTAAGTTCGATAAATAACTAAAACATAATGTCCGTAATTGTTCTGATCAACTAATAATTTGACATATTATATATTACAACTTGGACTAATAAAAAGAGTGAAACTAGAAATATAGAATATGAAATGAAATGAAATAGAAATAAATAGAATATTGGAGATGAGATAAAATTGTTAGGTCTATTAACGTAAATTATAAAGTGTAATAATCAACTAAAGCATCACTTCCGTTATTGCAGTGACTAACTAATATCTGAACACGTCATACAGTACTTTATATTAAACTCCATGGAATAGTTGAGATGAGATCAAATCTTTAGGTCTATTAACGTAAATTATAAAGTGTAATAATCAACTAAAGCATCACTTCCGTTATTGCAGTGACTAACTAATAGCTGAACACGTCATACAGTACTTTATTTAAAAGCATGATTAATTATTGTTGTAAAATCCCATGGGATAACTTACATTACGACAAACTGTTTCCTCCAAGGGCGTAATAAAATATTAATAATAATTTAACTTGTCATATTTGTTATTGTTTCTCTAACTGTACACTTACTTCATATAAAAACTTTAATATTTGCTTACTATATTATGTTTTGCATAAAACAATTTTGAAATTGTTATAAAGAAATTGATTTTATTATTAACCTCCAAGACATACACATTCGGTTCCAACTGATTAATTTCTTCTAACGTAGTTATAATATTATAAAAACAAGTTAAATTGTTAATAACAAACCTTGGAAACCGTCTTGATCTCCCGTGGCCAGCAAGGAGAGCAAGCACAGCAGACATTGAAGCTTGAGATAGTTGGTTGTCATACCGCCATATCGGCACCGTCACCTTATCTTCTCTTGTACATTTCCAACTCAGTCAGACCAATGGCTTTGCTATTTGATTATAATTAGATAATCTGCTTTGACCTGACCGTTTGTGAATTCCTGAAATAAAACAAACGAACTGTTTAAGTTCAGTTATTATATGGTTACTTATTTGTATAACCTCTTGGTGCATACCCCAACAGGAGAGTTCAGTTTTGGCTAGTTTGTACACTGGGTATAGCAAAAGCCGATGTGTCACTTAAATCTGAATCTGGTATATCCAGTGGATCTCCAGACACATCAATAAGCACAAATGTGTATATATTGGTCTAGAAAAAGGTCTAGTTTGCTGCGGTGGATGGCCATTGTAGTGGACGAGGATTCCTTAATGTTAAAGGCAATTAAAAGCCTAGAAGTCAGGGAGTATGTCTTTCCTTGTCCCATTTGGCTAAAAGAGGCTCTAGCCTCCACGTCTTTCAAGTGACTTGACTGACATATGTCCGTTATCTTTTCTCGTGGATCTCGACTAAACTTTCATAGCTCCAATAGTTTTGTACAATTATATTGTATTGTATAAGTTTAACATTCCGGTTCGTCTTAAAACTTAATTTAGGCTTTAACCTTAAATTTATAACTCCTGCCTTTAGATTGGAACTTTTGTATAAAGTAAACCGTATCTAAAATACCGTTAATATTCAAAAGCATATTTATATCACAAGTGAACTTAAAAAGGGTAAAAAGAAAAAGAAAAATTATTCCAAGATAATCTAGTTGATTTAATTTTACTTTTATTAATATAGTTTATGAAACTTTAAAAACATTAAATGGTTCTGGAACTCAAATGACGTCATTAATAGTGGATTACAAAACATTTCAAAAGATAATAGTGAAAGTATTCTTTAGTATAAATAATTAATTAGTGTAAGTAAAATAGTATTCGCGCAAACCTTAGTAGAGTTATAATGAGGTAAAGAAATTACACCTTACTTCAATTTAATTACAAAAACATTTTATTATTTCACTTACATTACATTTTGCTAATTTAATGAAAGCAAAATAATTTTTAATTACAGACATTTTATTCCAAACCTTGTGGTTATTGGAAAGAGGACTAAACGCTTTACATTCACAACGCCTGCCATTGTGAACAAACGGGTACGATTTCGCAACGATCCTCCAATATTTTGTTGGGTGGGGGAGGAACACATTATATTGAATATCGGAGCTCCTTGATATATCGCACTTGCTTGTATGGAATACAGTTCAACTTATGCTATGTTGCCAAAAGCAATGAACGGTGCAGTCTATTTACCTATCGGCATACCATCTAGTCGTTTACTTAGACGAGGTTTATCGTTTCAACGTCAAAGTTATTATTCACTGCATTACATGTAAATACCAAATTTAGTTGTTGGTATAACGTACAACACAAAATAGTTAAAACTAAGTATAATTGGCCATAATCGAAGGTGGGCTTTTGTTCAGTTAAAATACAACTAAGTAAAATACGATACTCCAAAACATTTTTACCTGTATTTATTATCTTATTGATTTGTTTTTTGGATGGAAGGGGCGATCTTTCTAATGACATAGAGATAACTATGTTAAAGATATCTTAATAAGAAATGTTTACCTGTACACGCAACCAAATCCCTTGTATTTTCAGCGATCGCTCGGGTTTCGTCTTGCTGGTCATCTAAGAGACAATATTACATTCCAAAATATGACCTTGAAATTTACCATAGTTTTACTGTTTCATAATTTTGTTAATGATTTTTAGAATATTATCCCGGCTTAGCCTTTCACAAAAGCCCAAAGACAATCAGGTCAAAAAATTATATCCCAAGACCTATTCGTACTGTGGTCATTTTATAAGTTTCCACCTTCCATTCTTCATATTTGTACATTCGAAAATCACCAGGAAAATATTTTCATATCAGTTAAAAAACAACTAGATTCAGAAATCGCATTTCAAAAGGTATTTTTCTGTATATACTACACACTATTGTCTTTACCAATGAGCGTGTATACAATTTACCTCCATTTACTACTATAAATAGTTGTGATTCGTGTTACAATGGAAATAATCCTACTTTTCCTGTATATTAAAGATACTTTGAAGCACTGAAACAAAAACCTTTCTTCGTGAAACCAATATAAAACAGATCACTATCACCATTACGCCAGATATAGCGACTCTCAGCGCCCGAGTAGCAAAAGTCGAGCGCTCGTCCAGTCAAACAGTTTTGGGTAATTTAAAATGTAATTGAACGTCTGTTTGTATATGGACATTTTACTTGTACGATTGACAGATTTTTCTGCCCTGAAACATTTTTGTGCAGCAAATGTAGATCTATATCGGACGATGTAAAAAATAATTTCCACCGATGTATTAAATAGCACGAAAGGGCAACTATACAAGTGTTTACCACATTCCTCGGCAAAAATACGAAACCCTGGAACAATCGGCAAAAATTATTTTGAATTAAATTAGCATTCCCTCGTACGCCCTTATGTTAATTTTTTATAATTGATAACATCAAAATAACTTCAAACTAAAATTCGAATTGAATACCTGTGGTTATTGGAAGAAAGACTAATGGAACTAACTTACCATAACTTTGAATAGCTTACATAAATCGGTCTATTGGAGGATAAAGGAAAATCATAATTTCTTTAGACTTTTTAGTGGCACGTTTTATAACTAACATCTAAATTTTCCAGTTCACACGAATCATTGCTAACACAACTAAAATTTTCAAGATGGAAATCGTAATAACTGGGGATGGAAATCGTAATAACTGGGCGTTAGGTATAGAAGAATCTGTTCGAAAATGTTCTTGTTGCTTTCAAGCGAACAGATTTTAACTAATGTCAATGTATAAAACCAATGGAGCTGAAGTGATTGCTGAGCTGAAATGAACTAGACGACAAAAGTTGGGTTAGAGAAACACTCTTGTACTTTTTATTAAGAATCGTGTTTTGACGTGACAACGTCTTAAATTAGGTTGCGGCTCGGAGTCACTCATGAAAAAGTGACGTTACGCCCGGTAACGTTACGATGCCCGTCCAGTGGGTCCGCCGCACGGGATCCGCACGGGATAAAGCAGATAACTGTGGGTCCGCCGCACGGGATAAAGCAGATAACTATGTTTATTCGTGAAAATGTGGAGTGCTTAGATTCGTCATTTTACAACAACTACAACAATAAAGGTAAATAATTGTACACTGATATTTCATTATCGTAAACTATGATTGATTGATTAATTGTTAGATTGACACAAAAGTTGAGAAACTGAATTTATAGGTTATGTCATACTATTGACAAATGTTGATAGTGTTAAGTAAATTATTAGTTTAAATCACTCTGCAATCAATCGTAATTCAGTCGATTGAGAAGAAACAGCGCGTATTGCTAGTCAAACATTTAAAACAACAAATTATAACCTCTAACCTGTCATAACAGTGCGACCAAACAAACGAACTAAACCGACCAATCACCACGCGCGGAGTTAGAATTTAACTGTGTTTAGCAAGAATTTCCAATTCCAATTTTAGTAAATGTTTTATTCAACTTTACCATTTACAGTAACAAATTTTAATTAATTTCAAATTATGTACAATGTTTTAGTAAACAAAATATATTTCTATATTTAAAATTTGTGCGATTCTTATTTTCATTCAATTCCTTGTTCCTATTGTGCAATTTAATAATATTCATATCAATAAATATTCTACCGAGAAAAAGACGTTGTCACGTAAAATCTTCGCCCGTAAAACCGACTTTACAGGCAACCATAATTTTTATTTATAAGTTTCATGTTCCGTAGAAATCCAGACTCTCTACTTCAGTAAGGCTCCAGGATAGATATGTATATCCAAAACGTATTGTTATATCTATCCATATATATATAATGGTTTTATATGTATTAATTTTAAAACAACCTGTTAGTAAATTTTTAATGTGGACAATTTTGACATAAGCTCAGATATTTCACTACTGGATCTAAATATCTGAGATAATCTTGTACTATAGATCAAAGAGTGCACTAGGTATAAGTCAAAAGTATTCTCTGTACGAGATTAAAACTCTGTGAAAAAATACGAAAATCTAAGTTAAAAATTAATTGTAATTCAAAGTCAAACAGATTTTTTTCTTGGATTGTACTTCACTAAAACTAAAAAAAAAACAAAATAACTCTATAATATCGACTATTAATTGTCTCAGACAGCAGAAACTGTATTCCCTCAGTGTCACCGCATTTGCATCCTGTGTATCTCTGAGACACACGTGATACTCTATCTAAGCACACTGCTCTGCTCAACCATTCTTTTATATTCCCAACTGAACAATTAAACTGTCAGTTCCCTGCCTTACATTACATGTTGATGGTCTCACATTAAACAAAAAGTGCTACATTGTCTGGAACTTGAATAACAATTTAAATTTCTTTCTTTGTTTACTCATCGTCTATTGATACCAATAAAGGCCTTAATTTTATCACATATTTCAAGTTTGTTGTAAAAGGGTGTAAGGTTTTTGCATAAAATGTAAGCTTAGTGTGGGTATGTGTGTGTGTGTGTGTGTGTGTGTGTGTGTGTGTGTGTGTGTGTGTGTGTGTGTGTGTGTGTGTGTGTGTGTGTGTGTGTGTGTGTGTGTGTGTGTGTGTGTGAGTGTGTGTGTGTGTGTGTGTGTGTGTGTGTGTGTGTGTGTGTGTGTGTGTGTGTGTGTGTGTGTGTGTGTGTGTGTGTGTGTGTGTGTGTGTGTGTGTGTGTGTGTGTGTGTGTGTGTGTGTGTGTGTGTGTGTGTGTGTGTGTGTGTGTGTGTGTGTGTGTGTGTACTTGACTATAGCATGATGATGTATATTAGTTGGTTCGTTCAGCAATTCAAGACACTTGAATTAATTAACAAATATTTTTGTATTTAATTTCAAAATCTAATTTATTTGCAATAGTTTTCACGTAATTTAAAATGAGAAGTATCTTATTTACATCACAATTTATTATTGATCTCGAACAAAAATTTTACTATCGTTTGTAATAATAAGTTAGATTTCAATGATAACATTTGTACTTGAATATTATGCTTCAGATCGTAAATATTTTCAGATAAATTCCATTAACATATTAAGCATGAAGAAAATGTCTCTCTTTTAATCATTTAAAACAATTGTATTTTAAAAACTACTCCAGGAGAGATTTTTCAGTTTAAATATCTAAACGATTAAAATGATCAAGCTATGCAAGGGGAGAATGTTCTCTTTAAATATCAAAACGGTTACATTTTATCTTTACAAAAACAACTAGTATAAAATTATTGTGCAAATTAAGAATAATTAACATATCTTATATTGTATTCTTAAACAAGCTATTAATTTCAGTATGTAATTATCTTTAAATTCATTGCTTTTAAATATAAATCCTTTTAAACTTGAAATAAAACATTCAAATATTAATTGATTAAACACTGATTTTACCTAATGTTATTTTCTTAATATTTCGATACAACTTTTTTAACTTAGATATATATTGGGCACTCACACAAGATACTTTTACGCCCAAAGTATTTGTCCCGCTCACGATTCACACTCCCACACACACACACACACACACACACGCGTCTGATCGTTACTCCCGCGTCTTCCGCGAAGTCTCTCGAACTCCCCTTGACTTCTTGAGTGGCTTCCCGTCTCCGCTCCAGGGTTTTGTGTTTTGAGCATCCCACTCCATTTTCTGGACCACGCCTATTCCGAATCTCCACTGGTCTATGGTGAGTACCAATATTTTGTTATCAGCATGTTTGATGGGAACTGTTAAAATGATGATCACATCCTGTTGTCTAGCAGCTGCATGGGAGCGGAAGTCGGTATCCTCTCACCGAATACCACCGGGTGACCAGACATTCGGTATGCTTCGTAGAATGGTTTTATTACAGTACTTCCTTTCCTACGGTGGAAAGGTGGTTTTCTATTTAGTCATGAATTTTTTTGTTGTTGTTAGTGTTAATAATGTCATATCCATGTACGATATCGTGTATCAAACAAATAATAACCCACTGAATACTATTTTGTTTTATATAAAATATACACTACTATAAACGTTCGTGCCGAAAGAAAAGTCCATCTCGGAAGGATTATATTTTTTTCTAAAACCTTTCATAGTAACTTGGGTACTTTTTACCTCTAGAATGCGTCATGGACATTTTCCACAAAGGAAAGAAAGTTTCAGAGAGAGACTAAGTTTTAAGAGGCAGAAATTTTGGTTTTTATCTTATTTTTAAACTTAAACCACGTTTAAGCTCTTATTTTTATTTGTTTTAAGAAAACCAATAAAAAAATTTACTATATTACATATTTAATATTGACAAAATTATCCTCTTTACAAGAAAAACTAATAATGATTTAGATGTGTACTAGTCGTATCTCTACAACGATATATATCCCATTGTCATACGAGCAACAATAAAACTCAGGGTCTCTTCAATACAGTAGGCTTAATAATGTCATTTACTAATGTCTTGAGACATTCAACAGACTGACTAAGGCACAAAGAGACAAACTTTCTTTCTGAGTTAGAACTTTCTAAAACGATTAGAACGATTTCTTGAAACGACTTTTCATCAAGCTATGTATAGCCATTTATTTCAAAAGTACCTAATCTTATATTAATTTTCCGTAAACGGCTCGCTTAATTATCGGTTAATTTAACAATGAGTACGACAAAGAGCGGCTCCCATATGACCTATAGTGAAACCAAGATGAAGAATGATTTATTCATGAATGATATATACGGCTGTTATTTATAATAAACAAATTTTAACATCTTTTCATGGTAATGGGTAACTTGGCAATACAACTGAGAAATTCATCGTTTTCCTTGAACCTGTCAGCTGATTTTTCCACTCCCAAACTTTATTTCCCTGCATAACTCGTGCCGATTAAAAAAATGCAATAGTTCTAGAACAGTCACTGATATCTATATTTTCTTTAATTTTTAAATAAGATTTTTTCAAAATTTAAAACTTACTCAATAAAGTTTCTAGTGTGTTGACTAGCAAACAAATAAACCGGAAACTTCATCGCTTACTTGGGTTGCTCTAATACTTTCAACTCTGCACCATTCCATAGCATCTTATAGCATCTTGGTATATATTACGTGATTTTTCTAAAGGCAGGTTTCCTGACAAATCAAAGCCGCTTGCAGTTATTTTTTACTCTTTTCTGTATGACGGACATTATTAAATGTGTAAGCACATCATTGTGATTCGGTTGTGATCTCTATGTTGAAACAGTTGATTTTACCATTGAAATAAGTTATAAAATCGTGTAACGTTACCTTAAGGAAGAATTTTACCAGAGTATGAAATGTCAGACAATAGTTTTAAATATTTCGTGTGCGTCGTTTGTGTCGAGATGAAAGGTCACACTGTCTAGACAGTTCTGTTGCAGGGCTCGATAGCATATTATACGTTTGGCTTCACATTAGATCATTTTCGAAACTACTAATGAAACGTTCTATTCGAGCACGTTGTTACAAAATATTGTTAAATTTGAAACTTCACCTGTAGATAAATAAAAAACATAAATGAATAACATATACGAGTATAACTTAATCGATGTTTTTCATAAATTTTAATCAAAGAAGGTATCTACATGGTTTATTCACTGTAATACTTAAATAATCTTAGGATTTCCATCAATATGACAGTCTACGATTAGGAATTGTTAATAATGCAAAGAAAATATTTTAGCTAGCTTTACTTATACTAATAGTCAATTAAAAGAATTACTATAAAGGCATGATTATTACGAAACAAATGTTGCTTTAAAGTTACAATCTTTAAAGAGTCAAAGCCTTGGATAACAGGGATCGCATTTTCGATCACGCTACGTGAAACATCAGCACTTTGACTCCCTATACTCGGGTATAACAGGGTTTCTATTTACAACAATACATGATCATTACTATTCAGACAGAATTAGTGGCTTCCACATGTGATTGGGATTACTCATCAATGCATCTTATGAGGTATGTAATCCGTTAGATGCGAGTTACGAAACCTTTCTTGTGCCCTCATCACCACTTTAGGAGTTTTCGCTATTTTTTCTTAGCACTGAAACAGATTTACAAACGTTACAAATCTCACATGCCAGTTTAAATAGTGTGGACAAAATTGATAGTTGGGCCCTTAGTGTAACAGTTATACGCAATCTACCACTCATTACTCCAGTATTTTAAATACCCAGTGCCGTAGGTATTTGAGTCTTAGAAGTTTAAATATTTGTATGAATACGTTTTATGAAATAAAATTGCATAAACCTATTATTGTATCGAAGGATACGGCAGAAAGTAACGAAAAAGTTATAAACAGACGTAATGAATGCTCATTGAATGTTTAACCTTACAATCAAAAAGTTTTTTCTTTGGACTTCAAGGTACCCATGTGCAAAGTTACAAGTCACTAGGACATTTTTGTTAAGAAATATCACATAGGTATAAGTTGAGATAACTCAATAATATTGTTTATTGTGATTTCAAAGACAGCTATTCGTCAACTTCTATAGAGGGATTTTAGAACGCGTCAATGTTGACTTCACTGACAGGGATTTTAGAACGCGTCAATGTAGAATTCACTTAGAGGGATTTTAGACTGCGTCAATGTTGACTTCACTTACAGGGATTTTAGAACGCGTCAATGTTGACTTCACTTGCACACGCCTTTAGGCGACGATTGTGGCTCCTCTCTCTACAATAGTACAGGCTAACTGTGTCACAACTGATTGTAGGTCAATGACTCATTTATAATGCTTCAGACACATTTTATACAACTCTGTACAAAAATATTTTTATGGCATACTAAACCCATATACATTATTCTAAAGATTAAACAAATATTACGTAAATTTAAAACACAATAAAAACAATATGACACATGGTTATTGCCATGCAGTTATGATCATGTTTAAAATATCTTAATTTTTTCAAAGTGCTATGTTGTAATTAAAAAATAAATGAAATACACGACCAATTTTATAAATAAGTACAATGGATAGGCATTGATTTTTAAACTATAGTAAAATACGTAATTGTTTGATATAATAAAAAATATAATAAAATACTAAACCCTTGATTAAGGAACCCCTGTGTTTTCAAGTTTGTTAGGAACTCATGGTTAGCAACACTAAATTCTGCCCATTTAGTAATTGATTACATTTGTCTCTCCTTGATTCCGCCTACTTGATCCCTTTCTTATGTATTATGCAGACGACAGGATATCTAGCAATGAAATAATATGTCCTCAAACGTTATCCCATTACACAGCAAGCATTTACAAAAATCTTCTACCAATATCAGTCTATAATTAAAATTTAATAATTCTACCCTATTTTAGATGTTCCATCCAACTACGTTTATATTCTAAACTATGTTATCGATGAAATGCACTTCATCTTAAAACTCAAGTTTACACTGGTATACCCAGCGTGATAGCGACCAGTTACAGCCGATTGCACACATCTCTCCTTCTCGTCATCCCTCATTACATCTTGTAACTCAAAGTTTAAACTGGAATAACCAGTGAGATAGCGACCAGTTACAGCCGACTGCACACACCACTCCTTCTCGTTATCCCTCATTACATCTTTAACGTAAACCCCTGCCTCTTCCACTCCCTGCCCTTCCCTAAAACGAATATTAATAATCGCACTCCGTATTTGTCACTTGACACATGGCAATGCCTGTACCACATATGTTTTTCTGCCAGTTTCCGTAGTAAGCACGTTGGTCAATCGATGTGCAACATGTTTACCTCTTTCATTGTATTTTGAATGATTACCGTGAGAGTAAAGCAATATGTATTTTATTGGCTCGTTTCGAGAGGCAACATATAAATAGGTGTATTCTGGGGTACAGTCGTTTCGAGAAAAAGCGATAAAGCTACTTTACCATATCTTACTCTCTGGCCCCCAACACCTGTTACCCGTAAGTTATCTAATCACAACACGGCAACAATTGAAGGATTGCGGACACTATAACATATTTTGCTCCAATAAAGTTTGGCCATATACCCATGTTTGATTTTTTGACGCTCTAAGTTTTGAGTAGATTCATTTGTAAAAACTGTTAAAAGTAACGCCATAAATAGATTGAGTATTTAATCACTTTCTGAAACATGTGTTTAATTTAAGAAGGCCTTTAACTTTTATGTTCGTCTATTAAAACATTTATGTTTATTTTTTTAGACGTGTTTCATACGGTAAAGCTCTGGTTAGTGGACTTGCCAAATTTAATTAATCTCAAATACATAGTAAAATTTCATACAGTTTGTTCCTATTCTTAGAAATAGTTTGATTTGTTAACCAATAAATCAGTACGATTTTAGACACACAAAGAATTATGCAAAATCTGCTGGCTCTATTTTGTGTATTTGTTAATTTATTTCCTACAAATGTGTTGTTTCTATGACGATGTAATTAAAGAATTTCATCTCCTGTTTTACCTGAAGTGTACGTCATTAAATATGAGTTGCTTTATAAGTGGAAGTGGATTAAGTTACAAGGAAACAAGTATCTTCAATTATGTTTTTACTTCGCTATGACTTTTGCTTTTTGTGACATATGCTGAAAAGGTAAGATATTTAGCTTGTGCTTAACCTGTGACACTGTATGTGTGGCTATACGGTGTTTACCTGTGTTGTGTGTATAAAATGAAAAATGTCTATGTTAGAGGCGAAATTAGGGTTAAAAAGTCGTCTCTATCACGTAAGTTCATCAACATTTAAACTAACATGTATACATTTATAATGAAACAAAAATCAATGTATTGACATAATATATTAAAATAACATTAGCTTAAAAAAACAAGCATTAACAATTAACGTAACAGTATACATACATACAGCAACCACTTTCTGTTATATAACCACACGAACTGAGTACACAATAAAATGAATTGTGTCATAGTTTCATAGTGTACTAGCTCTCAGGTCCAACAATATTCACGTGACCTTTAATAATAATAGTGCAGGATGCAAGAACCTATTTCTGTTTTATAACCACACGAACTGAGAACACGATAAATTGAATTGTGTCATAGTTTCATAGTGTACTAGCTCTCAGGTCCCACAATAGTCACGTGACCTTTAATTATAATAGTGCAGGATGCGAGAACCAATTTCTGTTTTATAACCACACGAACTGAGAACACGATAAATTGAATTGTGTCATAGTTTCATAGTGTACTAGCTCTCAGGTCCCACAATAGTCACGTGACCTTTAATAATAATAGTGCAGGATGCGAGAACCAATTTCTGTTTTATAACCACACGAACTGAGAACACGATAAATTGAATTGTGTCATAGTTTCATAGTGTACTAGCTCTCAGGTCCCACAATAGTCACGTGACCTTTAATAATAATAGTGCAGGATGCGAGAACCAATTTCTGTTTTATAACCACACGAACTGAGAACACGATAAATTGAATTGTGTCATAGTTTCATAGTGTAATAGCTCTCAGGTCCAACAATATTCACGTGACCTTTAATAATAATAGTGCAGGATGCGAGAACCAATTTCTGTTTTATAACCACACGAACTGAGAACACGATAAATTGAATTGTGTCATAGTTTCATAGTGTACTAGCTCTCAGGTCCCACAATAGTCACGTGACCTTTAATAATAATAGTGCAGGATGCGAGAACCAATTTCTGTTTTATAACCACACGAACGGAGTACACAATAAAATGAATTGTGTCATAGTTTCATAGTGTACTAGCTCTCAGGTCCCACAATAGGTACGTGACCATTAATAATAATAGTGCAGGATGCGAGAACCAATTTCTGTTTTATAACCACACGAACTGAGTACACAATAAAATGAATTGTGTCATAGTTTCATAGTGTACTAGCTCTCAGGTCCCACAATAGTCACGTGACCTTTAATAATAATAGTGCAGGAGGCGAGAACCAATTTCTGTTTTATAACCACACGAACTGAGAACACGATAAATTGAATTGTGTCATTGTTTCATAGTGTACTAGCTCTCAGGTCACACAATAGTCACGTGACCTTTAATAATAATAGTGCAGGATGCAAGAACCAATTTCTGTTTCATAACCACACGAACTGAGAACACGATAAATTGAATTGTGTCATTGTTTCATAGTGTACTAGCTCTCAGGTCACACAATAGTCACGTGACCTTTAATAATAATAGTGCAGGATGCAAGAACCAATTTCAGTTATATAACCACCTTTCCATCAATTGTCAGCTGCATTATTTTTCCGTAAAGTTCAACATAGGTGAGTGTTAATTGGATTAAGCACATGAAGTTGTAATGTTGTTCTCAGATTATATTTATCTTAGCTTGATACACTTACAACCAACCGTCAAACCAGTAAATAAATGTTAATCGGCGTAATCTAACGGTATACATACACTTATAATGCCAACCCTACGTCTCTTTATTTAGGCATCTAATTATGTATTTAATAATACGGCTGTTGATCAGTTTTAATTTATTAAGCTAAGAAAAATAGAGAAAAAATCGTACATGAGAAAGTATTGTTATATATTTTTGTCCTTTTTAATAACCGCCCATTTCGAATTCCAACAAAAATTTAACCCCACTGTCGAACAGCTTCTTTATTATGAAAAATATATAAATCGGTTTCAAGCAAGTCTAGTTTTTGTGTTTTTATACTTCAAATTACCTGTTTCGTATGTTACTAGTATTTCTACTTCAATCTGGTTCTGTAATTGCTTATATAAATATTATACAATGTAATTAACAGCTCGAAGACATCCATTTATATTCTTGTGTGTGATACTTTTAGCACGATTACGGTTTTGTCAAACACGAGTTCAAAAACTTAAAAACACAGTGTGGGACAGTTTAGGTTACTGATAGGTTATTCGTATGCATTGACCTCGAAAATTATGGCAAAGGGAATCACAGTGCGAGATTAGTGAAACCAAATATCTACTTTGTATAACTAGATTTCCAGGTTCTTTGGTTGCCATTTTGATTTTCTTTACCGAGAAGTGGTGTTATACGATGTTCTGTCAAAATGTTCTAAACAATGTTTTTGTTTAATACAATTGTTTGCTAGTTCAAATAATGTTTTTGGATCGATCACGTAATTCCCAAACAAAAATGAAAATATGATTCGATTTGTTGTTATGGTGCTTATTTGCGTAATAAAAATGTAATTAGTATGCTTATCTTTAAAGTTGCATTTGTTATGATTCGTGATTGCACTCATTATACCCACCTTCTGCAAGGTACTTTTAATACTCTTTTAATCCAAATTTTCCCCGAATGATACAAATGAATATTTCTTTGTTTAAAAAGGAATTAGATATTTGAAACTCTGGAACTAATTACCTTCCATCAAACAATTTGAGAGAATCCTTGCAAATAAATAACAATTCTTTTTAATGCTACTGGATTTTAGTTTACTGGTTTAATAATATTAAATAATATAAAGTGATATAAAAACTGTGCAAAAACATATGGAACAAAATTATTTTCTCCAAACCTATTACTAGTAAAATAATTTATATTAGTAGAATGTACGTATTGTGTTTCCTTACATCCTTTCCATATAGGTGAAGATTGTATTTGTTTGACGTCTCTAACATACAATTTATAATTCGTATGATATTCAGTTGGTGGGAGCATTGTACTACTCGCTTATACACTAGGTGTCGTAAAACTTCAATTATGATCAATAAAGGCATACAAATATATAACTACAAACGATTGTTAGAATATAAAAATTTTACTAGTATAATTGGGATTGCTGATGCCGAGTGGTGTAAGACGTTGGACATATGTAAGAGTGTAAGAGTCTGAGTTAGAGATAGGTTCGAAACCTGTCTGTGACCGTTGCACTTTTTATCAGTACCATCGACCTTGTACTGTATCGACTCTCCCGCTTATTATTTTTGATAAGATCCTTGCACAGGCCAGTGGCCCATGAGGACGGCCAGAATAAGGCATAAAAGGAGATCGGCTTCTCCTTAAAAAAATGTTCGATTCAAGTTATATGGTAAAGCTTGCACATGTTGCTTTGAATGGAAACGAACGCAATGTGGAATATTAACAAGTATTTATTCAACATTTAAATATTGGCCACATATCCATTAAATCATGTCTTGACACCACTTTCACATTCGAGAAAGAAAAGAAACATGTTTGTAAATAACTAATGAAACATTTATATACAAGTCAAAGCTGTATGTATTAATGTTTAAAAGTTGAAAGTGTTATTATAATTATTATATAAATAAGTATTGGAAAACGGGTGATTCAACTAAGCCTCTATTGCAGATTTAAATAATGCTTGTGTTGTATTTGTATTAATTATTCTAATTACTGGTAAAAGGTTTTCAACATATTTTCATCTATTTATTATTAGTTGGTATTGTTGAATTTTGGTTATAAAATATCTAATCTGTATCTTAATTGCATACAAAAAGGTTCAGAATTTCAAATACTACATCTTACCTACTGTATATTTTACTTGCTGTTTTAATAGACAAACTGAGGAGTGTTCTTTTTAAAGGATTTAGAAATCATTTAAGGATACCCACTTTTCATAGTAAAACGAACTCCACAAAGCATAATTATAGTATTAAATATATTATTTTAATGATTAATAATTTTTATGATCAGCTCTAATTTAATAATACTTACAATACTTTATGAAAACACTCAATAAAAATCTTAAATAATATTAAAAAATTAATACACAAACATTTTGACCAGTTGAATTTAAATCAGCTGTGCTTAAAATTGTATACAGCTGGTTATGTACCACTTTTGCGTGATAACGTAACATCAAATTGTAACGTAACATTATAACATTACAACGTAAATTGTAACGTAACAAACGTAACATTGCTATTTTCGTAAAAAGGTAACATAGAACTATGTTTTATCGTTAGGTAACTGCAACAAATTTTCGTGGAAAGGTAACATACAACTAATTTTCTTGAAAAGGTAACTACAAATAACTTTTGTTGATAGGTTACATAGAACTAATTTTCGTGGGGAAGGTAACATACAACTAATTCCCGGGGGAAGGTAACATACAACTAAGTCTCGTGGAAAGGTAACATAAAACTCATTTTCGTGGTTAGGTAACACAGAGCAGCCAATCATACGATCAATAGTGGCCGCCGCGCTTGTTATTAGGATTAGCGTGTTTGTTTGTGTGTTACCAGACTTTATTAAATATTTTGTTTCAAAGCCAACAATACCAATTTCAATATCTGAATACTTGCCGTTTGTTTTGCGAATGAGGCATCATTTTTAATTGTAAGGATAAAATGATTACACGAGTTGTTAAAATAATTTTAAAAAATAATAACACGATTAAAGAGTATATTTTAACAAATCATTTCTTGTTATGTATTAATTAATAGTCAGGAAACTACTTTAAATACAAATTTTGGATACTTATTTGCGTATTCCTGCAAATCTCATTTACATCTTGATTGTATTTCGTAATTTTTTAATACACTATATCCATACGGTATATTTACATGCTTTCTAAGTTACTTTTACTTATTAATTTACATACCAAAATAAAGAGACACAATTACAGTAGATTTCCCAATGAAAAGAAAGGGATTGAAAGTAAAAGGTAAGCCACGTGGATGCCCAACTCCCTCCCTTGGGATTCACTGCTCTTCATTCCTGCGCAAAAAATGTGGAAAGCTGGTAATCTGTCAAATCCGCGTGACAGATTTCGTTCCAGTTGTATATTTATAATTCCCTCCAACTGGAAACGTTTACATTCATGTGAGAGCGGACGTTTGAAATAAAAAAAAGCCAATTTTCACAGTTTTCTTACTTGTGTGTTGTATGTTATTGCTCCTGTATTATTTCACCAATTGTAAATAATACGTGATATATACAAAGTTATTATCCGGAGAAACGCTGCTTTAATTTTAATGTCTGATAAAAATATATCAAAGCATTTTTGTGCTAAATAAGATACATTGGGTTTTTTTTTTATAAATACGCTTTCGTGTACATATATGAAATTGACTCCACGTAAATATTGAATATAATAGATGACTAATAATACGACATGATAAAGTTTGTCAAATTGCATTTTACTGCAAAAGATATTGATTATAATAAAATTTTAATAACCATTTCTTAAACTTATTCATCTAGTGGAAGTTCAACTAATTTTGATTATTTTCAGTGCATTGACACATTATAATGTCCAGGTTGATTAATTTCCAAATACATAAATGTCAAATTTATATAGACAAAATACTCTGAATGCCTATTATTGTGTCATCTAATAAAATTTATTTTATGCTTGAAATTCCTTTCTGTGATATCATCATTTAATTTAAGTTATACATTATTCTCCTGTACATCATTTAGCAAACGTAGAAATTAATGTTAACGTGTAATATTTGGCATGTACAAATATTGAATATAAAATAATTTCATAAATGTAAATGACATTAGGCTTTCTTCAGTAATAGTATTCAAAGACTTAATATCCCAAATTCAAGAAATACTAATAGACTTAATCATTTTTAATATATAAAGACAAAAATAATACTATGACATTCAATTTGATGACATTTCTTTAGACTCGATATTTATGTGTGCAATGTATAGTGCACTAGTTTTAACTAAGTTAGTGCATGTATTTTAAAGAAATAAGCTACAGTATAACTTAAGTATAGTGAAGCTTTTCAAAAAAGGGGTTTGAAGAATTAAACTACCGTTATTACGTAAAACAAAATAGTATGTATTTGGTGGGATAATCAACTGGATTATTACTTGAACTAGGTGAAAAAGTTTTTTATAACATGGTATGGTCCGATTAAGAACGTACTAAAATGTCATTAGAAACAATATTTTTGTAACGTTATATAATAAATTTAATATAAAAATATAATATTTGTCTATATATTTTTATATATATATTTAAAAATATGTTTAACATATATAGAGGCCGGAATCTGAAATATTTATATGATAGATCATCGGTTCCTCATTCATGACCGTCATCTATTAAAAATAAATTGATATCATAGATATTTTTATATAAAAAACAATGATGTGATATATGAATAATACATATCGTTCAACATTTGCATAGCCGTAAATATCGAATGTTTATTAAATTAAAACTATTGTGGGTTTACATATAATTAATATATTTCAAATAATTAATATTGTTAAAGTATTATTCAAATATTAAAGTTATTAAATGATTTCGAAGATGCAAAGAATGAAGCAGCCGCTTTACTAAAACCTAACAATTTAGAGAACGATTCCTTGAAACGACTTTTGTATCGACATTTAATGTGATTTAATCAGTATTCAACCAGGTAAATGTAATAAATGTTTATTATAATTGTTTGTATTATTGAAAGGAACTTAATTTAGAATACATGATATACCATATATACGTATAATCCTATAAATAACAATTATATATATATATATATATATATATATATATATATATATATATATATATATATATATATATGTATATATATGTTGTTTACGTTTGGTTCTATCTGAGGCGTGATAAACATTTTTAAGTACTTATACATATATACATTTATTAAATTAGTGTGTGCTTTAAATTCATACTTAAGAAGTAAGTCTGGTCATATTCATGATATGAAAAATATTAATAAAACAATACAAAAAGGCGATTTAGCCAACAACAGATGTTCAAATTCCGATAGTACTTACAGTAACTACAGTACCTACAGCGTGTGTGACGGGCCGAGAATAACATTGTTGGTTTATCGCATTCCGGAATAGTTTACCGAAGGAATCTTATATGGGTTAAATGTATTTCTTATTCCTTATATGAATATACTCATATGATTAAATATGCTATCATATTATGTTACTAAATATCATATAATAATGAAAATCGCAAGAAACTGTTGTTTGTGAAATTATTCCCTAATATTTTAAATCACACTATTTGGGTAAAGCGAGAATTTTGAATTGTTTTAGACATAAGTAAACATTTATTGAAGGAATTGGTACCCGTATTTAGTGTATATTTTGTGTCCGTTTATCACGTTATTAATTTTAATATATATTACTTTTAATAGTTAAGTTTGTTGTGAAAGAATCATGCCGAAAACAAAATAGTGTGTTACTGTGACTAATATGAGAAATATGAAACAATACAAGTGTAACTCGTACCTTGACATGTAAACAAAGAATGGCCGCAAAAAGAAGGTCACAAACTTGTAAATTGCACGAGAGAGACTACGGTTATACCGCTTAAGCGAACTACACGGTCGGTAGATGACTGTTTCAGGGAGAAGAGTGAACATGAGTTCCCGCTAGATGGCAGTATTGTCGCTGCGTCTGCGCGCGCTGCCATATCGGCGTTAGCTTGTGAGCATCGCACAGCACATATGGATCGTTCCCTGGCAGTTATAATCACCTACTAAGCTCCAAATCAACCACTTTTAATAAATGGACTGTGTGAAAGCGCCATTACAATTTAATTATTTTCCCATTATTTCAAAAGCCATTTAGAAAGTGTATAAAACGCTGACGAAATAATGTCGAATAAAATCAGTTCATATAAACATCTGCCTGTGTATTAAGGGAAACACATTCTCCAATACTGAAAGTATGTTTACATATTTCCAATAACAATTCTTATAACATGACTACTAGAACTATAACAGCAACAAAGGTTTGGCAAACAAACACACAGCTGTGAAAATAACACTTAACCACCGCCTCGCATTACACTAAATGCTCTACGTCCAGAAACTGACTCTGTTGGGAATACAAGCGGAAACATTACCGTGTTAATTAATCCCTTTACAACATTTAAATTAAAAAGGAGTTAAATGTTACTTTTAATAACTAAATCGTAATATTTGCATATTGGATAATGTAAGCACAATTAAAATACGTTTGTAATGTGTACCGTTATTTAGTTGTATTTTATATAATACGTATTTTCGCAACTCTGTTACTCGTTACTGGTTAATATAAGTTACATCCTATGTTCTGTAAACTAAATTCTTGGCGGATTAATAACCTAATTGGCACGCGTAGTAATTTTTTCTCTCGAGAATTTTGTAGCAGACCATCTTGCTACCGAGAACCATCTTGAGCGCCTTTTTCCGTAAGTAAAATTTACATTTTCGTATTATAAATTAGCCCTTTCATGCAAAGACATTTAATTTAGAATGTAATATAAAGGAAAGTTGTAAATAGTAAAGTAACTCACCTTGGGTGAAGTTTTATTTGGCACATTCATATTGCTAAGAGTGTGGTGATGTCTTTCTGACGAGACACGTTATCATGAACCTTGTTGTTTCGAATAATGGCTAATACCGTCGTGATTTTGTTTTAGGCGAGTAAAACCGAGTCTCTGATTTAACTTCGAGTCTTTTATTTCAACTTAGAGTGCTTCCAGTATTCATGTTTTAGACTTCTAGTTTACTTATCTTCACTTTTTCAGACTACAGCTGCAATTTCGGGCCAAGATGCTGATGCCCGTGCTTGTGAGTCGACATCAACTTGAAGGGAAGTCAGTTTTGAAGTTTTAAATAATTATTAATTTCGTATGCAAAATCCATAGAAAAATGGAACTATTAGGCCCACACCCATGATATCATTTAGTTCATTATCACTCTATTTGGCAGCAACGTGACAATACATTACTTTATTTTTAACATCTATAAGTGGTGCTTTTATGTTTATTTGCCACAATTAAACATATAATTAAACTTTTAAAATCGAGCATACATTACTACGACCTCAGCGGTATCCAACACCATGTGTTTCGTCCATACGGTACAAATGGTACTAAAGGTCTTACGCTATAATTTTCGTCAAAGATTTTGCACAGGAATTACGACTAATTTAAGGGGGTTCACGGGTGCCTATACTAACAATGTTAAAATTAGGTAAAAACATGACCCGTTATCTCAGAAACAGTAGTAGGTACAAGCTTGATTTTTTTACTGTATGGAGACTACATCATGTCTAACCTTTCCAAGCACTTTTAATAATATGGCATTTATAGTTTTTTTTTATTACATTTTCTAGATTTTCGTAATTTTTTTCTAAAAATTTGTAACAAAAAAATTTGTACTAGGCTTAATTATTTTTTTAAATGCTTCAAATTGCTAGTATACAAAGCAGTATAGGTACATAATATAGGCTTAAAATTTCAAGTAAATTGATTTTAAAGGTTCCTGAGATAATGGGTCATATGTACTTGAAAATTGGGTTTTCGGAAATTCCGCGAATAAACACAAAACTATTAATATATGTATATAATTTAATAAATTTCACAATATTACTCCCTTAGAACATTCCTGCTCCATACTCTGGTTGTCAGGATCCTCTAGCCTATCCTCTTTCTCTTAACTTGGCACCTCTTCGAGCCTGTCGAGCTTTTTTGGTAACTTCGGTCACCGCTTTTTCTGCCCTCTTAATTCTCAAAGCATCAAGTTTTTTCATTGTTGATATCATATTGGAGCCTGGACTTATACCTAATTTAGCCAACACTTTACATTTTCCAATGTTTCCCTCATTGAACGAGATCACAGCATCCTGAACACACCTAAAGTGAGAGTATCTAATCCTACAAAAACTGTCTTAGGAATCCTATTCCAAACGACACTATTAAAAGACTCGTTAGGATTCTGAGTAAGTCCATGTAAACATTTCTTCAATAAATCTGGAGATGACAGATCCCTAAAGATTGGTTTTACAGCATCAAGAACTGGCTTTGGAAGTGAGTGTTTATGCAAATACTTTTCCTTGGTGACCTGAGAACGGTTGTATTTGCACCAGGACTTGATACCTTTGGGGCAAAGACCGTGATGTGGATCCTCATCTGTTGAGAGCTTGTGAAAGAAAATGGCCCATATGTCCCTGCCTCATGTTTTCAAGATTTCCTTTGTTTCTTCTTATAGCCTCCCCATAGTAATTTTTGAAGGGTATCTATTTCTATTTTGGAAAGTCTACCCTTACCATATAACAATTTATATTGTCCTCAAGTCGAACGACGCCTTTCATAGTTTTTGTCAGACCTCGCAATCGTGTACCTAAGCGCTTCTGAACATGAGCAACACATTCCCACTTATAGATATGATCACATCTTCACCATATGGTTTAGATTCAAGAACACTCATGAAGCCTTTACTATCGCCATCACCCAAGTAAGTGAGGTAACGCACTCCTCGATCTTCCACCGATCGTTCAAATATTTTTTTTACTCCTGCAACTTCCATCCTACAAAGTTTTTTTTAGAGTCATGGGCCTTGTTCTTATTTTTCTTGCAGGCAAAAGCAGAACTTTGTTAGTATTTCTACATCAATAATTTTTCCAGTATCTATGCTACTAGCACTTATGACTCCATTCAATGACGTATGTCCTCTTCTTTGCCAACTCCCATCACAAGCTATGGCCAAATCTGTGCATCCATTGTTTTCTTGAACGGCTTCTGAAGCTGCTAACTTCATACTGTCTTGACTAACCTGAAATTATTGCTGGTAATATATATTTATATATTGGAATAAAATTCTGTAACAGGTTCAGGTAAATTCAAAAACACCGCATAACATTCGATCTGCGGTTACCCCCTTTTCCTACTACACGCAATCCATAAGCCATTCTGGTGTTGATCTCATATGGTTTTTAATGGGCTAGGCCTATTAGAAGTCATAAAAGAAGTAGTGAACAAACATGTTTTACATTTCACAAGTAGTTTGCAAGCTAGACCATTTCTCTTTGTAACATCTTCTTCGATAACAATGCTTTCGGTGGAATCACAGTTTTTTACATTTTACAAAAGAACTAATTGCTACAGATAAAATATTTACACTTACAATTATATTTCCATCATTGCCAGTATTTATATAGTTGTCATAGTTTCCTAACCCAGGTGACAGTTTTCTTTGTTGAAGCACTAGTACTTGTAGTAGGGATAGACTTGCTGGAATTAGGAGTATTAGACCTAAGTGTTGATGTAGTTGGTTGTAGGCGTACACTAGTCAAATCAATATTTTGAACAGTTTTCTTAGTATATTGATTACCCCTAAACTTAACCTTTTTAAATACACCTTTGGATTTAGTCATTATTTTATCACAAAACCAGCACAGTATATTCTAATGAACTAAAAGAAAAATATGTCACTAACTTTCAATATGTGCACAATATTGTAGCAGAACTGACTAATATAATAAAAGCACAACATAAACAAACTACAGCTGTCTGCTGAACATATGGCTGCACATGTTTGCCTTATAGCCTACATAGAGTAAGGTAAAAACACAACACTAAACAATGATGTACTGTAACTGATATTTTGGTGCACAAATCGGAACAAAATGTTGTGTAGCAACTTGTTTAAAAAATCATAGAAAAAAAGTATATTAGGTATATACATGAGTGTTTTTTTTTATTTATTAAGGAAGAAACAAATAATTTTTTACACTAATAATCCAAAAAAATCAAAATTTTTAAATTTTTCAACCCGTGAACCCCCTTAAAATTGAAAGTACTTTTTATTAACGCTGAGCTTCGGAATTAACTTTTAATATAGAACAAGTTTTTAATATAGAGGGTTCCAAACAATTATAAATCAAGATATGATTAATATACTTATATATATATATATATATATATATATATAAATAATTTATTCATATTTCAAGACGTCAATACATACGTCAACCATTGTTACCAGTAATTATACTATTATGTTATTGATGGTATGGAAAACTGCCATGTACAGTCTTAGTAAATCTTATTAACGTAAAAGTGTCACACGATCTACCTGCAGTACCAATGAATTGTGAAACCGTAAATAAATAAACCATGGTTACCAGTAATATGACTGATAATATATTATTGGTGGCATGGTTAACTGCCATGGACATTCTCAGCTAAATCTTATTAACGTAAAAGTGTCACACGATCTACCTGCAGTACTAATGAATTGTGAAACCGTAAATAAATAAACCATGGTTACCAGTAATATGACTGATAATATATTATTGGTGGCATGGTTAACTGCCATGGACATTCTCAGCTAAATCTTATTAACGTAAAAGTGTCACACGATCTACCTGCAGTACTAATGAATTGTGAAACCGTAAATAAATAAACCATGGTTACCAGTAATATGACTGATAATATATTATTGGTGGCATGGTTAACTGCCATGGACATTCTCAGCTAAATCTTCTTAACGTAAAAGTATCATGCAGTACTACTTGTGGTACTAAATAGACATAAAACTATAAATATATAAACGATGGGTAGATTATTTAAATTGTTTAATGGATTTAGCTCGATTCCTATTTTGTTGTGTATAAAATCAGTGTAAGTACGTTCGAATTGATAACAATGCAGTGACTTTTAGGAGTTTAACATACTTTTCTGGGTACATTCGAATTCATAACAATGTACCGACTTTTACGAAATTAACATGCTTTTCTATGATAGTACTGTATAATAATTAGATTATCTTTTTAATTATGATGTATACCTATAAATGTTGTTTACTGTGATAAATACAGTGTCAACAAAAGTTTTATTTCTATCTTAAAGTATACCCTAATTGCAGCAAGTAAAAATTATATTTCCTTGTAACTGAGTTTAATTTTAATTGCAAAATAGTATTGTCAAAAATTAAGCAAACTGTAGGTATAGGGTGTTATTAAGGGAAACCGCTCTGCCTCATCACACGCAAAGTCTATATTTTCGCTAAAAGTACTTACAATAGGTTTCGTTCTCATATATTAAAGACAAACATGTCTTACCCTAGTTATCGATTGGTATTTAGATAGCATATAACGTGTAATTTATTAGGAGATTTAATAGTTAGTTTTTAAAAATTGTAATCCCACTTAAAGGGGCAGTGAGAAGAGGGAGTGAAGTGGCACTAGACCCTCGAAATCTCATTTGTTTACCTAAAGGACCTTGCTCACTTAAATTCTGTGAGGTAAATGCCACATTAACAATTCTGATTTTGCTACGAATCAGCTATTACATTGCAAGTTAAATAATTTTCTCAAATCCGAATACTGGATAAGATTTAAATAGTACAGACTGCAAAACATAAGTTTTTATCGAAATTACGAATTTTGGTTTCGTTTTAAATAATAAAGGCTTATAAACAGAACTTAACATACAAATAATTTATAACTTATACAAATTTATATATCAATATCCATACTAACTCTGATTACTTAAAAATGATGTTACTTTAAATGAGGCAATAAACGCGGACTATTGGGTATTACTCCATTCATATGGGAAGGGAAACAAAGTTAAGGGTTAACCGTGTTTTTAGATTTAGACATCGCAAGTTTGACAAATTAATTTTCATAATATTCCTGCTGGTTTTTATTGAACACATCATCAAAAATACCGGGCTATAAGGGTGCTTGTTCGCAAGAATTTTGTATGCTTTTTTAACAAAATTTCTTTATTTTGTTACAGTAACTGCCCAGGCGTTTAACTGCCATTAGTTACATAAAAATATGCTGTGAAAAATTACTCATTTCAGTTATAGACAATTCACAGTTCCTAAATAGTACATTTAGTCAAATATGAAACTTTTCCTATCAATGAACAACTTGGGTATTGGGACTGGTTAAAAAAACCCAAAAAAGTCCAAAAGTTCTTTTTGTATGTGTGTGGCAAAACACATAGTTTCCCCACAAAACCCGCTTCTTTTCGAAAAGGAAAATATTAATTAATAGAAATTAACTCCATTTCTCAAAACCATTTAGATATTAAATATATTTTAGGATTACAGTTAACCTCGCAGCTTCAGTTTAAAATTTTGTAATGTTCTAATGACTTCTACTCTGTTGTAATGACTTTTAGCTGGAGAATTGTTCGATTTAAAGTTAACCCATTACTGTTAAACTTGCACTTGTAGACCCTCCTAGGATTGGTGTTAGTTCTTATGGAAGTAATGTAACTTGTGTTAAATGTAATTACCAACTCGGTGGCAACAAGTATACTATATACTAACATGTAATATATATATATATATTACATATTTATATATAGTATTTTATATTATATTACATATTTATATTTGTATCACAATATTTATATTACATAAACACTTATTTATATATGGTCTGAGAAGTGTTGTCATAATATTTTAACCACTTGTCTCCTGTATAAGAGTGTTGTAATATTCTACTCATGTACTTCTAGAAAAACGTTATTTGCTGTAACTTTATTATAAACTTTATGAATAGCAATGAAACATATTTACAATAATGACTAGAATTTCTCACGACCAAAACAAATGCATAGGAAATACTCGTACGTCAATTCCAATTAATTGGTACAAGAAAACCATTTTTAGGTTGCTAATATTAGGAAATGTCACATTTTTACAACTATTAGGCGGAGGAAAGATTGATTTTAAAAGACATTAAAAAGTTTGTGACTATTATTTTTAACTTAGATGTAATAAAATGCCTAACTTATATGCTAGTATCTAATCAAAAGCAAACTTCTGTGCAATGAAAAATAATGTTTCCGTTTAAAGGGAAGAGGTCTTATAAGCACTGAAAAAATGTCCTTTTTAATCACCACAACATTTTTTTAATTTTATAACTGTTTACAGAGAGGTCGGTGCCCGTTAAGCCTTATTCTATTCGTCCTCATGGGCAATTGGCCTGTGCGAGGATCTCATAAAACAGTATAAGGGGAAGAGTCGATACAGTACAAGATATATGATACTGACAAAGTGCTACAGTCATAGGCATAATTTGAACTTAGATTAAATCTAGAACTTAAGTTATACGTCTAAGACCACTAGGCTAGCGACACTCCCTTCTCGCACAATACGAACCAACATGTCCACCAATGTCACCCATGTTTTGAGGTTGAGTGTTAAGGAGGGCTTTGTAGTCCTAACTCCGCCTCTTTAATAAAAACATTTTTCATTTCTTCATTTTACTTAGACCTCTCCATATTTACCTTCATCATTCTTGCTAGTTCTTCGTAGTCCCTTGAGGATGTCTGAGCTTTAAGACAGAGCACCTAATTTCTGTCACAAACCCTTTTCCTTTCCAAAGCTGAGCATTACTATTGTTTAAGAACTATACATTCAGTTAATTGCTAAACAAAAGTTAACAGTAAAATAGATGATGTTACTTTTGACGAACTAGTAATCTGTTGTTTACGATGAATATTCAAACGAAACAATTCTCATTTATTTAATGAAGTAATATATAATGTTAATTATTTTAGGAGCAATGTATCATGGAAAAACATTGTAAAGTCATAGATAAGCCTTCTAGCCTGAAGCTAGGTCTTGCTCAGGTGTTAACTTTGGACAATTCGTGACAAACCATAGCAGGAAAAAACTTTTAAAAAGACAACACCCGTGGCAACCCTAGTTCACACTTCTTATACAGCGATCTTGAACTTGCTTGAGCGTGTTGCGGCATTATTTTTAAAATATAGTGTTAGAATGACACTGTCCAAAACGTCATCTCTATACGACATAAACAACGATTACGTAATTATAAAACTTCCCATTTAGGCTGATATATTGAATTAATAATATTCCCTGTAGGGGCGTTTAATCCATATACGAGTACAAAGCTTAAAGTTCTAAATAACATAAATATTAATTTTCTCTCATAGAAAAGTACTCTATTGTTAAATTGTCATGCTCACATCAAAAGGAGTGAAATCTAAAATACAAATATTAAAACTACGTTGGTTAATGGTACATTGTGGATTTTTATTTCATATCACAGACCCACAACACATATTTAATTTTCCCATGAAGGAGTTACTAACATATTTGTATATTTATTTGTATAGTTATGTAGACTCCTGAGGCGATTTTGCTGAACAATAAGTGTGTTGTGATATACAACAGAACGTCGCATGTGGTTAAGTAGGTTAGCTTTAGAAGGGAGGGGGTTTCCAAACAAGTATTAAGCCTACATCAAAACACTGGATACAGCAGGATTTGGCATCATAAAATTTCGAATATGAAGACACAGACTTTGATTTAAATCATGCTACAAATTATTCCTGCGATTTTGGAAAAGGTGTTACTGGAGTGGACGCAAATTCTTTATATCTAAAATTTAAAAATATGAATCAAAGTTGCCAAAAGAACGTCTATAGTAATAAATACACACATGGATTTAATAAAATTTTTCAGTTTAAATAGAAGAAACGTCTTATTCAACTATAAGTACTATCATTTGGTATTTTAAGTTCAAAGTATGGTACTTGGAGTCTTGTGAAACACCCTTTAGTGACAGGGTTCTAACCTTATCCAACAGGACAGACATTAGAAATTTGCTTTCCCATTAAAAAACTTCTTCCAGAAGGTTTGACTGATGGCTTTTAAGACACGTGCTATAGCAGTTTGAACAAAAAAATGAAACGTAAGTAATTTTAAATATATGGTTCGGCCCTTTAGTAACAGATAATAAATTCTTCAAAACATTTCCTTATTTCTTTGAATAAAAATATCAAAGTTTTAAACTTGCACTGCTACAAAATAAAAATTACCTGTGCTTTTTGTTCTACTAAACGCACTTTAAAATACTGTCACAATAACAAGTTGGCAGTTTATGCAGATAAGTTTGAATCAGGAATTATAGCACGGAATTAATTTGCAATACTTGATATTCTGTGCACTTACTGTCCCAGATTCAGGAGTGATCGAGCAATCTGCTAACCAGCGATTACAGATACTGCTATAAATACATTGTACGTGATTTCCATTTATAAGCAGGTTTAATTTCACTAAATAAAAGATAAAATACTGAATAATACACAAAAAGCAGAAGACATTCTTTATCTTATCACTTGAAAATTACAGACATTTAAAGATCAGGCCAAACAAATTTTCCATTTCTGGAGATAAAAATATTAAATTTTATAGTATGTATATAGCTTTTGGGAGTGACAGCTCGTTTATTTATTAAAAAAATAATTTTAACAAGATGATTTGTTAAAGCACATGTCACTTTCTTCAATTATACTAAATTCAAAAAAGGATAAGTTTCACAAGTCATAAATGAATAAAATACATGTCACTCCCAGAAGTTGTAACTCATATACGTACTGTCAATATTTTATATTCTCAACCTCATTAATTTTTATTTGAGCTTGATCACAAATTCTAGTAACATTTCTTTAGGTGTGTGTAATTTTAAATATTTTTAAATTTAGGGAAAGTTATCTTAAAGTGTTATTAATTCAATACGAAAGGTTTTTACAAAACCAAAACCAATTGAACCTCCACAAAGCATCCACCACCTTTCTTTGTTCTGTAAATAGACCCAAAAGCAAAACTCGAGTCAGGTAAACGCGCCCATTGCAGTAACAAGGGGAGCACAGATTGTCAAACGTCGAAAGGATTACGTACACCTGCTGCTCCTTATTTGGGAGCATTTGGGAGCAGTTGCGTCATTCTAACTTCTCTTTGGTTTGTAGATTTTTCGTTGAGTCTAAATAACTGGTTGTGATAAAAATAACCAACCTCATAAAGAATATTAAATTTTAACTAATACTCCTAATAAGTCCTTTTTCATCTGAGAGTTATGGAAGATGTCTGATTGTAAAATCGATAGTTAGTACGCATCCAAAATCTATTTATTATGTTACCATATTTCTGTTCCAGGTTATTCAGAAAAGTCTCATTTTGTTCTTTTTCGTTTTAATATTCAAAAGGTATTTACTTAATAAGAAATACCAAAAAGCATTTGGATACATATAAATCATATTTTTAAAATGACACGCGTTTTGATAATATTGTTTATAGATGTATTTTAAAATATCGCTGTAATAATATTGTTCTTAAGGAGATTCCAGTTAATTTGTAGATCCTCCTAGAATTTATGTCAGTTCTTATGGAAGTAATGTAATTTATGTTAAATGTAATTAAAAACTTAGTGGCAACAATTATACTACTTACTAACAAGTAGTAGATACAAATATATTGTTTCTTCTATCATGTCTTAACGGGATATTTTTAAAACCGGTTGTGTCAAATACTTATTATAATACACTGCTGTTGTTTATCTAATCGGCTAAAATATTTGTAACACTTAGATTTTAACAGATCAACTTATCCTGTTTAGACCACTTTAAATAATACATTTTTATTATCTAGTAGAATCAATATTATCGAATTAAGTCAGTTCTGATGTTTACAGCATGTATAAAATATCCACATAAAACTTAAAAAAATTACACGCATCTCTAAAAATGTGCTTTTGAATTCTTTTCGAAAACTGCAGAGGAAATCGGCTTTACCAATTCCTAAAAACCCATATCTTGGAAACCAAGTTGTTTGTAGTGTTGTATTTATCGGCACTATTGACACTTAATATTAATTCTTATTGATTTAAATTATATGTAAATATTTTAAAAATTTTAAATAGACTTTTAAATGATATAATAATAATTAGTTTGAAAGGTGGAAGAAAAATTTCACAGCCAATTATTTATCATTCTTTGTAATGACACTGACATGATTAACTTAAAAAAACATTGATAGATAGTATAAAATACATAAATTTGCGTTTTTCATGTAGGGAAAATTTATATCCACCTACTAAAATGATACTTTAAATATAAATGACACAATATATTCATATTAAGTTATGATATCATGTGGTGGATCTGTTAGGCTGGACAATAAGCACACCCAATCACTCATCACCCTGTATAACGTAACTGACATAACACATAAAAATGTCAGAATAATGATTTATATGAAAGCCATCCTTCGCCATAAAAATTGATGAGTCAACAATAATAGAGAACCATAAAATCTGTTTACGAGTAATACTATTTATATTGGTGTTTTAGAAGCTATTAACACAGTTTTATTGATTAATTTGTAAACGTTTATATTGGGGGAAAACTCATCTACTCTACTGACTTAATATACAATTTTAATTAAACGTTAATGCTGGATGTACTACTAAATATAAATCTAACTTACGAAAAATATTACAGGTTACTTCTGTTAGACGTTTTCGTAGATGGTCTTCGTATTTCCATACGAAATCAAAATTCATCCAACAAATCGGTGAAGTTACTGCCAGAGCCTACAAAGTTCCTAGAAGCTGTGAAAGTTTTTAAAAACTGTCTAAAAAATTATTGTCAGTCTTCGGGATAATCTTTTTCAAGGGTAAAATATAATTAGATCACACCATTTCAAATGAAACTTGAGCACAAGACATATTCTTTGAGATCTTCAGAGAGTCGTGCATGTATGTATGTATGTAGGTGAACAAGTACATGCCAACTGTTGTTTCAACAAACACCATTTCAAATGATCACATAATCAAATTTTATATTATTGTTTCCCGATGAAGCTGTAACCATGATTTATGTTGGATTTTAAATTTAGAAACTCAAGTCACAATGTTGTGCCTTATGGTGATTTTTAATATTAATACTTAAATTTATTATTTACTATTTAAAAAATTGAGTTCATTCAGAATACTATTCGAAGCCCAAAACTGCACATTTTATTTTCTCATATTTTTACCTCTATACTAGAGCATTTTATTTTGATTTGACACTAAAATGTGTTAGGGTAAATAAGTTTTATGTATCACCAGTGATACATACATTCGCAGCTAATTTACTCATTTAACTCAGACGTTGTACACCCCCTAGCTGTTACAAATGAGTCGTACAATAGCTGGTTAACAGTGTGAGTAACCTATTTAATTTTCTTTGTTCTCTCGTCCTCTTATTTAAAGGCATTATGTGACTCATTTGAGGGTAATCACGACATTTGCAGCAAGGCAACAATGCCGACCCAAAGAAAATATCATTTTTAAGGACAGTCAGAACCCCTTTTAAACCCTATTCTGTCCGTCCTCATGAGCCACAGGCCTGTGCGAGGATCTTATCAAACAGGATAAGGGTGAGAGACGATACAGTACAAGGTCTATGGTACTGACAAAAAGAGCTGCGGTCAAAGATAGGATTTGAACCTTCGCTATCTGTAGTCCAGATAAAACGTCCTGCGACTTAAACGGCTCGGCCACCGGCATTCCCCACAATATATACAATATATATCTGGGTATATTGTAAGCCTAAATGTTGTAAGTTTTTCTTCATTTATGGTAGAAAACTTGACTGTCCTTTAATAAAGTATATCTAATTTTAGTCTCAATTTAAAACCTACACTTACAAACTCACGAGCGTGATCGGGGTAGCCTTAAAAGTCAAGCATGTTTTTATCTTTACTTAAATTATACAAATCTAAAAGGTTGGTAGTCCTTTAACCAGAGGCTATTGCACCATTACACCACGTCCCGTTTCCAGCAAAATATCTTAAAAAGGTTGCCTTCGAGAGATTTCCAGGTTTCCAGGCATTACATTTTCAGCCTACTAAAGTTAATGGTGTGCTCGGGTTTAGAGCATTAACCACTCTGAAACAAAAGGCCGGGGGGGGTGCTGTAGAATTGACGTCTGAACACTTGTCCAATCTATATCAGTCTTATATTAATCAATTTCCCTTGAATGAATGGAATAATTGCATGATTAAAATCAACTGGCAAACACCACTTGGTATCAAATGCATTCTATCGTTTGAGTAGATGACGAAACGTTTGAAAAACGTTGTTAGAAGTAAAATATAACAAATAAATAAAGGTTAAATAATAAAATCGTACACATTTAAAATTAAAAGGATTAAACGTACAACATTTTAAAATATTGTTACGATGTGTTAAAAATATCGTTTAAACCATAAGTTCAAACCAATTCCAATATATTGTAATTTTAACAGACCAAAGTAGTATAATTTATAATTGGCCTATAGTTACAATAAATTCATTTTCGGCCTTTTATCTTAAACTGTTTTAAACATATACTGTACAATACTATCTGTTTCCTAGCTTTTAAGTTTTTTCATTCCCAATTAAATAACAGAAATAGATTATATAAATAATATTAATAGGGTTGAAAAATAACTCTTGTTAAATACTGAAGTTTCCAAAGTCTTATCAGTGATTGTCTAATGTGTATATTAAAAACATTAAGTTAAGAATATTCTTACAGTTTTTATGTAACCTTTTACCAAGAGCTTGTGCACAAAAATATCTAAATGGAGGTATGAGCTACATGGAATAAAAGGAATCTTGTTCGGGATCCCAGAATGTCCGTAAACAGAGAGCGTGACTATATATGTGAAGGTAACGTTTTCATCGATATGCAAGAGATGTTCTATCTCACAACATAAATACCACGCTATCTGTAGATGTCTCCCTAAAAGAATAGGTTTGACTTGGTAGTGCTATATCAACATTGGTAACTTTTTTGTAAACAATTATTAGTTCTCTACATTACACAAAAATAAATAGAAAATATGGGATTAAGGAATTTTACTTTGAGTAAACTCTGTATCCTGTGTGGATACGCTAAGAATAATTTTTAATGATCATAAAATGATATTTAAGTATTTAAACTGTGAAAATATTGAATAGATTATTGAATATAACAATTATTGACCGTGTTTTTAGACATTTTACTTGCATCGGAAATTATATTTCTAAGAGATACTTCTAAAAAGGTTATATAAATAAGTTAGTTAAAATACCTAAAAATCTGAAGTATACAAAGTAGAAATATTTCAGCGCTTATTAGCTGTTGTTAATGATAGGACAATAAGCAGCGGTTATACATATTCCGTGTTTGCTATTGCTATAAAAATAACAAGAAATCAATAAAACATGTGCAATTAAAATAATTGTTAGATAAGACTATTTATATATTTATATTTATATTATATTTATCTTAAAAATACGACAAGTTATAGGTAATTGTGTCTGTTCAAAGT
The DNA here is from genome assembly GCF_021130785.1 of Homalodisca vitripennis. Classification (NCBI taxonomy): domain Eukaryota; kingdom Metazoa; phylum Arthropoda; class Insecta; order Hemiptera; family Cicadellidae; genus Homalodisca; species Homalodisca vitripennis. The sequence continues at coordinate 160,054,673 of NC_060215.1, forward strand.
TGTGGATTGGCTGATTTCACGATCTGGGATTTCGGAAAAATGTGTACTATTTCTCTTAGGTTTACCTAAATGGCACAATGGTGTATAAAAGATTTTATAACGATAATATATATATATATATATATATATATATATATATATATACGTTGTACGATTTATATATATATAAAACACATTTAGTCCTTGTCTACTCTTTTAAAACCCAAAAGGCTTTTCGAATCAAATGTATCCTTTGTATAACAAAATTTGTTTCATTATAATATTAACCTTAAATAAATAATGAGTGAAATTAATGTTGTAATTCACTCCTCGAGCTCAGATAACCAAGATGACTTGCGTATGTTACATAAATCCTTTACAAAGAGGAGGAGATACAAGTCTCGCATTACCATTTAAACTGTATTTTCCCTCATGCATCAGTAATCCCCAGTTATCCCATGCAATTTCCCCAGTTATACCTCGAAATGCTCGCATGTTTTATTTATTCTCTCGAGACCTCATCTACAAATTGGTGATGAACACTTACAAATAATGTACACAAAAATGTGTGCTCCTTTTACAGACAAAACAAAACATGAGTTTCATTTTTATGTGTATGTGTATAATACACAAAATAGATTGGATTCTTGTAAAGCAATCCTCGTTTTAATTTTAAAACAATATTTAACTTAGCTAGCAATAAATAATCCGCTTTTGTCGTTTATTTCCACCGATTTGGTGTATTGGTAAATTATTTGTTTTTACTAAACGACTGATGGCTCTTAAAGGAAAGTGATGTATAAAAGATATTAAAACTTAGAAAATCTTCGAATAAAAACACATATTAGATACAAGCAATTTAAATCAAGTAGGTTTTAAGAAACGAATTCTAATTGAACGGTTTTTGAATTTTTTTTCATTAATTAAAGTTTAAATATTTTAGTGGAAAGAATTTAATAGAATCGATTAATTATATCTAAGTATCTTTATTTTTATTAGTATGAGAATTTTTCAATATAAACTAAGTCAATGGGTGATCACAACCGGAACTGTAGTAAAAGTTCAATTTAAATGAACTGTTATACGATAAATGTGTATTTGTTTTATCTTTATTTTTGTACAAAATCTAAATTCACAATTATCCATTTCTTGTAAGAATACTGTATTGGAATTACAAATAATATATCTGGAGAGATAAAAATAAATCTTTGATAAACCTTAAACGGTAGGAAGCAGGGAAGAGATATATTCTAGGAAACGTTACTAAGTGAACGAAAGAACGCAATATGTGATAGAAATAACTGATTATTGAAAGTATTGCCCTAACTTCAAATATTTAAAAAAAACTACATTCATGGAAAGAGAGAAAACTCTAACGTTTTACAGATGTGAATGGTCTAAAAATTGTATATGTTTAATGGTTAAAACACGTTCGGAAATATGGAAAACCATTATAAATTTTAGACGTTAAACGCATTTTAAAGATAAAAATTTTTGACCAGCCCTCTTTAATTCAACATGTCTTTGGTGAGGTTAAATTTCAAAGAGATTTATACTCAAATTATACCATCCTAATTCTTGTAATGAACAGAGTTTTCCTCATAATTTATTCTGCCTATGGTATTCATATATCTCTCAAAATGTATCATATTAAAGTTTGTATTAAAAGAATTCAGAAAACGTGCAAATATAATGGCCAGTTTGGGGAAAGGTTCGTCATTATGTTCCTTTTGCAATGATAGTGAGACGGAGTAAACATAAAGTCACTCCACAAAAGTAAACTTAAATTTGTACGATTGGGATTCTAGAGGTTTAAGTAACTAATCATAGAGCCATAGATTATTGGTTTGACAGTTTAAATCTTCTTCGTCGCTGACTGTTCTAGATTACTTCAGACATTGATGTTGATTCCAGATTCTACGAGTCAAGTCTGTTATAACTTTAGACTTCAGACGCTGCACTAAGTGGAAGGTGAAGTGGAGCTGAACTTGACATTCGTAATGAATCGACCCTTTCCACCATTGATCTTCGTTGTGTGTGGTTTTAAATGTAACGAGATATAATAAATTTTTTATTTATCTACCCAAAGTAAAATGTTCACGATAAAACTTTGCCTGACTAGTTTATCTGCATTTTTCAAATTATTTAAAGTTTACTATTGGTGAAGACGGATAGGTGAATACTTTTAAAATTTTTTTATTAAATCACAGTTCGTCAAAATTTCCAAATAATGTATATTGAATAGAGTAATATAGATCTAGTATTCAGATTATTTATATTTAATCACTGATTGGTTATAACACCACTTATCCTCAAAAAGCTTTCCTAGGAAAATACTTGCAACAAAGTAAATTACGTCGTGGCTCAAAAATGAAATATATCACTAAAATAGCTTTCTTAACAAACCGAAATTGAAGAAAAATTTTTAAATATAGTTCAAAACAAATCAACAAATTTAATTTGATAATCATAACTGAATAAAGTTAGAATTAGAATTTGTATGTGCCACGTGAAAACATTCTATTATAGTTAGCACAGCTTTAATGTAAAACTAAAATATAGCTGATGCCACAATAACTTAAGTGTATTAACTGTTCAATCGGTTCAGAATAACTTGACGCCCCGAGACTCAGGTAATGCACGGCAATATAAGATTGAAAAATACACAATTGCATTGTATTGATACGGTGACGATAGCGTTATCTAATCAAAATGCAGTTTTCCTAACAATATATATATATATATATATATATATATATATATATATATATATATATATATTTTTTTTTAGGCATTCGAACTTGTTGTAATTAGTAGAGCACCTATCTTGTAAAAGTAATACAGACATTTCCTAGAAGTGATTGTAATAGAAATATGCATAGGCAATCTATTGAACACTTACTTTTGGTATACACGAACGGAAACTTCCTCTCAGCTAACTTCCTGTCATAGCCACAGAACCGCAAATTCTTAGGAAATCTATTTAACACTTACTTTTAGCATAGATGAACGGAAACTTTCTTTTTTTTAACGCAGGGGGAATGCATTTGCGCACGGAGTGTGGGACTCCCTTGCGGACTACCCACTAAACCCCCTACGGGCCACGGAGGGCCCAGGCCGGAACCCTTTCGGATGACATCTTGCCTGGTCCGTGTGTCTTATGTCCCTACCAGGACAAAGCTACTTGTTTCGGAAGCTAGGGGTCAGCCAGGCATCCGTCTTCACGCCTCTGATGAAGGATCGCATGTAAATGAGTGGTGACTGCATTCCAGGCGTCCTCACTTTGCAGCATCATCTCCACAATGGTCTCTGCCGAAACATCGCCAACTGTGGTGGCGAGCGTTCGCCTGGCCTCGATGAAGCGCCCGCAAGCGAAGAAGGTGTGATGAACATCATCATCATCTTCCTCCGGGCAGTAAGCACACCGAGGCGACCTGACTTTTCCCATCCTGTAGAGGTACTTCCTAAAGTAACCGTGCCCCGTCAGTGTACCGATTGTATTAAATAATAATTCTGGTGTAACTGGATTACGGGTGGAAGAGGTAGGCCCAGAAGAATGATAAGGACTGGGCAGTACAAAAGAGGCTGCTATCAGCGAGGCGCGCATCGCATATGGCAGTGTTTGATAACGAAATTGAGAAGTGTGGTGAAGTAGACGTGCCGTAACTCCCGTCTCAGTAGATCGGAAGTTATAGTAACGAGTAGACTTTGAAAGTGCTTAGAGTTAATCTTTTGCTAATCGTAATCGAACCTGCGGGTAAGTGAACCTTTTAACTGGAGTCCAGTCAATATTCATTCTTAGTTATGTTGAATAATTTTGGGGAAAGAAATATTGTAAAAATTAAATTTAATGGGAATTTAGGAACTTGTCCTTTTGATCTGTGCAATATAAAACTTGTTGGTGCAGTGAGCACATGTATATAAAGTTTTATGTAAAAATACTAAAAGAGTTTTGTGGTTGTTACAGATGCTTTCAGCAATATTTTTAATTCTCCAGCACTGAAGAATTTTTAATTTTCTAACACTGAAAAGAAGTAATATTTAAAGTAAAGTAAAGAAAATTAGTATCAAATATAATTTAATTTTGAAGATAAATTAAAGTGAAGAATTGCCAGATCAGATTAGAGAGTGAAAGATTTCAATTTTGAAAATTGAATAAAAGACAAGCTGTAAGAACTTTGTAAATTTTTGGAGTGACGAATATATTTACAAGTTTGAATTTAAAAGTTATGAAGAAGTTTTTATTTTAATTTGAAATCCAGTAATTAATTTCAAGAAGAAGTTTTATTTTAGTTTGAACTTTATTAATTTCAGAATGTTTACGTTTTCCTTTTTTGAACCTTCACAAAAATTTAAATTTCAAATCTAACCCCTCATGTGCCAGTAAAACGGTACTGACACAGGTAGAAATCTATCTGCCCGTGGCCAAGATCTATCCAGGACTTAAGCTCTCGAATGAGACGGAAAGTCCAGCGACCGTCTGAACGGAAAGTTGCTCTCACCTTACATCCAAGTATAAGCCTTAGCCAAGGCTTCAAACTATACTTGTTATTGAGATCTGCTACTTCTTGTATTTTTAAATGAGAACAACAAAAAATGAAATAAGTAAAAGGTTTTATAATCCAATTCCATTAATGTTTATTTTAATAATTTACCTAAAAAATACAAAAAAAGATGTGTAATGGACTAGTTTTGTATTATTTCTTTTTAAACTCTTTTGTCGTGCGAGCTGTTCCATCGACGTAATTACCTTATCATATGCTATATTTAACTATCTATGGTTGTTTATGAATAAATCTTATCAAACTAGTATATATAAAACAATGAAAAGAATTACTATGCACAATACCGTACAACTGTGCTTAGAAAAAAACAAAAACATTTACGTAGTATTTCAATTATCTAGAAATGGTTTGAAAAATCACTAAGCGAGTATTTAATTATTGTTACAACTTACCTAGCTCTTACATAAACAAAGCGAAGGAGACGTTTTGATATATTTAACGTAGTACTACTTTAATATTCTTTTATTTTAATTAAATGTTAATAATTAGATTATTGTCATAAAATATCACTTTCTCTTATTAAAATAAACAAGTAATTGTTTCCAGTAAATTTAATGCAGCATTTTGAATACTTAGATAAAAAATAAGTAACATTAGAGGGAATAATTAGATTATTGTCATAATTTAATTGATTGCAGTGAATGTAACGCAGCATTTCAATACTTTGCTGGTAAATGAGGATTACTGTTATAATGTATATATTTCTACGATTAGAATTGACAACGCACATTATTTACCGTAAGTTTTATGCAGCATTCCAATGCTTCAGTGTGGAAAAAAAATTATAATTTATAATGATAATTTATTTCAGACTAAAATAAAAGGAAAAGGACTGTCACACGTGACCGCATCATAACAACGAGGATCAAACTTGGTTGTGTCGGAGCACACTTGTGACGTAAAAGCGTTGCAATCCGCGGATTTATATGTGTTGTGTACATCGGTATAGCCACATATCTCACTCAATCCAACGTTGTTATTCTGTTGTTTTCTATATGTTTGTGCTGTCGCACTGATTCCGGTATTATGCTACTGGGTTTAATTGAAAGCTTTAGAGTCTAAACATGTATTCAAGGGGATTTGAGAAAAATCTATGGTTTATTGAGCTTATTGTTTACTGCTTTCAGTATTTGCTTTTATAATGGTCACCTTTAGTTTATTGCTTGTTCCAGGACATGCCGTTCCAATTTTTTTTTAAATAGAAGAAGGAGAAGTGTTGAGGAAGGTCAATGGTCGGAAAAGTAAGTGCGACGGTCTCATAAAGGATTTAAGCCTACACTTTCTCCAGCACTGATTTGCTGATAGTTTCACACCAGAGACCACTCGACCATCGGCACTCCTAATTAACTGGTTTGTTAATAACAACACTATACTTCCTAGTATACTTCAGAGGACGGCTGTAAGAGTGGCTGACAGTGGTAATAATATTAATGTCTATAGTGTTGCTAGGCTGAACGTGAGGAAATGCTGTCCCCTGGCCGCTCTCACTAGAAAGTGTGGACCGAGCTGGCTCCTTTTCTACTCAACATGAATATCCTGTCACTCCAGAAGCAAGCGCAAAGGTCCTTTCGAACGAAGTCCAATGAGACGTTTCTCAGCTTCTTGTCATGAGTAACAAACATTCACATTAAGGATATCATTCTCTTTAGTGATATTTGTGAAAATCAGACTTCACCAGAGGATAGTTTTTAATAAAAATACAATAAAACGTACAATATTTTTTTAAATCTTGTTGAGTCCGTATTCGCGTTTTGACCAAACAGATTTTCCGGTCATTTAAACTCAGCAAAGTCGACCCAAAGAAAATATAATTTTTAAAGACAGTCAGAACCCCTTTTAAGCCTTATTCTGTCCGTCCTCATAGGCAATTGGCCTGTACGAGGATCTTATCAAACAGGATAAGGGGGAGAGACGATACACTACAAGGTCTATAGTACTGATAAAACGAGCTGCGGTCACATATAGGACTATAACATTCGCTATCTCTACTTCAAATAAAAAATCCTGCGTCTTAAAAGGTTAGGCCACCGGCATTCCCAAAAATATATGCAATATATATCTGGGTATATTGTAAGCCTAAATGTTGTAAGTTTTTCTTCATTTATGGTAGAACACTTGACTGTCCTTTAATAAAGTATATCTAATTATAGTCTCATATTTAAAATCTACATTGAAAAACTCAAGGGCGTGATCGGGGTAGCCTTAAAAAACAAGCATATTTTTATCTTTTCTTAAGGGCAGTCTGACCGAAGAATTTTTTTTGTGTGTCTTTTAGTTTATAACACTTTATTTTTCTTTGAAATCTCCTCTTTCTAACGATATATAACACATATGGTGCAGAAAATTCTAAATAAGTGAAAAAAATTATTTAAAATAACCTTGCACACCAAAAAGTCGATCTAGCCCCGCTACTATAGTCAGACTCATAAAAGCAACCCGTGAAAATGATACCTATGACCACACCAAGCACTTCCATTTGCCTGAGGTGATACTTCAAGAGATCAAACCTATATTCAGGGATCTTGCCAAGCCAGAACTGTTGCAAAAAATGTCTCAGAGGTAAATCCCAAAACCCCAATGAATCTTTGAACAATGTTATCTGGAGTAAAATACCTAAAAGAACATTTGTAAATCATGAAACCCTGAAATTTGGTGTATTTGAAGCTGTTTTGACATTCAACAGTGGACATTTAGCTAAAGTAAAATTAATGGAACACTTAACCCTACAAATTGGAAGGAATTTATTTCAAACTGCAAGGCGTCTCGATTTCGACCGTGTTTCCAAAGCTGAAAAAGCTGTTTCCGATATGGAAAAAAAATTAGACAGTCAAGAAATGTTGCCAAAAGGAAGTTAGAGTACTTGTATGAGGCGGAAGATGATCCAGCCAATCCTAGTTACTGTGCTGGACATTATTAAAAGTAAAAAAAAAAAATTATTTATTACATATATTTTTTTGTTTTTTGCTGTTTACAGAAACTTAAATTTTTTAAAACTGTAACTGTATAAAACCTACACCGATTGAGATATCTTAATGAAATTTTAAACACACATTCCTTGGCTAAAACACTAGTGCCCAAGGAGATGGTTTTGGGATATAATTATCCTAATTTGATTTAAAAATATTTATATATTAAAATTTTAAATTTTTAAACACAAAAATTTTAAAATTCATAATTTATTTATTAAAAGAAAAAAAACTAAAGACCTCTCCTAGGGCACTAGAAAAATACATGATCTTCAAAATAAAACCAAAAGCAGTAAGCTACCTTAAATAGTTTTCAAGTTATGCAACATATAGTTAACATTGCGTTCTTATGGGAGTCGGACTCCCCTTAAATTATACAAATCTAAAAGGTTGGTAGTCGTTTAACCAGAAGCTATTGTAACATCACATGACTTCCTGTTGTCCATTAAACTCTCTTAAAATGGTTGCCTTCGAGAGATTTCCAGGTTTCCAGGCATTACATTTTCAGCCTACAAAATGTAATGGTGTGCTCGGGTTGAGAGCAATAACCATTAGTTAGATGGCCAAAGTCTGATTTTATTGAATAATAATACTTATATCCTAAAAATAATATTTATAAAGTTGTTATTTAAGGGTTTTTACAAAAGGTACATAATTTAAAGTCGGTCAGCACTTTAGACATAAGAAGTGCGTTTATAACAAGAAGCCGGATATCCTTCTTCAAATAAAGGGGGATAAATATAGCAGCTATATAAGTGTATAATCATAGGAAAATGTTCTTCTCGAAAATATACGGTTAAAGTGAAATCGAATGAAGCTCTTTGTTGGAATTTAAATATATCAGATTGGTAGAAATGTGCAATAACAGAGAAGCTATTGATCTGAACTTAAATAAGGAGCGCTGTGGACAAAGAGGCTTTGTTACTCTGAGCAATGAACTCTAGACTGAACCACGTGAACTCTGGGAAATTAGTTATGGAAAGTGAAATAATCGATTAATTAAAATTTTGTGGTCTTTCAAATAACTGCTCAAAATAAACTAAACACAAGTCATGATTATTTGGTGTGCCTAAATTTAATTAGACATCATAGTAATAACAACCGTTGTTTTGAAAAGTTGTTACCATGTTTGTTTAACATATACGTTTGGTTGCGTTATTTATTACACTTTCTATGAAATTATGCTGTGAAAAACTATTTTACTTGTGGTGGAGTAGATTTGTTACTAAAGTCATGCAGCACTAAAATGTCAGCCATGATTAGTTTAAGTCTTGACCGTTTCGATTATATAAACATTATTGAAGATGTTCGAAGAAATTTTACTATTAATTGTTTCAAATAATCACATTTATATTCCAAGAAGCTTTTTTATGAAATATTTATATCATTAAAATATGTATCAAACACTTTTTTATTATCATTGTTTATGATTATATTAGTATTATTTCTGATGCGCCAAAACATTACTAAGCTGTTCTAACTGCACCGAAAGAAATTTATACCCTTTGCTTTAAATACGTTTTGAATAACCAGTTATAAATATACTTTTCAAATACAAAATATGTCTGTACACATTTTTCATTACACATATACAAATATGATACAAATATCATTACACATTTTTAAGTATGTTTAATGATATAGATGTTCGACTATAGCAAGTGAATAATGACCAAAGTCTGTTATTAGATGTTACGACAATTCTGCTTATTAAACATTAACTTGAACATTTTCCGATCAATTCGTTATTGTATCACTACATAACCAAAATAATATATGGCTTATTTTTTAATTTACTCCAAATGATTGAATCAGAAGTTTCAATTGTAATATCTGCTCGATTATCCCATCATTATCAGGCAAACTGACAAATCTGAATCAGCTATGGATTAGTTTCTTGTAATTTCAACTTCTTAAGACTTATACTCACACCGGTATATGCCAGTAATATAATGTACTTATAGAGTAACTTATAACGTTGCATATATTCAATCAAGTATCATGGAATATTGCCCAGAAATCAGAGTTATTTTACCTGTAATAAACACTGTTTCACTCTCATACCTCAGACCCCCAAAACTGCTCATTGAATAATGAGTAAGTCCAATTATGAATATAATAACACATAGCCTAACTTTGCCAAACAGAAGTCGTAACGCTGCTGACGTCAATATATATATATATATATATATATATATATATATATATATATATATATATATATATATATATATATTAAAAGCTAGGATTATCTATTTGTAGTCGTCATAGTTTAAAACATTTAATACTCAGCAAAAAAAAAATAACGTAACATAGTTGATATTTTTATCACACACGGATATTTAGTATGACACGATATCGCAGCCAGCAGAAGACAGCAAAGTCCAATTATTCTTGGATGGATCATAAAATTGGTATATCTTCCAATAATAATTTATATCATTTCGCTGTTATTCAGAAGTAAGTTGCAAGCAAACCCTCTAGCAGATGCTAGTATAATAATGTTGTATACATATTATGGATTCGTATGATTATATTTTTTTGATTTTAATTGTGGTAACTTCTGTAATGTACAAATTTATTGAGTAAGCTAATTTCTTCCATTATTTAAGTGAATTAAATACTATTTAAGAATTTATTATTGGTTATTTAAATAATATGAAAATGCTCGTATACATTCCAGAAGGTCTCAGGACTATTAAGGTCCATTAACAAAGCAGTTGCTTGTTTAGGATAGTTTCATGTGGCTTTTCTCGCTAATGTACAAGTAGTAGTAAGTGAGCTAGCAAGAAATTAGAGTCAAACTTTGGTGGTTCTTGACATGCCTAAGGGAAGGTCCGCTATCAAATTGCTAGTTTAGCAGTAAGATTCGTTTATATGATATTTTTTCATCTGAAACTTTTCGGTAAGACTTATTCTCACCACAAAACTTATTAACACAAAAATGTTAATAAATCAAGGTAACTTTCTATATTTCAACTAAGAAGAAGTAATGTATCTTAATTTTGTTTCAAAAACTTGAGCATTTCTGTTTCTTAGCGTATCCTAGGACCCTGATCTGGAACTTTCTGTTACAATTCACAAGCCTCTCGCTATCCTAAATCTGTTTACAACAATTTTATAAATCATGATGTTGAATGTGAGTGAGAACGGGGTATAATTTAGTAATTATTAGAAACTATAATAATTATGATAGTATTTCAATTAGTGTTGACCAAATATCTCGGAGAAACAATAAAATCACGTAATGAGTATAACTAATTTATTGAATTAAACATTTCATTTGAATGTATTTTCCGTTGTAGTTATAAGAAACAAAACCAATTTCAAATTTTAATGCCAAATTATCGTAGAATTCCTTTATCGTGTGCGATGTAAATCCATCCATAGGATCCGTTGTCATCCACGCCTACTCAACAAACATGCACATTGAATTAAAAAATGTATAACATTTGATAACAAACATATTTTTGTAACTTATCATACTTAAGTAACCAACCCCTGCTACATTTATTACTTATATATAACTCACTCAAAATCATACTATTTTTCAAGACACCTCTTCTAAGGAATACATTATCTTTTATAAAGCCGGGGATAGAACAAGCAAGAAGAGCAACGGTTGGTATGCTGGTCACGTATACCATTCTTTAACCTCTGGTAAGTTTGTTCTATATAAAACTGTACTATATATTCATATTATAAGACGTAAGACTTGTCTAATTAAACATTGCTGGATGGCATATTACAAAGCAGATAGTAATAACATATCCTACAGAAATATTTTACTCTCGTACTAAATACAGTACAATATGTATTCTTCATGCATTGATAATTATGTCAGTCATTAAGAACTGGACTCTTATAAATTAAAAGTGGTGGGGTCTTTCTTCCCAAAACTGTGGAATGAAGTAAAAGGAAAGGTAAGACAATATTGCTGTGTCTATACATTTATTATAAACATAATAAATTTAAGATTATAAATCAAGAAAAGTACCTAATTCCAAAGCAGTATAAGTTATTGTTCATCCTGTACATATAGGTTGCATGTTGTTATTCATAAAAGATTGAGTTAGTGAAGAATCTTTTCTTACACTATGGAATATAGAGAATCCTTTCAATCATTGTAGAAATTCAAACTACAGAGGCCATTTCAAATAATTTCATTCATTTTAGTATACATTCTAGAATTGCTACCACAAAATTTCACCTACTTTCTTCTAAATTGTCATATTGACTTAATCCTTACCTATATTGAAGTGACTACTTATTTTGGCGAGCTAATGTATGTTTTGCACGGGGAAAACACTTTCGTTTTCGCGTCGCCGAACGTCACATCACGCACGTTCTTCCCTCTTATGTTTAAACGAAACAATGAAACAAAAAATATAGAGAACATTTTCGTCCCGTGAGGCTTAGGTGTGACTATATATTTACCAAACACAAAACTCACAATAAAAATCTGTGTGATCAGATGCTAGACATAAATGTTTGAAAAAGATTATCGTCCGTTTTCATAAAAATAAAGCGAATAACACAAAATATTTAAATGTTGTTGTTGTAATTTGTTATTAGCTTAGTTAACAACTAGGTTAGTATTATTAAATACTAATCGGTATTGATAAAAGTATATCTGCCCAATTAATGAAACGAAACTTCTTATGTCTGTTATTGTAGCATTTAACGGTGACAAATATCTGATATCCTGTAATCCCTTCATATCATCCATCGTAAACAACGAAATTTAAACAAAGGATCAAATCCTTTAAAGTCATGTGACTTACAGGGAACTATTTATTAAGTTTGTCTACTCAAAATATGAAAAATATTTTAATTAAAATATGTAAGGTTGATCACACTGTATCATGCAGCTTAGTATAAATAACTTGTATTACAAATGTTGATAACGCAAATTAATAATCTCAAAATTGATATTGTTTGAATAAGGTAAAACTTATATCTTCGCACAATACACGTTTAAAATCACTTAGGCGTATTGATGAAAAAATTCCTTATCAAAAGATATAAACACAAAACATACTTGGCCTTACCTAATTCAAAGAATATTATAAATCAGCCATATAACAAGTACCCACCATACATACAAAACGAAAATCCCGGTATGTTTTAAACTAGAATTAACCGTAATTTGGTACACATTTATTCAAAATTAGTTTGCAATTATTTCCAATGCTTGTATTTAAAAAGTTGGTTGTGAATAATATTAATCATCGTCTACCAAATATCTGCAATGACAGGAAAAGTTATTTGTTTCAACATAACGTACTATAAGAAATATTATAGAATGCTATTGTAATTGGTTTTAAAAATTTAACGTTCACATTAACATAAAAGACTAACAGATTTTTAAACACATCAAAATCAGCACAGATTGAAATGATATTATATTTGTTGTCGCAATTAAATATTGGGACGTCAAATGGCAAATTATACTCCGAAAGTTTTAACACCGAGTTGCCTATGAACAATAATGATTATTGTTCCAATTATATATTAAAGATCTAGAAATAAATACAGTTGCACGTATTAATATGTTTCCGGATTTATGTTCATGCAGTACTCCAGTAGTATTAGATGGAGTTCTAAGAATACCCAGGGATAACAATTCTAAGAAGGTTTGTACTTGGAGTAAATGTGAACGGTTAAGTCTCGGTCGTCACAGTGCAGTTAACACACAGACATAGACGATACTACAGCTGAGTAGAAATGTTTACTTCTAGAAAGTCCTGGTTTAGTGAATGTTTACGTATAACAATTCTAAGAAGGGTTGTACTTTGAGTAAATGTGAACGGTTAAGTCTCGGTCGTCACAGTGCAGTAAACACAATGACAGAGACGACACTACAGCGGGGTAGAAATGTTTACTTCTAGAAAGTCCTGGTTTAGTGAATGTTTACGTATAACAATTCTAAGAAGGGTTGTACTTTGAGTAAATGTGAACGGTTAAGTCTCGGTCGTCACAGTGCAGTAAACACAATGACAGAGACGACACTACAGCGGGGTAGAAATGTTTACTTCTAGAAAGTCCTGGAGTAGTGAATGTTTACGTATAACAATTCTAAGAAGGGTTGTACTTTGAGTAAATGTGAACGGTTAAGTCTCGGTCGTCACAGTGCAGTAAACACAATGACAGAGACGACACTACGGCGGGGTAGAAATGTTTACTTCTAGAAAGTCCTGGAGTAGTGAATGTTTACGTATAACAATTCTAAGAAGGGTTGTACTTTGAGTAAATGTGAACGGTTAAGTCTCGGTCGTCACAGTGCAGTAAACACAATGACAGAGACGACACTACGGCGGGGTAGAAATATTTACTTCTAGAAAGTCCTGGTTTAGTGAATGTTTACGTATAACAATTCTAAGAAGGGTTGTACTTTGAGTAAATGTGAACGGTTAAGTCTCGGTCGTCACAGTGCAGTAAACACAATGACAGAGACGACACTACAGCGGGGTAGAAATATTTACTTCTAGAAAGTCCTGGAGTAGTGAATGTTTACGTATAACAATTCTAAGAAGGGTTGTACTTTGAGTAAATGTGAACGGTTAAGTCTCGGTCGTCACAGTGCAGTAAACACAATGACAGAGACGACACTACGGCGGGGTAGAAATGTTTACTTCTAGAAAGTCCTGGAGTAGTGAATGTTTACGTATAACAATTCTAAGAAGGGTTGTACTTTGAGTAAATGTGAACGGTTAAGTCTCGGTCGTCACAGTGCAGTGAACACAATGACAGAGACGACACTACAGCGGGGTAGAAATATTTACTTCTAGAAAGTCCTGGAGTAGTGAATGTTTACGTATAACAATTCTAAGAAGGGTTGTACTTTGAGTAAATGTGAACGGTTAAGTCTCGGTCGTCACAGTGCAGTGAACACAATGAGGGAGACGACACTACGGCGGGGTAGAAATATTTACTTCTAGAAAGTCCTGGAGTAGTGAATGTTTACGTATAACAATTCTAAGAAGGGTTGTACTTTGAGTAAATGTGAACGGTTAAGTCTCGGTCGTCACAGTGCAGTAAACACAATGACAGAGACGACACTACAGCGGGGTAGAAATATTTACTTCTAGAAAGTCCTGGAGTAGTGAATGTTTACGTATAACAATTCTAAGAAGGGTTGTACTTTGAGTAAATGTGAACGGTTAAGTCTCGGTCGTCACAGTGCAGTAAACACAATGACAGAGACGACACTACAGCGGGGTAGAAATATTTACTTCTAGAAAGTCCTGGAGTAGTGAATGTTTACGTATAACAATTCTAAGAAGGGTTGTACTTTGAGTAAATGTGAACGGTTAAGTCTCGGTCGTCACAGTGCAGTAAACACAATGACAGAGACGACACTACAGCGGGGTAGAAATATTTACTTCTAGAAAGTCCTGGAGTAGTGAATGTTTACGTATAACAATTCTAAGAAGGGTTGTACTTTGAGTAAATGTGAACGGTTAAGTCTCGGTCGTCACAGTGCAGTAAACACAATGACAGAGACGACACTACAGCGGGGGTAGAAATGTTTACTTCTAGAAAGTCCTGGAGTAGTGAATGTTTACGTATAACAATTCTAAGAAGGGTTGTACTTTGAGTAAATGTGAACGGTTAAGTCTCGGTCGTCACAGTGCAGTAAACACAATGACAGAGACGACACTACGGCGGGGTAGAAATGTTTACTTCTAGAAAGTCCTGGAGTAGTGAATGTTTACGTATAACAATTCTAAGAAGGGTTGTACTTTGAGTAAATGTGAACGGTTAAGTCTCGGTCGTCACAGTGCAGTAAACACAATGACAGAGACGACACTACGGCGGGGTAGAAATATTTACTTCTAGAAAGTCCTGGAGTAGTGAATGTTTACGTATAACAATTCTAAGAAGGGTTGTACTTTGAGTAAATGTGAACGGTTAAGTCTCGGTCGTCACAGTGCAGTAAACACAATGACAGAGACGACACTACGGCGGGGTAGAAATATTTACTTCTAGAAAGTCCTGGAGTAGTGAATGTTTACGTATAACAATTCTAAGAAGGGTTGTACTTTGAGTAAATGTGAACGGTTAAGTCTCGGTCGTCACAGTGCAGTAAACACAATGACAGAGACGACACTACAGCGGGGTAGAAATGTTTACTTCTAGAAAGTCCTGGAGTAGTGAATGTTTACGTATAACAATTCTAAGAAGGGTTGTACTTTGAGTAAATGTGAACGGTTAAGTCTCGGTCGTCACAGTGCAGTGAACACAATGAGGGAGACGACACTACAGGGGGTAGAAATATTTACTTCTAGAAAGTCCTGGAGTAGTGAATGTTTACGTATAACAATTCTAAGAAGGGTTGTACTTTGAGTAAATGTGAACGGTTAAGTCTCGGTCGTCACAGTGCAGTGAACACAATGACAGAGACGACACTACGGCGGGGTAGAAATATTTACTTCTAGAAAGTCCTGGAGTAGTGAATGTTTACGTATAACAATTCTAAGAAGGGTTGTACTTTGAGTAAATGTGAACGGTTAAGTCTCGGTCGTCACAGTGCAGTAAACACAATGACAGAGACGACACTACAGCGGGGTAGAAATGTTTACTTCTAGAAAGTCCTGGAGTAGTGAATGTTTACGTATAACAATTCTAAGAAGGGTTGTACTTTGAGTAAATGTGAACGGTTAAGTCTCGGTCGTCACGGTGCAGTGAACACAATGACAGAGACGACACTACTACGGCGGGGTAGAAATATTTACTTCTAGAAAGTCCTGGAGTAGTGAATGTTTACGTATAACAATTCTAAGAAGGGTTGTACTTTGAGTAAATGTGAACGGTTAAGTCTCGGTCGTCACAGTGCAGTAAACACAATGACAGAGACGACACTACAGCGGGGTAGAAATATTTACTTCTAGAAAGTCCTGGAGTAGTGAATGTTTACGTATAACAATTCTAAGAAGGGTTGTACTTTGAGTAAATGTGAACGGTTAAGTCTCGGTCGTCACAGTGCAGTGAACACAATGACAGAGACGACACTACAGCGGGGTAGAAATATTTACTTCTAGAAAGTCCTGGAGTAGTGAATGTTTACGTATAACAATTCTAAGAAGGGTTGTACTTTGAGTAAATGTGAACGGTTAAGTCTCGGTCGTCACAGTGCAGTAAACACAATGACAGAGACGACACTACAGCGGGGTAGAAATGTTTACTTCTAGAAAGTCCTGGAGTAGTGAATGTTTACGTATAACAATTCTAAGAAGGGTTGTACTTTGAGTAAATGTGAACGGTTAAGTCTCGGTCGTCACAGTGCAGTGAACACAATGACAGAGACGACACTACGGCGGGGTAGAAATATTTACTTCTAGAAAGTCCTGGTTTAGTGAATGTTTACGTATAACAATTCTAAGAAGGGTTGTACTTTGAGTAAATGTGAACGGTTAAGTCTCGGTCGTCACAGTGCAGTAAACACAATGACAGAGACGACACTACAGCGGGGTAGAAATATTTACTTCTAGAAAGTCCTGGAGTAGTGAATGTTTACGTATAACAATTCTAAGAAGGGTTGTACTTTGAGTAAATGTGAACGGTTAAGTCTCGGTCGTCACAGTGCAGTAAACACAATGACAGAGACGACACTACAGCGGGGTAGAAATATTTACTTCTAGAAAGTCCTGGAGTAGTGAATGTTTACGTATAACAATTCTAAGAAGGGTTGTACTTTGAGTAAATGTGAACGGTTAAGTCTCGGTCGTCACAGTGCAGTGAACACAATGACAGAGACGACACTACAGCGGGGGTAGAAATGTTTACTTCTAGAAAGTCCTGGAGTAGTGAATGTTTACGTATAACAATTCTAAGAAGGGTTGTACTTTGAGTAAATGTGAACGGTTAAGTCTCGGTCGTCACAGTGCAGTGAACACAATGACAGAGACGACACTACAGCGGGGTAGAAATGTTTACTTCTAGAAAGTCCTGGAGTAGTGAATGTTTACGTATAACAATTCTAAGAAGGGTTGTACTTTGAGTAAATGTGAACGGTTAAGTCTCGGTCGTCACAGTGCAGTAAACACAATGACAGAGACGACACTACGGCGGGGGTAGAAATATTTACTTCTAGAAAGTCCTGGAGTAGTGAATGTTTACGTATAACAATTCTAAGAAGGGTTGTACTTTGAGTAAATGTGAACGGTTAAGTCTCGGTCGTCACAGTGCAGTAAACACAATGACAGAGACGACACTACGGCGGGGTAGAAATATTTACTTCTAGAAAGTCCTGGAGTAGTGAATGTTTACGTATAACAATTCTAAGAAGGGTTGTACTTTGAGTAAATGTGAACGGTTAAGTCTCGGTCGTCACAGTGCAGTAAACACAATGACAGAGACGACACTACAGCGGGGTAGAAATGTTTACTTCTAGAAAGTCCTGGAGTAGTGAATGTTTACGTATAACAATTCTAAGAAGGGTTGTACTTTGAGTAAATGTGAACGGTTAAGTCTCGGTCGTCACAGTGCAGTAAACACAATGACAGAGACGACACTACGGCGGGGTAGAAATGTTTACTTCTAGAAAGTCCTGGAGTAGTGAATGTTTACGTATAACAATTCTAAGAAGGGTTGTACTTTGAGTAAATGTGAACGGTTAAGTCTCGGTCGTCACAGTGCAGTAAACACAATGACAGAGACGACACTACAGCGGGGTAGAAATGTTTACTTCTAGAAAGTCCTGGAGTAGTGAATGTTTACGTATAACAATTCTAAGAAGGGTTGTACTTTGAGTAAATGTGAACGGTTAAGTCTCGGTCGTCACAGTGCAGTAAACACAATGACAGAGACGACACTACGGCGGGGTAGAAATATTTACTTCTAGAAAGTCCTGGAGTAGTGAATGTTTACGTATAACAATTCTAAGAAGGGTTGTACTTTGAGTAAATGTGAACGGTTAAGTCTCGGTCGTCACAGTGCAGTAAACACAATGACAGAGACGACACTACGGCGGGGTAGAAATGTTTACTTCTAGAAAGTCCTGGAGTAGTGAATGTTTACGTATAACAATTCTAAGAAGGGTTGTACTTTGAGTAAATGTGAACGGTTAAGTCTCGGTCGTCACAGTGCAGTAAACACAATGACAGAGACGACACTACGGCGGGGTAGAAATATTTACTTCTAGAAAGTCCTGGAGTAGTGAATGTTTACGTATAACAATTCTAAGAAGGGTTGTACTTTGAGTAAATGTGAACGGTTAAGTCTCGGTCGTCACAGTGCAGTAAACACAATGACAGAGACGACACTACAGCGGGGTAGAAATGTTTACTTCTAGAAAGTCCTGGAGTAGTGAATGTTTACGCCAGTATACTCACGAATATTCTACTTCATACTTCTTATCGGTTTTTTCATTCCAGACCCCTTACTTTGCTTATATTTGATATATATTTGTTTTCATCATTGTTTATACATTTAACATCATTACCAATTATTTTACATTTTATGCTGCAATATAAACGAATTCTAACCAAATCATACACAGCTTTTAACAGGACTTTATTAAAAAATTATTTAGAATTTTAATTACAATTAATTAAAGTAATACTACAGCCTATGTTTTTTTTATTAATGACTTGTAATTTTGATGATACACTGGGATTTTACGATGACACAAAACCATTTCTACGTCATTATTTTTCCAGACCCTTTCATTCGGCATTTGTATTTTCGATTAAAGAATTTTTTAATTTGAATTGGAAACTCTAATTTAACTAAATTAGTTATGCGGATTCTTTCAATAAACGTTAAAAATTATGTTATTTAACAGTTTTAATTTGAATGTATAATTGCATGGTCGGTCACAATGAGCAGTAAGGGTTAAAACTGGGACCATTTTTGTCGATAGTCGGGATATATTGAGTAAGGTTAGCGTTTGCACTTCAAATATCGATTATATTTATTAAAGTAAGGTTTTATTTATTCTATTATAGTTCTCCTTCCTTGCAGTTTCAGCAATCCGTCAGTTCGTGTGCTGTGGCAAGGCAACAATTACTGCAACACTGCTACTGTAATAACTGGACTGGACATAATATAAGTGTGAAAGTTTCTGCAAGTTTTTGAGCCAATTGTACGATTTTATTTTTGATTTATTCTTTTATAGTTATTTGATAAAAATGTCTGCAATATTCTTGGTGAAAATTACAGCCACAGCAGGAATTTATATTGAGTATAAGAATTTATTTTGGAAATTAAATAGAAGACGGACAAAATTGATTTTGTCCGCTGAAGAGATCCACATATTACTTACATATTTTTGAAAGCACTGTGTTTACGTGTTACAACTAAAACTTTTATGAGTGGGGGCACAGAAAAAAAAGAAGTAAAGGCAGGACTTCAGGCAGTTATTGTCGTGGAAGGTATTTGAAGGGGATAATAAGGCGACAATTACACAGGTTTTATATTGGAAAGTATTGTCCAACGATTTAAAGTTAAGATTGGTACATTGTAACATTAGTATATCGTTGCTTCTGAAACAGTTAAAACTGATGTGATTTCAATTAAAGAAACTTATTAGATAACCTATTCTAACCGAAACAATGGCCATTAATACATCAAGAGCTGAGTTCCTAATGTAGATTAAATAGCTACGGTATTCGGCATATACCATTTATTATACTGATGAGTCTTGGTACCAGAGAAACATTATCGAAACTTTGACTATTTTAGAAACATTGAGCAAATTAATGGGCGAAGAGAAGGTACTTATAAGCCATCAGGTGTGGGTATAAGAGCAATAATATTACACATAGTATCTGAACTTTCTTGTGCTTTTATTTTCAGGAAAAAGTTATTCGTTTGAGCAACATTAAGACGTACGGTTTAAAATGTTCTTCCAGAAAAGCTTGCCATCGTAATAGATACCATGCCCTACCATGTTAGATACTAAAACAATAAAACCTTTGGTAAAAGATTATGTCATAGTGTGCAACTAAGACAGAACATACAGTTGCTAGAGGGCGTGTCGCAGTGGGCGAATCTCTTAAAATCAATTCCTTATTTTCTCTTTCTATTCTTAGTTCCAAAAACGTTTTTTATATTTTTTTTAATTCTAAAATTAGCATTAATGGATTCAAGCTGTGATGGATGGGTTCAATGTTAAGCATTGGGCAAATCATCTTGCGTCGTTTCGACATAAAAAACACCTACATTTCAAAATAAAGTGTGATCTAGGTGAAGAGGTATTCTCATTGTCTCATCAGGTGCAAAATTAAGTGCGGTTAACTGCTATGTTTCAGACACGATAAGAAAGCACGGTGGAGAAGCCGAGTTTTCTACACGAAACATATGCTATGGTAGAAAGGGTTGATTTAATGTGAATGTTGAGTTAACTCCACTTTACCTTCCTTCTAGTGCAGCGTCTGAATCAGCCGATTCTCTGTGTAGAGCCAGGTTCAGTCAAGATGTATTAAATCGAAACTGAAAACGACAACTTAGTGTTTCCGTATTTCAAGAAAATAATTTTATGTGTAATGATTCAAGATGGTGTTGTCTGAAAGACTTTAATGTTAGTATAATTGCTATTGACTTTTAATTAAATTACCTGAAGGATCCTTCGTGTACTTTCAGTTTGAATATTAGAAATCATCTTCAATTTTAAGAATTGGAGCAATTAACTTTTACCATACAGGGCTCGGGAACTAAGAAAACTGCCTTTGTCGATGTCCTATATATTAAATACGTGTTAATATTCGTAATTGCATGTTACAAGGAAAAAGTACAAAACAAAAGAATATTAACATTACATAATTAAGAATACCTGATTTCCACCTCACTAAGTAAAAATGTTTTGTGCAGGAAATCGTAACCGTAAAGGTGAGGTAATGGTGAGGATCGTATATCCTATTATGAAGATGCCTGACAACATGGGGAAGATAAGTTTTCCAATCTCTAGAAATTTCCAACTGCATTTGGCAGTTATCGCAATCGAGTCAAGCAACTTTCACTGTGGCTGCTGCTTAGATGGGTGACCGCTGAGCGATCTGTCCTTGCAAGCAGTCCGCCTGCCCGGCGGTTCGTCACCTTTTTGACGTGGGTTGATAAAGAGGGATTATTAACCCTAACCTCGTCTGGTAGGACATCCTTTACCTATTTTTCGCTGCTGGGGGACAGAGGTTACATTCTCATGTTACGAACGAATAGGAGCTGTTGAGGGATGCGACAAAGTAATGTAATTATAAGTATATGAGGAAACACAATTTTTAAGATAATATTCATCAATGAGTATAAAAGTTATTAGAACTTTGTGTGTGCAAGTCACATTACTAAAAATACACATAGTACTAATTACCATGACAGATTTTACAATTTAAGTGATTAACTTAACAATATTTTTTCTGCGTCAATGCCTGTAGTATGGTACCTCTTCAAGGCTATGGAAGACTGTCTAAGATCTAAAACCTGTTTTTGTAATCTATTAAACTTGTGAAATTTTTATATTTTATGGTGAATTGTTAAATAACATAGTATCAAGGTAATAAAGAAACTTTAAATAAGCATGTAAGGCATATTCATTTTAAGGTAATATGACTTTTCTCTATTCGGAAATTAATTTTAAAATAAACTGGATGTGACAAAATTCCTCCTGAGCTGCATACCTATTGTGGAAAAGTTAGCTACAATTTAATATTTAAAGTTAACAAGATCCTAAGGTTTTTAATGATAGAAATGCTTTAATGTGTAAAGAACATTTTCATACTCAATATACCTTAACGTATGTTTTAAATGTTATATAAAATTGTTTAAAAACTATTTTAAACTGAGTGCTAAATTGTTGCTTTCAAAATAAATACGATGATGTAATCTATAGAGTAACACATATGAGTAATATGTATAGACTTGTATAAGAACATTACTAAACGCGAAATACTAAATCTTCGCCGATAGGTCAAACGAGGTACGGAACTTTGTTCATTACAGGAACTTAGCGTCACTTCCCTTACTCTTGAGTATTTAAACTCAGAGCAATCAATGAAGATCACACCATCGATGAACTAAGAAATCCACTGGTGTAAATGTGTGCGGTCAACTCTACCATTACCACTGAAGGGCAGAGTAGGAACAAAATGTGACCATAGAATATTTCATTACCAAGCCGTAGAATTTGAACTCACAGTTTCCTCTGGATCAGGTCTTCGCTTGTGTTAGTTAACGTGCAAACTTTCATGTTTATGTAATGAGTATTTGTTTGTGAGTACCAATACAGCACATATTAAACATCTGACAACCTTACGCCAATCGGTAATTGACAGAGAATTGTCGATTTATCTACATGGAGTAAAGGCATGCTACTATCACCCTCGGCGGACGAAGTTGTGGAGCTTAGCTGAGGCTCGACATGTTTTCGGTGTTTGGAAAACATGCTTGATAAGGTACCGTAACAACACTGTGTTCAATATTGCTAAACCTCAGGTCATGATTTCTAACCTACAGCGCAACTGAAGTAAACTCTAGAATATTAACAGATCCCAACCACCTCATTTTTTGCATTTAGTTTTGGTATATCTGATATACGATTCGCATAAGGAATTTATCCTGGTGTTTGATATCGACATGCTCGTCTAAATAAATTATTGTTTTTAGGACCAACCGCTTCTTCCTGTAGTACTCACACAGGTGCTCCCCACATCGTAAATCAAACTAAAATACATTTTCCATTAAAATAAATCTGTCAGGATTTGATTAAATGTAATCAGAGTCCACATCGGTGTCATCGACTTTACTACCTCTGTTCACTGACAAGTTCGGCACGATCATGAGTCTTAAATCTGTTACAAAGACTCGGAGGAACAAAATACTCGAAGTGTTATTCTTCCGAGGAGTCCTGCTATAGCTGAAATTAACGCTAAGTAAATTTTCAACACATTTGGAAGTAAAATTCTTATACTTTTAAATCAATACAGAACTAGTTAAAGGACACAATCTTAAAAATCTCATTCCCACTTGAACATTAACACTAATAATGTTTACAGTTACTAGAGAGCAACGTAGACCTTTGGGACTGAATGAGTTATATAAACAATACTGCAATATCTAAAGGTACACAATCTTAAAAATCTCATTCCCATTTGAACATTAACACTAACGATGTTTACAGTTACTGGAGGGTAACATAGACATTTGGGACCGAATGAGTGATCTAACAATACAGCAATAGCTAAAGTACACAATCTTAACTTTCTCATTACCACTTGAACATTAACTCTAATAATGTTTACAGTTACTGGAGAGCAACGTAGACATTTGGGACTGAATGAGTTATATAACAATACTGCAATAGCTAAAGGTACACAATCTCATTCCCATTTGAACATTAACACTAACGATGTTTACAGTTACTGGATGGTAACATAGACATTTGGGACCGAATGAGTTATCTAACAATACTGCAATAGCTAAAGTACACAATCTTAACTTTCTCATTACCACTTGAACGTCAACATTAACGATGTTTACAGTTACTGGAGGGCAACATAGACATCTGGGACCGAATGAGTTATCTAACAATACTGCAATAGCTAAAGTACACAATCTTAACTTTCTCATTACCACTTGAACGTCAACTTAACGATGTTTACAGTTACTGGAGGGCAACATAGACATCTGGGACCGAATGAGTTATATAACAATACTGCAATAGCTAAAGGTACACAATCTCATTCCCATTTGAACATTAACACTAACGATGTTTACAGTTACTGGAGGGCAACGTAGACATTTGGGACCGAATGAGTTATCTAACAATACAGCAATAGCTACAGGTACACAATCTTAACTTTCTCATTACCACTTGAACGTCAACATTAACGATGTGTACAGTTACTGGAGGGCAACATAGACATCTGGGACCGAATGAGTTATCTAACAATACTGCAATAGCTAAAGTTACACAATCTCATTCCCATTTGAACATTAACACAAACGATGTTTACAGTTACTGGAGGGCAACGTAGACATTTGGGACCGAATGAGTTATCTAACAATACAGCAATAGCTAAAGGTACACAATCTTAACTTTCTCATTACCACTTGAACGTCAACATTAACGATGATTACAGTTACTGGAGGGCAACATAGACATCTGGGACCGAATGAGTTATCTAACAATACTGCAATAGCTAAAGGTACACAATCTCATTCCCATTTGAACATTAACACTAACGATGTTTACAGTTACTGGAGGGCAACGTAGACATTTGGGACTGAATGAGTTATCTAACAATACAGCAATAGCTAAAGGTACACAATCTTAACTTTCTCATTACCACTTGAACGTCAACATTAACGATGTTTACAGTTACTGGAGGGCAACATAGACATTTGGGACCGAATGAGGTATATAACAATACTGCAATAGCTAAAGGTACACAATCTCATTCCCATTTGAACATTAACACTAACGATGTTTACAGTTACTGGAGGGCAACATAGACATTTGGGACCGAATGAGGTATCTAACAATACTGCAATAGCTAAAGTACACAATCTTAACTTTCTCATTACCACTTGAACGTCAACATTAACGATGTTTACAGTTACTGGAGGGCAACGTAGACATCTGGGACTGAATGAGTTATCTAACAATACTGCAATAGCTAAAGGTACACAATCTCATTCCCATTTGAACATTAACACCTACGATGTTTACAGTTACTGGAGGGCAACATAGACATTTGGGACCGAATGAGGTTATATAACAATACTGCAATAGCTAAAGTACACAATTTTAACTTTCTCATTACCACTTGAACGTCAACATTAACGATGTTTACAGTAACTGGAGGGCAACGTAGACATTTGGGACTGAATGAGTTATATAACAATACTGCAATAGCTAAAGTTACACAATCTCATTCCCATTTGAACATTAACACTAACGATGTTTACAGTTACTGGAGGGCAACATAGACATTTGGGACCGAATGAGGTATCTAACAATACTGCAATAGCTGAAGTACACAATTTTAACTTTCTCATTACCACTTGAACGTCAACATTAACGATGTTTACAGTAACTGGAGGGCAACGTAGACATTTGGGACTGAATGAGTTATATAACAATACTGCAATAGCTAAAGGTACACAATCTCATTCCCATTTGAACATTAACACTAACGATGTTTATAGTTACTGGAGGGCAACATAGACATTTGGGACCGAATGAGGTATCTAACAATACTGCAATAGCTAAAGTACACAATCTTAACTTTCTCATTACCACTTGAACGTCAACATTAACGATGTGTACAGTAACTGGAGGGCAACGTAGACATTTGGGACTGAATGAGTTATATAACAATACTGCAATAGCTAAAGGTACACAATCTCATTCCCATTTGAACATTAACACTAACGATGTTTACAGTTACTGGAGGGCAACATAGACATTTGGGACCGAATGAGTTATCTAACAATACAGCAATAGCTAAAGTACACAATCTTAACTTTCTCATTACCACTTGAACGTCAACATTAACGATTATTACAGTTACTGAAGGGCAACATAGACATCTGGGACTGAATGGGTTATGTAGCAATACTGGACTAGCTAAAGTACACAATCTTCATAATCTCATTTCCACTTGGGAATTAACGCTAATAATGTAATTGTACTTGTAGAGTGGCATAGATGTCTAGGGTAAAATGTGTTTTGGAAATAAATAATACTAACTTCGTTTGAAACTAAATTCTTAATTTTCAAAGTACTCCTGGTTTCTATTTAATATTTTGTTCTAAGTATGTTCGGATTATGTACTTAAAATCCCAAAATCACAGAGCATGGCTAATATTAAAAAGGACGTGCGAAAATTAAAAGTTCCAGATGACAGAAATAGTTTACAAATTTATATCATATTGAATAAAGAATTGAAACGCCAAATCGAATATTCCCGTCTATCTGGGATATGATATAGGCAGTGAGCACAATGTTTGAATGCCAAAATGCATCTTTCAATACAAAAAGAAAATTCACAGCTATCCCTAGGCAAAGAAAATATATTTATAAAAACAAAAAACACAAATAAAGTGTCCAAATTAGAACATGCAGTTTTATTTTGGTAAATCAAACCATTTAAATTTAAACCAAATAATTGGGAGCACTATAATGTTGTTGTTGTTAAGAATAAATCTAAACTACAGCATAGATAACTATCAACGTCAAAGAAAAACTTGACTCCATAACGGATAAGAAACAAGTAAAAAACTAAAAGTAGTAAGTTTTATAGAAATAATAAAATAGCCTTGAAATGCGGAATGAAAAAGAAAAAGAGAAATCATTATTAAGCCTTAAGGTATTAAATACGACTATAATTATTTACATACATATAATAATTATAGTTGTTATTTTAAATGTAGGAAAGACCAAATTTAAAATATATAGTCATTTGCTGTATTATATAACGGAAAGACTGAATTGATAGAGGCCTATCACAATTTACCGCCAGATATTGTAATAGTAAACTGCGTAAGGAATGAAATATGTTTTCAACTGTACTGTGTACACAATTGTAATTGGTGCATTATAACAGCAAAAACGTTTTCCCAGTGCTACAATCGGTTGGCAAGTGAATGTAATAAAGCTTATGATGCAATCACGCCGGTTACAGCATTCGACAAAACCCTTAATTGAATAGATTGTGCTTGTAAGATTTACCTTTAAAATTATAAATCTTGCAAAACTATTTGGTTTAAAGGTTAAAATTCTGATGTTTTTAAAGTTAAAGTCATTTAGGGGATCTAAATATGTATAATATCTTTGAAAAGCTTTTGTGAACATTTCCAGAAATTTTTACTTAAATAATATAAATAAAATATATGTAAAACATTTTAAGTGCAATAAGAACTTGATTTCCAATATTTTAAAGTTAATTTGGAGTATTAGAAGTAAAAATAAATTTGTAAGATAACATAAAAATGTATTCATTGACCAAACAAGAAACACAGTGGTTTTAAGATTCTATTTCGCCCCCGCCACACCACTCTTCCTGACAACGTGCTGTCGCTAGGAACAGAGCGCGCGTAGTACTGAAGATGGCCGCCAGGTGACAGGCCCTATCCACTATAAGCAATTTTGTGTGAAAATTAGCGACAAATCTATTAATAAATCTAACTTATTGTCATTACTCTGAATTTACCAGCTGTACTGTGTAAGACCTCAGTTTATTATGATATAGAAAACAACCATTGTTTCTTGAATATATTGCTTATATTTAATTATGTAACCGTGAATATAATCATGAAAGACGGTAACACTTATGTACGTTTTGTGGACTGAGAATATACATACACCGGAGTTTGGTTAGCCAATCGATGTCTGTTAGACGCAACAATAGTGAGCCATCACACCATTTTTGTGGATAGAAAGAGAAAACTCTACTTTTAGACCCTTTATGTTTCGTGTTTAGCGAATATACTGTAAATTGTTTCTATGTGCTGTCAATACTTTATAATGAACAAAATTATGGTAATATCAATATGTATTTAAAATAACACACTTTGGATTGAGATAAAGAAATTCAAATGCGCATTCACCATCAGTGTCTGGCGGTAATAGTAGCATTAACAACTTTAATAATATTCTATATACAATAGATGTGGGGAGTTTTGTTAGTGTATTACTTTTAAAATGTGCTCAATAAAAAAAATGTACTAAGTAGAATAAAGTTAAAATTGTGCAGTCACAATATATCTGTTATAGCAAGAAATACAAATAAATACAAAACTAATTATTTATCAAATCAATTCTTAAATCATATTGATTGTTTTGTTGTTTTTGTTTTTTGTAAACCAATACAAGAAGTAATTACTTATTAACATAACAGAAGAGTCATTAAACAAATTACACTACATCTATAGCTTATATGTATAATATACTTTTTATACTAAATATGTTATTAATATCCATGAACTTGCTACATATTAAATCAGCATTGAGCATTGTAAATTCAAGAGCATCAGAAGTTAATGGAGTATTTTTCTCTTTAAGTGACATTAAGCATCTCATAAAGGAGTTTTTGTGTAAAGGAAATTATCTTCAAATAGGGAAAAAGGTGTACTATATCCTCCACCAAAGTAATTCATTCCTTGAAGAATTAATCAAATTGATTTCGATTTGTAGAAATGTATTCCAGTAATTTTTAAAATCCAACACAAAATAGTAACTGTACAACAAATGAAGCACATGGACGATAAGAATATTCTCCCAAAAACACAATCTGGCCTAAATAAAACCACAGTACTTTTTCTGCCTTGACGAATTTGATTTGTAATTTTATTGATGAAGGCAGATGAAGCTTTAGTTTAGTAGGCAGGAATAAAGGTAGGTTAAGGCTAGTTAATTCTTAGATGTATTATTCACAATCAGTTACAAGATGTCACTGGCCAGGATGTACTTTTGAGTTTTGGTTAAAATGCTATTGAATGGGTATGGAACATCTGCCTTTCTAAATATTATACTAGCATTGATGGACAGAGATGTGGAGATCGCTGTTGATGGTCAGTTTTAGCAGAGTGTGATCAGGTCCAAGCGACCTTACATTCTCTAACTTTTTTTTTTAGTTAAGTAATAAAATAATGGTCAGTCTGACAAGAGAATTATTAAATGTTGAGATAAAAGTGTACATTTTGTTAACTGTTGAAATTTAAGGAAATTAAATTCTTTATTCTTTATTCTTTCTTTATTCTTTCACCTCACTGACGCTATCCGGCATCTCTTGGCAGGCTGAGAGGCTTGTGCAGTATCAAAAGTCTGATATAGGAATTTACTAAGCTTCAGCTCATTCAGTCGATGGTTTCTTCTTTTATTTACTAGTTAAGTGCCATGATGGTTTACAGCAGAAGCACCCTAGGCGAAGTAACTTTTATACGGAATCTTCAAAAAGCATAATTTCCAATTTGAAACAATTTGATCTCACATGCTTCATCTCTGAAGATGGTTCTTTGTTTACAACTTGTGTTTTACGATGGAAGGATTGAGAAGTTGTGAGGTGTTTCGGTATAATTGCTTTTTATATTGTCTGCTTTGATAGTTGCAGTCGTGCTGGGTTCTATTCCAGGGTTGTGATATCGCCTTATATTTTTATGTTACCCGCGCCCTCATCGTTCGCTGGTAGGGATCAAGATGATAAGCAAGGTTAAACGTAAGTGAACAGAAAAACTCGTTCAGAGCGAATTTAGTTATTCCCACTCTTCAATGGAACGATATCATCACAGTTTTCTTTTCCATATTTCGCGATTTCACGTAAATAATTGTTGATTAGAACTGTCAATGTCCCGTTCTAAAATATGACGTTTAAAATTAAATTCTATCGTAACGACGACTATTCAGCAATTATTTGTGCGTGAGAGAAAACATATTTTTAATATCGGTGGTCCGCGCGATCTTCAATTCCACAGCCGTTGACTCGTACCGGCCCCTGTATCGTCTGCTAGTTCCTTCATGGTCTGTTGTTAAGCCAATGACATATATTTGTAAACAATGTTGCTACCTAGATAGCCTAATTAAGTTCCTAGCCTATCCTGGCGTCGACCAATAACTTTAAGCTTAGGCTAATAGGCCTACACGACTTACAGTTTGCAAAACATATGAATGTGAGCTATAGAAAGGTATATATATAGGCTATATCTAGTAGATGGACCATGTAGCTTCGCCTAACCTATCTTATGCACCAAACTAATAATTTTAAGAATAGGATAACAAGCTTATACGGCTTAAAGGATGCAAAATATACGTTTGCAAACTAGGAAAGGTAGTGATGGGTAGTAGAACCTATATTTAATAGATACACTACTATCACTAACCGCGATGACCAATAAACCGCTATTCTACGCACCGAATTATTAAATTTACTTAACGATTACAAGTCGTGGTGACTCACCAAATAGATGATATATGATGACTGCGTATTCTCTGATACCGGGCTCCTCTACTCTCCTCGACTTCACACAACGACGTCAGCAAGCAAACTCCCCGTCTCTTGTCAGGTCGGCTGTATTAGTAGACGAGCTCCTCATGCAGTGGAAGAATGGGGTCAAGTCAGGCGGAGAGAAAGAGTGGGGATGGAGAGGCCCCTCCTGCCAACTACAGATAGCCCGTGTATTGGAATAGTGGAATGAGCAGTCCGCGCGTTCTCGCTCCGTACTCCTCTGAATTTAATTTCAGTTCTATTAAAATGTATCACTGCATTTTCAAACCGCTTTCCGTTTTTTTTTTTTTTTTTTTTTTTTTTTTTTTTTTTTTTTTTTTGCTTTAGTGTATTGGGGTGGATTCACAGATCCTCACACGTCAACCTGAGCTTATTGTGTGCCCCTTTGATTTTAGAGGGGTAAGCCTATCTTTGTGCCCTTAATTAGGCTAAGAAGCTTTTCCCCGATACTAGCATCTGGTTCGTCGCATGGTTGTTTATCACCGAAAAGAGCCCTTCTCCTTGCTCCCAGTCTCTCACAGTCCAGTATTATGTGTTTTGCAGTCTCTTCAGACTTATTCTTCCTGGACCATTTGTTTATACTTTGGTAAGCGGCTGACTTGCTTATACCACAACTCGGTTCTGGAGCGCAGTGTATGGCATGCTTGCTCCGCTTTTGGCAAGCCTGTCGGCGTATTCGTTGCCACCTATGCCTGTGTGGCCCGGTACCCAACCAAGACGCACAAAGTTGCGTGATCCAAGCTTGCAGAGAGTGTTAAAGCACTCCCACACAAGCCTGGATGAAATGCTGTTGGAGTCAAGAGCTTTAAGAGCTGCCTGACTGTCTGACATTATACAGATGTTCATTCCCTGGTACCCTCTGGTGAGGCCTAGGTTGGCACAGGCTAGGATACCATAGATTTCGGCTTGAAATATGGAGCATTTCCGACCCAAACTGCCGCAAAGGGCAGTTCTAGGGGATTGACTAAACACTCCATATCCAGTTCTTCCCTTAATAAGCGAGCCATCCGTGTACCAGACAAAACTCTTTCTTATTGTTGGGATGTTATCTTGCGATTTCCACTCATCTCTGGAGTAGAAGTCAACAGAGAATGGCTTATTGAATACGAACTCCGTTCTCATTATGTCGGAGACCATTTCGAGAATAGCGCTTGGGTTTACAGCTTCAGTGATGGCGCCATGGCTCGCGTTAGACGCGCCATTCCTCCACAAGCCAGCAACCATCAGCCGATAAGCTGACTTACGCGCTTCAGCTTTTATATGGACATCAAGAGGTAGAAGTCCTAAAGCCACCTCGAGGGTCGCTGAGGGACTGCTCCTGAATGCTCCGGTTGCAAAGATTGTGCCAAGCCTTTGTAAGCTTTCAAGCTTGGCTTTGGCAGTTACCTGATTCACCTTTGTCCACCAGACTAATGAACCATAAGTGATTTGAGGCCTTACAACTGCTTTGTAAAGCCATAGTGCTATATGGGGTTTTACGCCCCATGAGATTCCTGCAAGTCTCCTGGACGTCATGAGCGCCCACTTTGCTTTGTGCAGGATATTGTTAAGATGATCATTCCACGTAAGCTTATGGTCTAGAATCAGTCCTAAATATTTAACTGTCTTTGACCACTCAAGCTGTGTGGATGCGAGTTTCAGCCTAGAAAGAGACTCTAGGTTCTTTTTCCTAGTGAATGGTACAACTACTGTCTTAGAGGGATTTACTTTCAGTCCCTCTCCCTGACACCAGTTATGTACATGTTGAAGGTTGGTATTCATGATATCAACAACAACATTTGTATGCTTTCCCTGTACCATAAGGACTATGTCGTCTGCATATCCTTGGACATAGATTCCATTGTTAGTAAGGTCCTCAAGTAGACCATCTACTACTAGATTCCACAGTAGAGGTGACAGGATGCCTCCATGAGGACATCCCCTTGTAGGTGCGATCACAAGCGATTCTTCATTGAGATCGGCCCTGATCCGTCTGGAGCACAGCATGGCCCTAAGCCACCGGCACAGAGCTGGCTCGAGGCCACGTCGCTGTGCTCCACTTACCATCGCAGTGAATTTAGCATTGTCAAAAGCTCCTTCAATGTCTATGAAGGTGCACAATGCCAATTCCTTGGCGCACAGGCTATCCTCAATCCTACTGACTAGTTGGTGCAGTGCTGATTCACAGGATTTGCCTTGCTGGTATGCATGTTGGTTGCGATGAAGGGGAGTGTTTGAGAGAACTCCCTTTCTCAGGTGCCTCTCCACCAGTCTTTCTAATGTTTTCAGTAGAAACGAAGATAAACTGATGGGACGAAAAGATTTAGGGACAGAATAGTCCGCTCTCCCTTTTTTAGGGATGAAGACCACCCTGTTGAGACGCCAGACTTGTGGTATGTACCCATAAGCTAGGCTCGCCCTGAATAGTTCACATAGAAGGGTAAGGAGATTCTCCGGCCCTTGTTGAAGCAGGGCCGGAAAGATTCCATCCCCTCCTGCAGATTTGAAAGGGGCAAATTTAGAAATTGCCCATTTGGTTTTAGAGAGAGTGACAATCCTTCTGGCAATGGCCCAGCCACCACGATAAGCTCTTGGCCGTGAGCCTGCCTCATGGTTACCAGACGTTCCAGTGTCGTCATTCTCAAAGATACAATCAGGGAAGTGAGTCTCAAGGAGAAGTTTGAGGCTATCACTAGACCCGGAAGTGTGTTGACCTCCCTGGGACCTTAATGATCCCAAGTGACCGGTTGGACCTGAGGCTAGTAAACGTTGCAGTCTAGCTGCCGCGCTTAACTCATTTACCTTCTGTGTAAACTGCCTCCAGGAACTTTGTTTTGCCTTTTTAATTGCTAGGCTGTATTCTGTTAGAGCTCTATGATAGGACTCCCAGATACGGCTCCTTTTGCATTGATTGTACAGCTTCCTGACATTAGCCCTTTTGCGAGCGAGGTCCGCAGTCCACCACTTAGTATTGGTTCGACTCTTCCCCCGTCGCAATAGACAATTGTCGTGGAAGTTATTGATTATAGCATTCTGCAGGTCAGAAGCTATCTGATCTATGTCTGTGAAGCATCGCACCCTTCCGCCTACCGATCCCAACTGTGACTGAAGGTCAGACTTATATCCCAACCAGTCAGTCCTCCTGGGATTGCGATAGAGGACCTCTGCAGCCTCATCTTGCAAGTTGAAGCGGATATACCTGTGATCCGATAATAAGGCCTCTTCGCTTACGTGCCACTTATCAACCATTCCAAGTATACCTTGTGTGCAGATTGTTATATCAATAACTTCTTGTCTAATTCGTGTTGCGAACGTAGGGCGGTTACCTTTATTACATATAAATAGGTCCCTACTTAGAAGAAATTGTAAAAGTGCCTCACCTCTGGGGTTAGTGTTGGTGCTGCCCCATCCAGCAGAGTGATGGGCGTTGGCGTCACAACCTAGAAGAAGTTGTTGACGTCTGGCTTGTGCTTCTTCCACCAGGAGCTCTAGGTCTCTTGATGGAGGGAGTTCCCTGGCATCATATGGCAAGTATACGGAGCCTACAATTGTGCTCTGCACTATGCCTCCATTCTTCCAGGTCAGTGTGCCCACAGTGAGATCTCTGGAGCAGAATTCGTTGAGGGTTAGAAAATCCAAGCCTCTCTTCAACAGGATGCAGGTCCTGACATTCCTTAGAGAGGTACAGTAAATTAACTTACCTTTTGTTTGATTTAGGCCCGCCACTCTCCCTTGGTGAAGCCATGGTTCTTGAATCAATGCCAGATCAAATCCCTCCTGGAGGAAGAACTGGCAGAAGGCTGCCGAGGCAGCCCTACTGTGCTGGAGGTTGATTTGTAGAACTCGTGGCATTGTCCTTGACTGTCGAGGAGACAATTGAGACCTGCCAGAGTCCTAGGTTGGCTCTACAGTTGGAAGCCTTCACAGCCTTGTAGCAGACCTCGTCCAGGAAACAGACGAATCCGTAACCTTTCGGATCTGGCTTGGATGGAAGGATTTTCCACTCGTTTACATTTAGGTTGGGATTCTGCTTTTTGAACATTTCAAGTACCTTTTCAGGTGTCTTCTTCAGAAGCTTCGGGTGAGCTCTGAAAAACACCCTAGTGGACCCCAAGATGTCCTTACGCAGACCCACTCTCAGAGAGATGTCATCTCCCAGAGGTTTTATTCTCTGAATAACTTCTTCCAGCCAACGTTTGGTGTGCTCGTTGATGCAGGAAGCAATTAAAACACCTTTCTCTAGGTAGGTGCCCGCAAACGATGGAACGGAACCATCCTCCAGGGGTTGGATTTCTTCCATAATTGCGTCCTCGATGGCTTCTCCTTGCTCTGCACTAAGCTTCGCCTCCGGGTAGCCTTCGAGGGCTATGGCCATTTTGATCGCTGCGACCTCTCTGTAGGTAGCCTTGGGTGTGCTACCAGAGGCCTCAGGATCGTGGGCTTCGGGCTTTTGGGTTTCCCTCCTAGCCTTCTTTGCGGGCCCCTCAGCGGAGGGTGGAGTGACCAAGGTGCCTCTGGGGCGTTTGGCCGACCCCTCCCCCGCCTTGGTACCCGCAGTTGGGCCCGGAGTTGAGACCTCCTGCCGTTCTGGATTCTTTTTCTTCTTTTTCCCCCTCCTCCACTTGGAAGGGTCAAAAGCTTCACCCTTTTCAAGAAGTTTAGCCTTTAGTGCTTCTCTTCTTTGAGCAGTGGTGAGATTAGGCCTCTTCATTCTGAGGTTGCCGAGTTGCTCTGTGGCATCATCCAGCGTACCTGTAGACATGGGAGTGCTTGGGCTGTTGAGGAGTTGATCTTCTATATCTTAAAGGGATTTTACTTCCTCAGCGCTTGTACTACCTTCCTCAGATAAAGCCTTGCCATGTATGGGAGCTTCAGTGTGCAATGGAACCTCCTGTGTTCCTAAGGCACTTTGTTGAGGAGAAGGTAGGGATGTTGGCATAACAACCTCTTGAGTTGTGTTGCCAGGTGATGGTATGTGCGAGGTAGCTTCAGGAGCTACCTCAGCAGGAAGAGGTAGGTTAGAAACAGCTTCAGGAACTGTTTCAAGGGTTGGTTGGTTTTGGTTTTTGTTTCTGTTTTTCTTCATGTTGTTCCCACGAGTAGCTAGGGAATGGAAGGTCGACCCAGACAGAGCCCCGCATGCCTGGGTAAGCTGCTTTTAAACTGGAGGGTCGCCGGTGTCCAGAGTCCGCATAGTAGAGACTGGTTTGCCACCAGCCATTCAGCCATGGCCTACGCTGTTCCACCGTGGCTTGGCCCCTAGTGGGAGAAATGAAAGGAAAACTAAATCGAAGGGTTGAGGAAGTTTACCTCAGATAGAAGAGAGTGAAGAAGAGAGATAGGCTGACACATAGAAAAGTGTGCCAGCCATAGGCCTCCAGAACAAGAAGAGAAGGGATCTGGAGCATTAGCTAGGGTACCTCGGGGTCGCCACTACCCGTACGGCCTCGAAAGTAAGACCGCCCCTGAGGGGAAGAAGTTTAGTACAGCATACATAATATATATTTAAATTACATTTTTAAAGCTGGATGTTGCAGGATGCAGCACAATTAAATTGCAGGCAATCAATGCGACAAACCTCTTAAAATGTACCACTGTGTTTTAGCTTCTACTCTGATTTAAACACCTTTCAGTAATTTGGTACAACATACATATATATTACATTTTCAAAGCTGGATGCTGCAGGACGCAACGCAATTAAATTTATTTCATTAAACCTTGATTTTACAACGTAATTAATGACAGGCAATTAATCTTGTCTACATACAAATAACCCAATACAACGGACTATCGAAAGACCCAAAAAGACGTAAGGAAGTCTAATGTAACAAAGTAACCTCGTTACATTCAGTGGCGTAGCTAGAAAACATCGAGGGTGGATTAAACATCCAGGAGGATTAAAAAGAGTATTACTCGCAAAATTTAGAAATTTGTTTGTTTACAAGTGAATTCTCAATTTAATTATACTTTTTTAATTTTCGTAGTCACTCAAATGTGATTGTAAGCATTCATACTTGAAAACATTTAAACTTTTCAAAACATTCGAGACTTGTGTTCTTAGCATAGTAGTTAAATAATGATCTTCAGGGTCTCCAAAATACAAAATCAACAATTAAATTGAGTTTTTTAATTGCATCTTTTGTATTAAAATGTAAACCAATAAAATTGTTTTGTAACATTATATTTGGTTCATTGCATTTTCCAACTGCCTTAATCAAATAAATATAATTTTTAGGTTACATTACTATTAGTTAGAAATTATTCGATAATTGCCATGTACTATAGATCAGGTCAGTATTATAATCGCGTACGCCAGACGACACACGACACATATCAGCCTTCGTCGAAGTTGCATGCACAATTTCAACACAATATAAATTAGTGTAATTGTAATTGTATCATACATCTGTATATTAGTAGCATTAGAGATCAGTAGGACTAAATTATTTTAATCATCTGTATTACATAAATATTTCTGTAATATAAGTGTAATATTTCTTACATAAATATAAGTGTTAAAAATTGTACACCAAACATATACTCATATATGATCTTAAACTGAATTTGTCAGTTACAGTAATATAATATAATTAGGAAAATTTTGTATTTATTAATGATGTCACGTGCTATGTTAGGTATTTAAGTCAGGTAGTTGTCATTGATGTTGTCATATTTCTATAATTATGTTTCTGGTTGAATATTTACTCACAAGTTTCTTTTTTAATCCCCTTAGTTTATTACAACTATTACATAACTCTTATTACAGATTTTGTAGCATAATTATTAATTTATTTACTACCAATTAAGGACTCCACATTATAATATTTTGCTTTGGCTCTATTCATTTGAATATATTCCAATAGCACAAAAAATATATTTACCGTCGTTTAAGCCCATATGCATAATATGATGAGATTATGACATTTTATTCGTTGTGCACCATCTCACATTTTGGAAAGTGTCTTTGGAGTTATAAAGAAAGTTCAATATTAATATAACTAATTCGATATAATTTCTATGTTTTGCAGATATGTTCGGATATAAAACGACTCATTAATTCGTAAGATAATAGAAATCTGAACCGTTCCGTACAGAGGTCGCTATCAGCCGCATGTACAGGGTTTGTCAGGAATTTTCGGGATTTATCGGTACTGCTTGGCTCTGCTCGGCTCTGTCCCCACTCTTTCTCGACGCCTGGCTTGATCGCCCCATTCTTCCACTGCATGAGGAGCTCGTGTATAAGTAGACCGCCAGCCGGTCATGCGCAGAAACGCGTTTTCGTCAGTCGTCGGCAGACGCTGCAGCGGCCACATCGGAGCTCCGGCTAACTGCACTGCCCCAAGCAGAGAGGTTACCTAACCTCAAATCAACTCCTTCTACTGGAATGACGACGACTATCGACGAAAATAAATCGACACATCCACTTTCAAAATAAAAGTTTTCTCATTTAAGAACAAAAAGAAAACGGGGTATAAAATTGAACCCTTACAAAGGAAACCGAAATTTCCCGGACATTGATCACACAATAAAGCTGTAACGCTACGTTTCGAGATGTGCAATTTAATTTCTTCCTCATAGAAAATAGGGATAACTAACATACAATATAGAGAATCACACCAGATTATTGTGCATGGGTTAGGAATTAAGACGGTCTTTTTTTCTTTCAGTAAAATTCTCTTGCCCGATTCTTATAAGCTTGATTTACAAAGTCCTATTACATAGGGAACCGAAATACCTGAGAGAGCGATTGTTGTTCCGGGAAGAGATCTAACAACGTAGCACACGCCATAGCTATCTGCTACGTTTTCGTAAAATCAGATTTGAAGTCTGGAGGAAATGCTTCCTGTAATCTGTCACTAAGTTTTACAACGACTTCCTCCATAATCTGAAATTATACAATTGTAGTTTATTTAAATGAAAACTTTAGAAGTTTTAAACTGTTGGTAACTAACTCTCGTATGTTTATTCATATGATTTTATAGCTTTTGTTACAAGAATTTTAAAGGATCATCTTTATTTTATTAATTTTGTAAAACTGAGGTAGAATTTTAGTTTCTTAGATTTTAATCTGATATTCAAGAGTTTTATTGAGTTTGTTTCCAGGAAAGCATATACCATTGATATATACGTAATTTGTCTTCTTACGAGTGAGGTATGGACTTCTTTATTATAACTAAATATTTCATATAGATGGCATCTCATTAAAAATAAAGTTATTACTTAAAAATATCTAGGACTTCTTTATGACGATGTTTATAAACTGCTTGGTTTTGGTAGTTGTATTTCATAGACATAAATGTCTATATAAACACACTTTAATAAATTAATGACAAATTCAAAGGGATAGTACATTACTTTTACACTTCATTAACGATAGATAGAACTTGTTTGTTTTCTAACTTTTTATGTTTTTATTATTCTACATAATTTTTTAACTCATGTAAAACCCAAACAAGTAATAAATAATAATATTAAATATCATAAGCACACAGTAATAAAGAAATAGATTATAAACGCTATTATTTTTCTGAATGAACAGCGACATTTATTATTAATGTACTAACAGACGGTTTTGGAATATAGGCCAAAGTTCATTGTACTCAATTAACATGTAGTTGTGTTCTCATCTTCAAACCTTCCCGGCAATATTATTATTTCAATTGGTCTGTAATACTGGGCTGTACGTTGTTCCAGTTGTGTCTTTAAAAACCCCTGAAGAGACTATTTCTAAAGAGACTCTTTAGAAAATCAGGCGATTCAAGAACTCTCATCTTGAGAAGATCGTCGATATTCAGGAGACAACCTCGGAGAACCTCGGAAGTGAGACTAAAAAACTGGCAGAAACTAGGAAACTATATTCAAGGTTTATATTCCCTAAATGTAGTAAACTTTCCTCTCTGCAGACGTTTCTTGACTTCATAAAATATTTGGCCTCACGGTAGAGAGCCGTTAGTCAACAGATTTGTAGCCAAAACTGATAAAAATTGTATTATTGCAGGAAAGTAAATTAATAAGATATTACATGAATACATTTGTGTACGCAATTTTTCGAGGCGATGTTAACCGGAAAATCATGTTGCTGGAAACATAATCCTGAAAAAAGAAGAATAAAACGAAACGAAAATCCAAGGACAGGAAAAAATTATTATTGCGTCCTCATTTTTTTTATCAAGAAAATAGTTGGATAGACTTGTAGATACACGTCTGATTGTACAAGTACATTCAATATTGTGACGCGCACACGAAAATAGTCAGATGATATTTGACGCAGTGTTGCCATATCGTCGCTGACTGTCAGCTATTCTCGCTATGGCATGGCAATGTTCACGCACCTACCGCTTTATTTTACACGTTATCAGAAATTAGATAAATAATAAATCATGAATTCAGTTATGTATATTTAAAATTACAGTTTATTTACACCTATAACTTATTTTATTTAAATAGTTTAATTTAGAATGGAAATTTGTTTAAGTAATAGTTTTTAATCTTCAGTACCTATATAGCTTAAAATTTAGTAATTTTTTAATTTTCATTAAGTATATTTTTTCAACATTTTCAGTTTAACTTTATAAGCAGTTTTGGCTAGGTAAATTTAGTTCAGAATAAGAGCAAATGTTGAGGGATGAAATAAATACTGCTTTCTATTAACTTAATAGTTTAAATATGTAACTTAGCGAATATCCATTTCTTATGTTGTCAATATTACAAGAATTAAATCTAGAATACGCTCTTAAATGTACTCACAGGTTTAGACACTTTTTGTGTAATATCACGATATAACCATAAACAATGTTTTTACAATGTGATCGATGATGTGTTTTGGGGTTTTATACTTTGGTTTTATGTTTTGTATATATTTTTTGGGGTTTGTTGTTTTGTATTTGTTCTTTAGTATTTGAAATCATTGAGCCCAAACTTAAGTATTGTAAATCAACTTATTAGGTACAACATCCTTTACAAAACTTAAATTGCTTAAGCAGGCAACATCAATATGGCAATAAACAGCTTCCGTAAAATGTAATCATTATGTAAACCACTTGGGTTCTTACATACATTCCAGGGGAAAGTTAGATTTTCAAGGATTTTTATTACTACGTATAGTTGCAAAATTGAAGTAATGCCTTTAAGTATACAGGGTGATTCATAAAAGATGTGCAATATTTCAGGACTTGATACAGGTCATCAAAACAAGGAAAAAACTCCATTGCACATGGGTCCGGAAACGTACCGTTTACTGTCTGTCTGTATGTTTGTCTTTTTCTTGTAAACCATCATAAATAAGAAACTACAAGAGGTAACGAGTTGAAATTTGGTACACTTACTTTAGAAAAAGTATCTTTTTCTAAAGAAATGTACCAAAATTTCAACTCGTTATCTCTTGTGGTTTCTTATTTATGATGGTTTACAAGAAAAAGACAAACAGACAGACAGACAGTAAACGGTACGTTTCCGGACCCATGTGCAATGGAGTTTTTTCCTTGTTTTGATGACCTGTAACAAGTCCTGAAATATTGCACACCTTTTATGAATCACCCTGTATATTTGTTACAATTCTAAAACTAAAAACAACTGCATCATTAGTGTGTTTACTACACTAACTTCTTTTGATTTTTCCTAACGTGTACGTTCATTTAAACCAAGACAATCTTTCGTCTTACATAAAATTGTTACATTCTTTACTATTTTTAATATATATATATATATATATATATAAATATATATATATATATATATATATATAACGTTATTAAAAGAGTTTTTAGAAAAATATTTCTTGAGTATATGTTTAACACGTACTAAAATTTCTACAAATATCGCTTGGCAAATAGAAGGCCATCAGTGGCCCTATAAAATGTTGAACAGATTTAAATATTGTAACTTCATTATCCCTTTATTGTTGGCAGATATATTTCTACAACCACCGACAAAAGATTCGTTGTGAAGTCATAAATATGTGAGAAAGAACATAAAGCGGGTTCATATATAATATTTACGTTGGATGTGGATCATTCTCATTTTATCACCGATTATTATCAAATAACGGTGCTAAACATAATGTGCTGTCTGAACGTTGATGCAAGCAATTTCAATAATAATGTCTCATAAATTATGACACACACACACACACACACACACACACACACACACACACACACACACACACACACACACACACACACACACACACACACAGACACACAATCTATATATACATAGTAATCTAAAATGTAGTTTTAAATTAATAAACAACAGCAATTTAAGAGATATAAGACATTTTGCTCCTATAAAGAGGTAGCCACAGGGAATACTGTTACTGTGTAGTGGATCGTTTTCTGCAGGAGAGTTCTAAGAAACTCATCATTTGTAATTAATGTAATTCTACTTTCTAACTCTGGCTCGCCTACACAAGAGAAATAACTTCGCCATACCAACAATGTTTAAGGAAAATGCTTAATTCTGTTATAAACTACATTTGTAACAGTGAAGCTCCATTAAATCTAATGTTTTTATATTAGTAAGTCCTACTGGGAGTCAGAGTTAAAAGCCTGTGGTGATGGCCATGACAATGAAGTTAAACAAAATAAAGATTGCGACGTTCTTCATGGTTGTAGTAATACAGAAGATGTCTCCTTTTAAATACATAACTTATACATTGAAGACTCTTGGAACAATTGGAAAACTCTTTAAATATTACTAAATGTTAATGAAAACAATACTTTTCCAAATTATTTATTTTTGGAACCTGTTGAGCAGAGGCGCCTGATGATGAAAACTTTGGTTTCGAAAGGCCTCGGGTAAATAAACAATTTGAAAAAGTATTGTTTTCATTAACGTTAAGTAATATATCACTTATACTAAACTTATATCTAAACGTACGTTGAGATGTGTTTGTGTGAATATTTTATGAATATTACACACTGCATTTTGTGTGTGAAATGAAAGCGATAAAGTGAGCAATATTTTCTGGCCTTGTGTCTCATATTGTTTTAGTAAAGTTTGGTTATCTCGCGATGTTTTCACTAGTGATAGCCTCTCGGCCATAGTAGTCCCAGATTGCTGTGTGATCACCTGATTATGTTGTTAATAGCCGACAGCGTTGTGACCGTCACTCTCGTTGGAGTTTTAACTAACAGTTCAAGGCCAAAAGACGTCAGCAGATCGACTCGTCACATGGTGGATGGATGATTGTTATCCATTGTTGAGATCCACGTTGAATAACCCATGAACCCATGAAGACGTAATCGTATTGATGGATAGTCAGGTCAGTGAGCAGCGCTCCGAATTTAAAAAATATATATCTTCATTTCCACAGGGAGGAGTGTAATTACCTATCACATTTAACGTTAACCAGTTTGTTTTGACTTTCAAAATCTTTCACGGTTGTTTCTTCGATTAGACATTTCGTGATAACTAAATTTTGTCTCCTAAAAATTGCTACACCACCTTCTATGGAAGCGCGGTGACAGTACGCATCCACCAATTTGTAATTTGTAATTTTGCAAATTTCAAGGTTTGCGTTGTCAGAACCGTTCTCGGATTTATGCAGGATGTGTGTACAGTAAATTAGTTGGTCCTACAGATGTGGATCTTCTTTTAATACAGTGAAAGTACTTTAATACAGTGAAAGTACCCAGCTGTATAAGCTGAAAGGCAGTGTCTTATAAGATTAACCAGTCTGTTTGCTTTACTAACGCCAAAGGCTCGAGTCGCTTCTTTGCTTCCATTTTCCATTAAATAAAAGGGAACAAAGTCAACTTTACTGTTGTTGATCAATGTGCGTCGTCATTACACAACTTGAACTTTGCACAATACTTGACATCACTTTGCAGGAATTGGCTTGTACAATATATTCTCAACTCCAAATTAAATATTACGCATTGAGTGAACAGTTTTACGTAATCAGATTCAGGAAGTGGCCGACAAGATAATCAAGGGTGTCAGTTCATTATTGATGACAAAGTAAGAAATTAGTTTTATCTTGGAATGCACATTTAAATGGTTCTTATGAAAATTTGATCACAAGGTATCGATGGAACGTGCAAATTGTCCTTATTAATTTGTCCACTTAACAGAGATTACATAATCTCTTAACGGTGTAACGATAACCACTATACAAGGTGTCCAAAAAGTCCCGGGTCGGTATAACGACTTGGATTGTTGATATTAATATTCCAGAGTATTAATATTTAAATCATCAATAATACATCCAAGACGATATAAAATATTTGTTGATTAGTAAAGATCCTAGTGAATATTAAGTACAATGTATTACAAAATTTGTTAACTATTAAATATTATCTGGTTTGTCTAAAATAAAAATCACAGTTCCAAATAAAAACAATGGATTTATTTTTAACTGGCAAATTAATAAGTTCAACGTTTCAGAATTTTTATCACTCTATTTTCCACAAAGAATTGACAAACTGTTTAGTAAATTTAAAAATTCCTTTGGCAAGAAATAAAAATATTAATCAAATATATCAAAATAAAAATCAGAGCTCTCTTCTAAAATAAAATAATAACGTTTTAAAATAAAAATGAAATACCACTTGGAAATAACTAAAATAAAAATGTTCACTTCTAAGTTCACTCAAAATTCAAAATAAAAATTTAAACTTCTCTTTACACTATTTGAACCATAACTTTCAAGTCTCTGCAATTCAGATTACAACTCTCTCTCTAACAATTATTAAAGTTCAATTAATTTTCAATTAATAATTCACAATAAAACAGTTCCAGTTAAATATTAATAAATTACTACTTTTCCAAATCTCAATTAAAGTTATTAACAAAGTTCAATTTTAATACACTTTTCTTGCAAGTATGAACCAAATGTATCTTGAATGATTCTAATATGCTCTATTGTTCATCGAGTTAATTATGTAGATTGCTCTGTAATATCTATGAATTTGATTTTTTCCTATAAAAAAGACATCAAAATTAATTTAGCATCAGATCTGGAAGACAATTTCAATAAAACGTACAACAAATTTGTTGCTTACCTCAAAATCTCTCGCGGAAAAAAATTGAGAAACACGGCGAACTGTAATCAATTTAACTCACTAAAATGACTAAAAGAAGGGCGA
Source organism: Homalodisca vitripennis (assembly GCF_021130785.1). Lineage (NCBI taxonomy): Eukaryota > Metazoa > Arthropoda > Insecta > Hemiptera > Cicadellidae > Homalodisca > Homalodisca vitripennis. Next base: position 160,099,192 of record NC_060215.1, read on the forward strand.
AAATTATGAGCGGGCGCTTAAATACTTCCCTTTCCTATCAACTTTGCAGGACATCCGCGGTGTTCTCTCATTGGTCCAGCTGTATCAAACAAGGAGAACAATACTCGCAACAAGACAAGTTCTAATCAATTCAAGGCAGTCAACCTGCCTTCCTAACAATTTAAAACTACCAGTACTAACTTGCCAAAGAATTTAATGTTCGTTTTTACCCTGACATTTCACAATCTAATCTAAAATTAAGTCCCAATATTTCGATCCCAAAATGTTTATTTAATTTAAGTTTTAATAGAAAAAATAAATCAATGTAGCTTTAAAAACGCTACATTACTCCCCCTCCTCTACTTCTAAATACGGCCCTGCAGTTGATAATAAAAATGTAACACCAATTATCAATTCAAAATGTTTTTAAAACGTACATCATTTAGTTACCCACCAATGTTTTTGGAACAGACAGAACAGTTACACAAATAATAGTTGGCCGTTATCAAAGGTATGTAGGTCAATGACTCGAGATAGCGAACCCTAATACCCTCACAATTCTAATTTTACTATATCTATAGTTGACCAGTCGTTCCCAGTCCAAGGGATTTTGTCCTTTCCGGTCTCCTCCTGTCGACGTCTATGTATGGACATCAGCTTCCTCAGTCAGTGAGTGCTCGTCTTCACGGTCGCATGTGTCGTCCCTTGGATCCGTCGTGTAGGTCACCACCCCTCGCTGTTGTAGCCGGCGCGCCGTCCGCGGGTGTGACCAGTGATAGCGAGTGTTGTCCCGTATCTCACCATCTTCAGAGGGTTAAGTGGATAGCAGAGTGGGCTACAGTCGGTTAAATATTTTTCAAAATATTTACAATAGAGCTACAAAACCTTATATATATTGGGTTAGTAAAGTTAAAATCAAGAGGCTCATCAGTGTATTTTTTACATTAACCTAAGTTGCAAACTCAAGCCATCTTTGAAAGGCTGTCATTTTTGACACGGTTATCCGTTTGAGGTCGGGTTTACGGCTCTGTACTCTACTAATAAAGCCCTTTTATATTATATGCATATCAACCTATGCTTACATTTAAGATTTTCTTCTGACTCCTAGCGGGCCGCTCCCCTGAGGAAGTAGCGGATCATTGAATGTGTGATAAAATAGATTTTTATGTCCAGTAACTTTGTGATAGGTTTTGTAGCTCTATTTAAAATATTTTGAAAAATATTTAACCGACCCAGGATTTTTTGGACACCTCTATTTAATTCTACAACATTAAAAGGAAGTATGACATCGATATCGTTGTTAGATGCAGCTGACAGTATTATCATGATGCTATTTCCCTGTAATTCCTTATTCCTTGGGTTTTGGAGGAACATTATACCATTTGAGTTTCACTAATAGTTTTAACGTTGTTGGTACTTTTTGAGTAAGTCATATCTAAGAAACCCAAATTGAAGCATTTTACGTAAAAACGCATCTACGTGCATATAAGTAACCATTTTCAGCCTATCAACAGAACAAATTAACTCGCATTTCGTTTTTGTTTACAATACAGACTGCTTTTCGAAGTACAACATTTGTGTTAAAGGAACAAGATTCTGTTTCATATCGGCCGTAATTCAATTATATAAGAATTAAGTAACATTAAGTTTCGAGATCTGAGATGTGATCTGTTCCTCAAAAAATTATTCACTTGAGGAGGAGATGAGATTGTAGATATAGAAACGTGGTGCTACTGATATTTTGTATCATTTTTTGATGGCCAAAGTCCAAAACATTCTGTTTCCTTTAAAATTATACATAGTTAAAAACATTTTTAACAAAGAATACTTGTATTGACATTGAATATTTCTCGTATTATGGGCTCAGTATGTATTGTTTGATTGCTGCTCTTATTACACGGGTACGCTCAGCTAAAGGGTAATCAAACAAATTACAACATTTGTTACGTACTGGCCTTAAAGTATGTTGTGTTACATATTTTCGAACATATTGCTGGATACTCCGAATAAATGTTTCTATTATTGAACTAAATTTTATCGATTATAATTTGTAAGGTTAAAAAATGCTGTAGCAACGGGCTTTAAATCCTCGCCTTAGAATTCTGCGCGTCCCTTAATGTCCGATATATGGGACCATAGATACTCCATGATATTCTTTCTTACGAAAGCCATAGATAACGCGTTTATTTATAATTTGTTACACTGTTATGAATGGCTCGATGAAAACCAAATTTGTGTCTGTATGCTTCAAAAGGAAGATAAGCTGGCTATACTTGTCTCTGCTATACTAGTCTCTGCTATACTTGTCTCAGCTATACTTGTCTCTGCTATACTTTTCTCTGCTATACTTGTCTCTGCTATACTTGTCTCTGCTGTACGCGTCTCTGCTATACTTGTCTCTGCTATACGCGTCTCTGCTATACTTGTCTCTGCTGTAACGCCTTCCTTAGAATACGAGTTGACTACGAGTTCCGAATCATTTAGTAGGGAAATGAGACTTCAGTTCAGTGGAGAAAGTCTGGAAAACATTTAGCAAGACATTTAATATTTAATATCCTTTATTATGTTATCATCCTTTATATTTAAACTACGCAGGGGAGTTTGTCATTGAAAATTCATAAACAACTTTCAGTTTCAATTATTCTTCCTATAGGCGCTTCTGTATTTATTTCAATTTACTCAGTATATTTTAGACTGTCGTTGTGTTTTTTATTTTGTTATATTTGGTTGTCCGGTATCGTATTTTAGATTCATATTGTCATGTAAAAATCATAATACAAATTAACATCTTCTTAAGCTTAAAATGTAGTAATTTATCAACATCGGAATTGCATTGCTTACAAACTGATTTGTTTACTATTAAAACAAGAAGAAATTAGTGCTCCTCTGATACCATTTCTCGTTATAAGTATAATTGGATTCTGACATTCTACTAAAGACTACGGTTAACGAAGTCAATGAATTGACTTATAATGTTTTATATATTTGTGTTTGTGTAATTAAGTTTGTCAATAAGAGGAATATAAAATTAAAGTATTAAAATATTAAAAGAAAAAGCCCAACTATACTGCAAAAACGTATTTGGATTTTTGTATTTAACTAGTGTGCACCCCAAATAATACTCGTATAAGATCACATGTATAAAAAGAATAACATTTAATGTAACTGTCTTACTTTGTATTTTTAATATGTTTATTATATTAAAATTTATATTTACAGAATGAGCAAAAAGCCAAAATGTTCTCTATCATTATGATTGATAACAACCTGAAACAAACAGCCTTTTAAAGACACATCCTGCACTACATTCTTCACAAACACGACGTATAAAATATTTCTGTAAAATGCGATCGTTCTATATATTTGTTGAATACTACAGAATTTATTAGCATTCTATAAAAAAGTGTTTATGCTTTAACGAAAAGCTAATCAATTATACAATCACAGTTCATCAACATGACAGAAATAAAAGAAGAACTGATTGGTAAAGATAATTCTGAGAACTCATAGTACTTGTTGTGTTCCATCATAAGTTGTTTATGAACTAGTTATGAACTAAGTTGTTAAAGACCTTTATAAACTATCCAGAAACAGCGAGGCATAACAGGTCACAGATATTACTTTACATGTATTCAAATAATATTTTTAAGATTGCATTAACTTTTGCTAGAAAAATGTGTTTCTATTCATGATAAGATTACTTTATACAATATTTCAGTTTATAATAATCCCATATACGTAAGAAATAAAAAACTATATAAAAAGGGGACAGAAAAATAGGGTTTCTACACTTTTATGATTGACTTTAATAATGCTAGTAGAACATTTTTCTTTTAGTTTAATTCCAGGACTATTTAAATATGTACGTAATAAATCTTTTGGAACACCGAGGAAGGACAGTGTTTCTCCATTTAATTATGAACTCTATCTGGAAAAAAAATCTTTTGAACTGAAAGATTTTGTCTTTATATCGTGGTCCTACGCGGTAATCTACTGTATGGCTTTTGTGACATTAAGTAAGACAACAGTACAGGACAGCTTGCTGAGATGCCTATCACTAATAATAATCTTATTTCTATAATCTAATTATTAACCTGTAACAATATTTAGGCCAGCTCCACGCAATAGACCATAAGGAAACCTTTCTTTGGGTAGACAAGATACACAATATAGAGATAATGTTTTATTGTAACGTCCGTCACCTAACTTATGATAACAGCAAACATATCTCAGTTTATGTTATGGTTTCAGGTCACCTGATTTGAAAGTAAAGCGCAATCTTTTTTTAACCAGCTAAAGAAGATAAAGTGAAGAATTTTAGTGTCCTATAAGTGTATAAGAATATAATAGTGATAATTCAATGATAATCTTTTAACTATGGGTGGCAAAATATTATTATTATTAGAAACGTATTAAGATGTGATTTTTTGCCAATTTCTGTCCCTCCCCTCAAAAATGCTAAAGAACATTTCGCTTTTTAGGTTCCGAATGACTTTCTACTGAAGACCAAATTGTGTTTTTATATATAATATGGAAAATGTTAAAATCACTAAATTAATATCATACCATACAGACTATTCGTCATTAAAATTTGAAATTGTAAAAAGATTATATACGTTGTGTTAAATACAAGCGTCGAACCATAACTTTTAGCATTTAAGAAACCGTCTCTTGAAATTTAATGTATTTTATTTGTGAGATTTAACCTTTTAAAACAAAAATAATTGATCTAATAATGGAGTCAAATATTTGAGACATAAATATAATAAATTATGACAAAGGAAAGTAAAATGTTGCCTCTCTAAACAGACATCGATAAGAGGTCGAAGAAAATGTTAATACTTTATTGTGTTCTCGTTCAAGAAAGAATCCGGTGATATTTTGTAGAAAACGAGGGAATATTTTCTGCCAGAGCTAATCGCGTGTTGTGCAGCTCAACGAACCGAGAAACCGACAAGAAGTGGAAATATTGTCTGGTTTATATCAGAACTACCTCAACGCTTCAGGCAGAGTAAGATATGTCAGAAATTGATAAATCGTCAGTGAGCAGTGATTTTCTCTTCATTATAACATCTTACACGAATTTATTAGTTAGTGGTTTATATCAGAACTACCTCAACGCTTCAGGCGGAGTAAGATATGTCAGAAATTGATAAATCGTCAGTGAGCAGTGATTTTTTACTTATTATAACATCTTACACGAATTTATTAGTTAGTGGTTTATATCAAAACTACCTCAACGCTTCAGGCAGAGTAAGATATGTCAGAAATTGATAAATCGTCAGTGAGCAGTGATTTTCTACTTATTATAACATCTTACACGAATTTAATTAGTTTGTGGTTCAACATTGGTTCAAAGTTTTAGTAGTTGGTTCTAATTAAGTCCTACAATAATATTGACAACAGTTAATTTTAGAAATGTTATTTGACAAGATTTCTTTCGATTTAAGAATCGTCTTTCGAATCATGCAGTGAGGCAAGAGACAGCAACACTCAATATTGAAAGCAATGGTATCAGACGTCAAAAATCGTGAAGAGAATTACTTCCAATCTTGGAAAACGTAGATTTCTATGTTCGTAACGTAAACTTTACAACAGGAACAGTCACTATTGTACGTAATATAAACTGGAAAAATTTTAATGTTAAAACATTATTGCATTATTTAAACATTATTGCAATTTTTGCGTGTCCCAGCTAAATTATATCTAGTGAATTAATTGTTGTGATAACACATTTGTGGGACACGAGCCTTTGAAATTCACAATATGAAACATACAAAAAATTAATTATTACAAGTAATGATCTACTATTTTGTTACAACTTAACAGTTTTTTAAGAGAAAATGTTCTTGATGCTCTAAACGAATAAGAGTTACACAAATAAAAGGGTTAGTGAAATGGAAATAAGGATATTTTCTTTGTGCTAGAATAGGGTTATTTCAATTTTCAAGTGCAATTGGTTTTCAATATATTAATTTTAATATAGTTTATTACCTGATTTCTTTTCTGGTGTCATTTTAGACTTTAAGTATTTCTTTGATACAATAATTCCAATCTTATTGTTAAATATTATAATTTAATATCTAGCAGTGGCTAGATATGTGGCTACATGTCTTTTTCTACAAAGCAACACGAGCTGTGTAAACATCCATTCCAGGTGTCATACGTAACGTCTATGATAAGTCATTGTCACTGAAATATATCTCTGGCCTCGGAACCTCATGAAAACGCAAATTAATAAATCTAAAGTCTACAATGAATGTTGACTTTAGCTCCAGTTAATCTTCCTCTTTAGTGCAAAATCTTAATTCTTATGCTGTTGCATACTTAACTCCTAAAATACGCAGTCAAGTTCGCCAGAAGGAAACGAATTTCACTGAAGATTATAGTGAATTTCACTAAATAGGAAGGTTAAATGAAGCTAAATTCAACATTTACGTTGAATTAATCTTTCCCACCACAGCTGCGATATGTCTAAAAGTCACAGTTTTAATCTTCAAACACGGAAAACTAAACCTATCTTAGTAAAAGCATATAAGAAATAGATGCAACACTTCATAATATTCAGTTGAACTGGTAGTAGGATATTCAGAATATGCTATTGACACTGCATATTAGGCTACTGCTAATTGTTAGGCAACTACTGTTCATCAGGCAACTTCTATTCATTAGGATACTGCTATTCATTAGGCTACTGCTATTCATTAGGCTACTGTTACTTATTAGGCTGTTGCTATTCTTTACGCAACTGCTATTCATTAGGCTACAGCTATTCAATATGCTACTGCTATTCATTAGGCTACTGCTATACATTAGGCCATTGCTATTCATTAGGCTACTGCTATACATTAGGCTACTGCTATACATTAGGCCACTGCTAGACATTAGGCCACTGCTTTTTATTTGGCTACTGCTATACATTAGGCTACAACTATTCATTAGGCTACTGCTATTCATTAGACTACTGCTATTTATTAGGCTACTGCTATACATTAGGCTGTTGGTATTCATTAGGCAACTGCTGTTCACTAGGCAACTGCTATTTATTAGTCTACTGCTATACATTAGGTCACTGCTATTCATTAGGCTACTGATATACATTAGGCTACTGCTATACATTAGGCCACTGCTATTCATTAGGCTACAGCTATTCATTAGGGTACTGCTATTCATTAGGCTACTGCTATTCATTAGGCTACTGCTATTCATTAGGCTACTGCTTTGTATAATTTGCAGCGTTTCACGTCACGAGTTACTTTTGAAATTTAATTAAGTTTTGACATTAGACTTTTAATAAAGACGTCAAATTAACGTTCGCTACTGTCTGCACGTTACAAGTACGAGTTACCAAAAATGTTTAAGAAACAGTTCAATGAATTTCTTTGATTAATTTTTAAAATATAAAAGAATTATGATAATATATGTTCAAAGTATTTGGGTTGGAGGACACTTTTTGTAATTTCCACCAACCCACTTTTTCTACGAAACAACATAGTAGTGTTGTTTTACATTTCTAGTTATGCTGACTGCCAGGATTCTTATTTTGAAGAAGAAGCAACGGATATTGAGGATCTCTACCTTATATCCTTTCTTGGTCAATTGAAATGGTTCGAGCATGAGTAACATATTTTACATCAAAATTTAATAATATTTTTTCAAGGTAAAATTGGTTTATTAGTTAGATAATCTTAAATGAAATACTTTTGTTCTGTATATCACACATTTAATACAATGTGTTATAACATTATTGAAATTAATGGACAAATATTTACTATAACATTGTTGGATTACATTTTTTAACTTATCACTTAAAACATTAATTATAATTTCTTAGCCAAACTCTCCAATAGATTAATCTAGGTATTTATAAACACATTAATGATAAACGTAAAATTATTTATTTCAATTCAAGAACTATCATGAAATGTTTCAGTCTTTGAAATTGTAATTACTCTAAATAACGAGTCGTCATGGAAACGGAAGAGCCAGTTCCCCCGCTTGTAGAACTTACTTTTCAAACTTGTATGATTGTAATTTTTGTTGATGAAGATTCATAATCCTTTGTTTCGTAAATTTGTGCAAATTCTTTCTAATTAGGCAATAAAACATTTCTCCGTCTTTGGTTTCCAGGAGTATTTCTTTATTGTTGTCAGAATATAAAGTCGAATTTTTTATGTCCAAATTATAAGCGGAAATTAACTTAAATTGAATAATTGTTATCCAAAAGTTTATTCGGTTATTATTTTGATACAGGAAATATGTATACGTGTTAAGATACACACTGCAGTATTAAATGTAAGTGAAATATATTTATATGGTATTATTTAATGTTACATACAGCTGTACATTGTGTTATCAATGAATGTTGCTCATCACGTGAGAATGAACCAGATTGTAAATAATAAACGACTGACAGTTGTGTTAGAACTGTAATTACAAATCACTCTCCCACCTTTCCAATCTCCAACCCGCCTCCCACACATACAATTAAAGTTCAGAGGAAGTAGTCAATTGTTTGTTTGTAAATATACTCTGCTCGTAAGGTTCACATTACTAACTTGGGCAACTAACGAACTTTCTATAGTGTGTACTCTATGCCTTCCCATTCTTACATCTTCTCTCATACCTCACATATTTATAAATCTCCCTAAATACGAGTATATTGCGGTAAACTGTCAGGCCAATATCTTAATAAACATGACTTACAATCAGTAAATTAGTGTGGCATTAGTGAGTGAAGGTTTGGTAGACCTGGTCCTACCCTACAGACACGTACTTTACGTCGCTCCCTAGTTTAATTTAATTTTATCTGATTTTATGACCTAACGAGTAATTTTGACTCCGGAAATAGATTTATTAAGCTACATAGTTAGGAACTGACAGAAAATAGGACAGTTTAATTTTTGCGTAAGTAATTATAAGTTGTAAATTTAACATTCAGACTAACAAGGTTAGACATGTTTACTGCAATATAATCCACGTTTGACGTAACTAGGAGCACCGCGACTAATGAGAGATAAACATTCAATTCTTAACTCAGTTCTAGTTGGTCAAGGCGGCAGTGTCACAGTCTCAGGCACGGGAGTTTGCCGGTTCGAATCTCAGCAGATGATATATCTTTTTGTCTTTATTTTATCTTATTCTTATCTTAAGATTTTATCTTCTTTTACACATATTCCTTTCTATATCTTTAATATTTATTTTATTTTTTCATTTGTGTTATTTAAAATTTAGTTTTATATTTTAACCACATTTTATTATTATAGTGGATTTTGTTATAAATTAAATATCTTTTATTATTGTTAGAAATATGTTTAATCTTTATAATTTAACCTCTTGTTATTTATTATTGAAATTTTAATTTGTATTTGTTGTCTGTTATTAATATTTTATTGCATTTTAACCTTCTATTTATTTTATATTTATTTCTATATGTATGTATATATATATATATATATATATATATATATATATATATATATATATATATATATATATATATATATATATACTTAATTATAAAATGTCATTCACAGTTGATAAAACAAAGACTGAAAAACCGTGCATTCTTTTCAACAATACTAAATATCGGCAGCAACGAACTCTAAAAAATGGGGAGGTGTCTTGGCGCTGTCTAGGGAAGAGCTGTGGCGCGTTGATCAAAACTGATGCGGGTATGAAGCAAATTATCACCTGTAATCAAAAACACAGTGGCGTACATCCTGTCACAATGCGTACCCTCTTATCACCGCTTCTGAAATCCCAAACTGTGACTGCTGCTTCGCCTGCGGTGCCTGCTGTGCCTTGCACACCACCTGCTCTGGATTCCTGTGCAATACCCGTCTGTTCCACACCCGCCACGGATCTCTCACTATCTGAAGATCTGCCTGGTCTTAGGCAAGAATTAGATGCAGCCAACTGAATTCCTGAAGACCCGTTAGCGGAGATTTCTCGTCTCAGAAAAGATATTGAGCGCCTGGAGAGTGAATACCGAAAGTTACTTAATCATACTATAGAGTCGGACACTCGTTTGCTAGAGTTCACGGACCAAATATTTCAAGTGAGCACATCCCGCGTCGACCAGACCGCCCGCGCTTCCGCGACAGTGGACTGCGGTGTCCAGTGCGAGCCGTATCTCGGTTAACCAGAGGATCATTTGCCTACTGCGGTGGACTTTGCTGTGCCGGTACATCGCGCCACTCAGACTGACCGAGCTCCGACAGTGGACTCTGCCGTCCAGAGCGAATCTTCGTCGCAACCGTCATGCCAACTTACAGACTCGGCTGTGCAGTGCGAGTCGCTTGGACCGACGGTTGAGGTTTTAGAAGCGGAGGTGCAGTGCCTGAAGCTTCAAAGTATCACCTGCGAGGATGAGAGCATGAGCGAACAGCCTTGGACTAGGGTTGTACACGAAAAATCAGCAAAAGAAAAAAATTACAAAAAGGTACAAAATACTCACTCTGCAACGAAGTATAAGTCTAATAAACCCAAACACAGGCGAAGAAAAACTAAGACCATGAGGAATCTGATAACAGAAGCACCAAAAACTCTCGTGCAGTTCAAAACAGTGGGGATAAGTGGTGACAGTCACGCTCGTCATCTCGCCGGACTGGTGGGGAAACAGCTTTGAGTGGCATTAGCAAGCCCGGGGCCAAGCTGCTCAACATCCTGAGGCCCTCCCCAACACACAATTGTGAGAAGCAATGATCTGGCAAACGGCGAGCAGAAGAACATATATCTTCACTTAGGCTAGAACCACCAACACCGAGATGGTCATCGTGACTCTCCGACACCGCCACGACTTGGAGCCAGACAATCCCATTCACTTGGAGACTGCGCTGGTAAATGTTTTTATTCAGGAGCTGGCTGTGAGATACGGAACTCGTCTGGTCGACTTCAACAGGATCAGCCGACAGTGTTTCACAGCCAACGGCCAACACCTCAACATGAGCAGCAAGCGTAAGCTGGCGGAGCTCGTGGTGGAGAGCCTCGCTGCTTTGGAAGACTGAAGCCCCGCGTCCGAGTCTCCGAAACGAGGGTGCGTCGTCAGAGACTGCGGAGCCATTCGTCCTCCCACACGACTTCTATGCCGACGCGGTCAAGAAGACTTTAGACAAGGAACCTGTTTTTTTAGAGACTCCTACAACTGTATTACTTCAGATATAGGAAAAAATAGAAACCAAAAGCGCTATTTCAGGAACCCTACATTTCAGCGCCAGATCAAATTGACAGATACGCCAAATCAACGATAAACGAATGTAAAGTTTATAAATAAAAATTCCATTCGGCTGCTACACCAAAACGCCCAATTCGCAACCAACAAGCTCGATGAATTGCAACTCGTCTGTGAAGAACAAAACACAGATATACTTGTCGTGACCGAAAACGGGTTTAACAACAAAAACATTGAACTCTGCAAAATTCCAAATTTCAATAGAGCTACTTCTCATTGCAGACAACTCTCCAAACGAGGGGGAGTCTCGATTTTTCTAAAAAAAAACAACTTCAAGTTCACAGTGTTTTCAATCAAGGAAACAGTGGAAAAAGATTTCGAAGCAGCTGGAATCAAAGTCAACATCAACAAATCAGAAACAATCGTTGTCGGTATTTACAGGTCTCCCAATGGAAGCGATGATGTTTTCTTTTCAAAATTAGAACCTTTACTGACAGACCTGACCAACCTTCAGCTGAATTATGTCCTGATGGGAGATTTCAATGTCGACGCGCTGAACAACACTCATCCTCCCACAATACGACTTGTCGATATGCTACGGTCCTTCGGCTTGGAGTTGTTGGTCAAATCTCCAACGAGAGTAACGCCAACGACACAAACTGCTATCGACAACGTCGTCTCCAACATTCCAAAAGTCGCAGTGTCTGTGGTTAATACAGCCAACTCGGACCACTACGACCAAGAGGCTATAATTGTGGGAAAACAAATCGAGAGGGAGCCCAAAATTACAAAAATCATAAGAGACACAAGGTCAAATAACATTGCTCTCCTTAATGCTTCCCTTTCAAAGGAAGAATGGAATTTTCTAAATTTTACAGAACCCGTAGAACAGCAGTTTCAATCATTTAATAATTTCCTTAATTATCATCTCGATCTATGCTGTCTTACAAAAAAAATCAAAGTTTGCCCTAAAAAGACAAACAGTAACTGGATCACGAAAGGAATACTGGTTTCGAGAGAAAAACTTAAATTTTTCTCCAAAATTTACCGGACTAATGTAAATGAAAATTTCAAAATTTATTTTCAATATTATAAAAAGATTTATAAAAAAGTGATCCAGGCGGCGAAAGCATATGATGTCTCGAATCAAATTCTTTCTTCCAAAAACGTTTCCAAAACTGTGTGGGATATCATTAACAATTAATCCAAAACTTCCAAACAAATCAAAGTGAAAATTGGAGACAGATTGGTGCAGGACGAAGCCGAGGTTGCCCATGAGTTTAACGGGTTTTTTGCATCTGTTGCTTGTGGGCTGGATCCTCGGCCGTCTGAGCCCGACGCGCCTGTCTTTTTACAAACGCGAAGACAGTGCCCTGCAGCATCTTTGATGTTGGCGCCAGTTCTTGAGAAAGAGCTAACCGAAATTATCCAACAGCTCCTAGCTAAAAAATCAACCGATCTTAATTTAATGTCCATGTGGCTCATAAAAAAGTGTTCCCAAAACATTCTGAGCCCCCTTCACTCAACTAGTGAATTTGTCTTTCCATACAGGGGTTTTTCCCTCACTCCTGAAAACGGCTAAAGTAACTCCTATTTTAAAAAAGATGACCCGTATTCCATTAACTATACCGTACTATTAATAACTATCGGCCTGTCTCCATTTTGCCAGTTCTGAGCAAAATATTTGAAAAACTCTTTTTGGTAAGAATGCTTGGATTTCTTAATAGTCACAACCAGCTCTCTGGTGACCAATGAGGCTTCGGAAAGGGCAAATCGACGGCAGACGCAGTAGTGAGTTTAGTCGAAAGAGTTGTAGAGGGATTAGAAAGTCGAAACCCCACCTTAAGTGTGTTTCTCGACTTATCCAAACCATTTGACCATGTTGATCATAATATACTGCTTGACAAGCTGGAATCGCATGGCATTCGAGGAGTGCCTCTTTCGTGGCTCAGTTCATTCATAAGCCACAGACCCCAAGTAGTTCAAATATCAAACCAACTTTCAACACCAATAGAAATGAAGTATGGAGTTCCTCAGGGCTCCATACTCAGTCCAATTCTTTTCCTGGTCTATATCAATGATATAGAGTCATCACTACTGCACGGGAGACTCGTGCAGTATGCTGATGACACGACTCTCTGTTTCAATGGAAAATCAAAGGAAGTGTTGGAAAAACATGTTTTTTTTTTTTACCTGAATAATTGCGTCCAACACTTCCAAAGTCTCAATCTCACAACAAACGCCTCAAAATCCAATTTTTTGAACTTCTCTTTGCGAAGTGAAGATTCTGGGTGTGGGCCTGCCATAATGTTGGCAGACTCCGTTTTAGAAGAAACAGAATCCACTAAATTCCTTGGAATACACCATGATCAAGGGTTGACATTGAATGCTCACATCGACTCAATTTGTACCAAATTAGCCTCAGGCATTTATGTTATGAGGTCTTTAGCCAAATACTGCCTGAGTAAGGTACTGATGACGGCATATTATGGTCTGATTTACCCACATCTTACCTACGGATTGGTGTTGTGGGGCTCTAGTGCAAACAATCATTTTTTGAGAGCCTTCAAACTTCAAAAGAAAGCGATTCGAATAATTGCAAAATTGAGTTTTAGAGAGTCGTGCCGACCAGCCTTCAAAAACTTGCAACTGTTGACTCTACCCTGTCTGTACATCCTGGAAACAGTTTCATTCTGTATGTCCAAATGTACCCTGATGAGGGGCCGTGACGTGCACGGATATGAGACAAGAGGCAGAGACAACTACCGTTCTGGAAAACATAGAACGGTTGTTTATGAACACTTGCCTTCGCAAGCAGGTGTCCATTTTATCACGGATTGCCAGCTTCCATTAAAAATGCACCAACGCCTAAGGCGTTAAAAACCCGTCTTAAACGCTTTTTAGCGTCGATGGCATTTTATAATGTCGGCGAGTTTTTGGCATGTAACTGGGAGACCACCCATTTTGAAAATAGAACCTGGCGTTGAAAATGGTAAAAATTGGCGGGTGACTGGAATTAATGAGTGCAAAATATGTATTTATGAATGTGACACTGTGGTATGTTTGCAAAATTTTAGACTAAATGGCTGACTTTTATCATATAATGTATATTGTTTACGGTAATAAAAGGTTTGAAGTAAATTGAATTGAAGTTTGCTTCAAATAATTACAGAAATCCTGTGGCTTATTTGGTCTGAACATAGGCATAGCACATATACAAGACTAAAAAGATTTTACCCAATAAACTAAAATAATTAAGGCCGATTATTAAGCAATCTCGCCCTAAAATCATTAACAGGAATTGATGGGATTGGCATGAAAACCCTTAAATCGTTTCAGGACTAAATCCTAAATCCACTGGTACATTTAATAAACACCTCATTGCAAAGGGGTGTCTTTTCGGATAGCTGTGGTGTTGTCAAGGTCAGGCCACTTTCAAAAAGTGGGATGAGGCGTAGATGTAAATTGTATATGGACAAAGTGAGAGTAGCATATATGTGCTGTAAATGGACAACTTGAGCGCGCTTTACATGTCCTTAAAAATAACACAGTGAGAATGCTATGTATGTGTTTTATATGGACACAGCAAGAATGCTATATTTTTGCTGTATATGGATACAGTGAAAACGCTTTATGTGTGCTGTACATGGATACAATGAAAACGCTATGTATTTGTTATATGTAGACACAATGTTAATGCCATATAGAAACGCTATATATTTGCTGTATATCGATATAGTGAGAACGCATATGTGGGTTATATGGACACAACAAGAACATTATATTTGTGCTGTATATCGAAACAGTGAGATCGCTATATATGTGGTATACACGGTTACAGTAAGAACTCTATACATATGATATATATGGATACAGTGAT
Organism: Homalodisca vitripennis; assembly: GCF_021130785.1. Lineage (NCBI taxonomy): Eukaryota > Metazoa > Arthropoda > Insecta > Hemiptera > Cicadellidae > Homalodisca > Homalodisca vitripennis. The sequence goes on from NC_060215.1 coordinate 160,114,224, forward strand.
AATGCTATATGTGTTGTATATGAATACTGTGCGAAGGCCATATATGTGCTATCTATGGATAGAGTGAGAAAGCAACGTATGTGCGGTATATGGACTCAGTGAGATCGCTGTGTACCTGTATAGCGCCATAAATGTGCTGTGTATGGACAAATTTAAAAGCACTACGTATGTCGGTATATGGATACAATTAAAACGTCATGAGCTGTATATGGCCACGTAGAAACGCTATATATTTGATGTATATGGATACAGTGAGAGCGCCACGTATGTGTTTTATATGGACACATTGAAAGCGCTATGTATGTGCAGCATGTAGACACCGCTGGACCCTATATTAGGTATAGCAGGGTCATTATCATGTAATTATGGCGGTAGACCACATGAGCATATGCACCGGGTTAATTGCGATGTAGTAACCACAACATTGTAATAAAATAACTCGAAAGGATATTTCATAACAGTTTTTTTGTTGTAGGGAATTAAATTTAGAAACTGAGCTTGATTTAAGTGTGTTGTATTTAAAAGGTTTATGTTTGACGTAGAATCACTCCATTGTAATTTCTTACAGAAAAAAGAGTAAATCAGTACAAGGCTTTTATTTTAAATTAGAATAATACGCTTAGAGATTACAATGATAACTGAAAAAATATTTAAATTAGAGCAGAACATATCCGGAAATCATATGTTACAATTAAAATGTAATTTCTAAATTAGTGCTAAAGTGAACTATCAGAAATTATGAGATTTTAATATAAATATTAAATGTAGTAATATATGAGCGCAAATAGCGCATGCTGGATAAAAGTAGGCCTACATTTAACGTTATGTAAAATTACCGAGAAATAGTGTAGGTGTGTAAAAGTTCAAGTAATATTATATATGTGTTGGTTAATGTTGAAATAAAAGGTAATACAATTAAATTTATATTGAGCAGGTGTTCAAACCAAATATTAATTCACGTTTTTAAACTTTGAATTCGGTTTAGTTCCAAAAATGACGTTGTACATAAATGCAAACAAAAAATATAGATGTTATGTAAACTTTTTTTACATTGCCATTTGAAAAGTAATTGGTATTTGTAGTTTTCGAATATTTTAATTTAGATTATAGTACAGAAGCGTCAAAACCAAATAAAAAAAATATTTTTAAAGCTAGCAAAATTTGGTTGTTTTGAGAGAGAGAGAGAGATGTACAATAAATATTTTGAAATGACAAAAAGGTTGTACCAAGCTTATGCTAATACGAAAACTACACGTAGAAATTTTGAACTGTTAAATAGAACTGTTGAAAGATTTACTTTTTTTTGGCATATATAAATATGACAAATGGATTGCAGTAAACACATACAAATGTACCGAAATATCCGTTTGTAAGGAAATATCTTTGCTATCAAGGGTAACGTAAAACCAAACGAAAACAAGATTTTCCACTCCTGATGTATAAACATCACATCCTCCCAGACGAGGTACTCCATATTCGTCTGAGTGACTGGTAGAAGTAATAAATGATCTTCTACAGAGTTAGAGATAATGCGCATGCCATAAGACTTCCTCGATGATAGATCCAAGAATATGATGGCTCTAATGTGGCTGGAATTGAAGATCACACTACACCACGGGTTATGGAATTTATCTAAATTAATGTAATTTACATAGGCCTAATCTAAAATAAATCATTTAGCTGCCGTGATTTCATTAATACCGCATTGATCTTATAAGTACATGTTTCTAATATTTTAGGCTTTTAGGGGGAAGAACCTTTCAATCCCCTCTATCCCTATTTGTTACTCCACTGGCTTACTTGATTAAAGTAGTAAGTTTTCACCTTTAAGTTAGAAACGTGTTTGTTCTCCAAAATTCTTTTGTAGGTTAATCTACGAAAATTATAATATATATATATATATATATATATATATATATATATATATATATATATATATTATATATATATATATTTATATATATCGTATGGGGGACAAGGCAGCTATCGATAAATAAATAAATTAAAAATTACAATTATTAAAAAGTACGTAAGAACAAAGTTCTTGAGTCATAAATTAAAAATTAATATTAAGATCTCCCGTCACAAAGCTAAATCCAAATTACTGAGCCAGTTTAGAGACCCATCCTCTAAACCACTCAGACCAGCCAGACCACCAGAAAACAATGGGGGGTGAAGTTGTTCGCGTCCGTAGCTTGCTACACGTGCTCCCTGGGTAACGCTAAACGAACAGCAATTTTTGGTAGCTGGACCGTCACTCTTGTGATCTCCCAGTTATGGCAGCTATCGAAGACGAAAATTATAATGACAAATTGAATGTAATTAAACTTTCAAACGTCCCATGCTGTATGTCTGAGTTTTCTTGACATTTAGCTTTATCAGTTGTTTTCCATACATACAAATTTTTCTAATCCTTGAAACGTAGTTTTATATTTTGCAACAATAACTATGGTAAATTTTCTATTATTCTTATAATCATACAACTTTAGTATAAAGTTTTAAATAGAGACTTTGATAAACTGTTTGGGTTCACATCTCGTAACATTTTAAATTCTGCCACTACTCTATCAATCTCTTCAAAAATAGTCGTAACACATTTCTTTGTCTTATTATTCTTCGCCGTTATTGCTACTCTGCTAACTTTTATATTGATAATTTCAAATTAATCTTCATTGACTTTTTTGCCCTATTTGACATTTCTTACTGGTAGTATCAGTGTTATTTTCCAAATTGAAACTGAGCAATTAATTTACATAGTTAAATTATTTATAAATGGTTATTACTGATTTGAAAATTATTTAAAGGGTGCATTCAAATGTATACAAAATGAAACAATCACCCGTTGAAATCAACATTTTGTGGGCGTAATATTCTTCAAGTAACACTTACAATGTAATTATTAATCATTAATAATTAATGACAGTTAATCAATTACTCTTCAGAAGATATTTCCTAAAAATATTTTTAACGAGATCACAACATTACAGAGATTAGACATGTAATTCTGAAATACCTGAATTCAATCCTAAGTTCTTGAATAACGAACGTAATATTGTCAAAATTATTGGTTTGATGATTCAAAAGGGTGTATTAAGAATTGTTTTTATATCACTTACAATAATTAAGTAACAAAATAATTAACTTTCAGTAAAAGACCATTAATTGTTTACGTAAAAATATTTATAACCAAATACTTTGCTATTTTTAAAACTCAGATTTTTATTCGACTTTATAATTTCCATTATCATATAATATGATAAATTAAGTACAGTCACATAAATAATTAAACGGGATATATGTATTATTGCAATATAATACAGAGTATTTACATTTAAAAAAATTGGGATACATTGGAATTAGTCTCCTGTAAACCAATTTATAAATTACAAACACAACTTTCCTACTTATCAATTTACATCACTATATGAATTGGTGAAATAACACAAATGCAGCTCAATGATTGACTCTAACGAAAGCCGTTGCCATCTCATAGATTAGAGATTTAGAGCATTCGAAAACACTTTTTATGACGGAATGACGGTACAGTAAATTATAGTTTTAAGTTAGCTTTCCTATAAATGTTAGTACTGAGTTAAATATATTTTAATTTGAGTTTATAAATAATCTTTCATGTCGAATCTTAATGGGTTCAATTAAAAAACTTATGTTAAACATATTAATATGGTATTCGAATTTTGGAGAGTTTCACATAAGTGTCTACTTTTTTCAATATAGATCTAAAAGAAATAGCCCACACCTTAACCAAGTCCAAATTACTATAGCCTACAGTTAATTACAGTTAATACAGTTAAATTAATTTTTAGAAGAATTTAAACACAATAGCGTAATTACTTACATAATTATGTGACATGGTGAATAGATTAAATTTAAAAAAAAGTCTATGACGTAAGCTGTACTTGTTCTGTATTAGCAGCACCTGAGCTATCAGAAACACAGATGTCTGTAGAGCCTGTTTACCTTACCTACAGTTCTTCAAACCGTTCACAAGAAAGGATATTTTTGAAAACTAAATGAGGCTTAACACCTTTTGTAAACCTACTTAACTATTGTTGACACTACTGATAACAATTGTTCTAACAGTAACTTTAGTTATAAGTGTAAACTCTTCTCTCCACACAGACATTACTTTGTCTAGACACTGGTACTAACTCTGCTGTCGGCAGTATGCCGGAGCGTCTGGAACAGGAAACTCACGACCTTCACAGACTACTGTATTTTAATGTTTCAGATTTGATGGCGAACTTATAACGGATAAGTGTTTAAGACAGATTTATGTTTGTAGCCTACTCCGACTCACTCAATTAACAATCACTATTCTTGTAGCACTGAAATATATCACATTAATCTGTCATTATGGTGATAATTTACAAATATAAATACGTTAGTGTACTTTAACTTCGAGATATTTAGTGGTCGCTCACTGATCTTGAAATCCTGATTGGCTAACCTTTCGTCACCTCTAAAACAAGAGGTTTTATTGTTTTAACAAACAAACATAGATAACATTGTTTTATAGCCAAAATAATAATAAAGTAATAAGTTGAATAAGATATAATAGGATGTTTGTAGCATTTGTGTTTGAAAATTGATGTATAAAAATCTGCGCATAATTGACACATAAATGAAGGGCAATATAATATTTGTTGAAAAATTATGCAAAAACTCTCCTCCTTATTCTGTTAAAAACTTACTGTTACTCATTTATTATGTAACTGAAAGATGGCAAATGTCTGACAATTGTTAATACACAACAAATACACATAAAATTTAAAACGCTCATCAATTCCTTAATAAAGGTTCAGTTTGAACTTTCAGGACATCCGGTATTAATAAAATGGAGTCGTACAAGAATATTCTGGCTTATGCCCGTGGTCCTCGGACAGGCCAGTGGCTTAACCTTTAAAAAAGTATTAAAAATTATTTTCAAATCTGCAACATTTTCCAAATTATGAATGTTGTTATTTTATATAATATAAATAGATATAAATGTTTAAATGTAATATGTATAAATATTAAACCGTTATTTAGCTTAGAAACAGGCTTGTAAGAACAATGAGTATATCATACCACATGTACGAGTCATTAGTCTGCAGCTCAATACTACAAATGTTACTTACGTGTATGTTACTCGTGTACATGTTGTTAGGGAGATACGTTTGCTGTAGGGTCTGAGCCTGTCGTTTATTAAACTGTAGATCAATACTACAAATGTTACTTACGTGTATGTTACTCGTGTACATGTTGTTAGGGAGATACGTTTGCTGTAGGGTCTGAGCCTGTCGTTTATTAAACTGTAGATCAATACTACAAATGATACTTACGTGTATGTTAATCTTGTACATGTTGTTAGGGAGATACGTGTGCTGTAGGGTCTGAGCCTGTCGTTTATTAAACTGTAGATCAATACTACAAATGTTACTTACGTGTCTGTTACTCGTGTACATGTTGTTAGGGAGATACATTTGTTGTATGGTCAGAGCTGGTACTTTATTCAACTCCTTAGGTTTTTATTCTTATACGTAAATTTGAATCAGTTACATATCCACCGCAGCTCCCTGTTTGTTAACCACAATATTTACTTAAAGTAAAAGACAGCGTTAAATGTGAAATAATTACAAATTTAGCGTTTGTAGCCTATATGTGGGTCATGCTGTTGGAACTGTACTTGTATTTTGAGAATTTTATAAAACAGGTGTCCTTTATTTGTATTTTTACCAGTACCGGTAATACTTTAAACATTACATTTTCGTATAACAATCATGTTTAGGGGGAAATTGTGTTAGTGGGTGTTTGAGGGCCGGCTTTAACAAATACGGATAATGCCTTGAGTGACGGTAGACACAAAACGGAACACAAAAACATATAGCATTGGGCCGCGGTAAAAGTATTTTGAGTTATAATTGTTGTAATGTATTGTGTCAACACCTTCCCACCGTAGCTAAGTTACTTGAACAGCTGTGAAGTCGATTGGAGGTTAACTATTTACAATCTGTGGTTGTCAAGTCACCAAGATTGACATTGTCTCTTACGAGGCTTAGAATTAATTTGAAACACATATCCGTGTGAATAAATATATTTCAGTACAACATTTAGGTTGAATGTTTTACGAGAGTTTGGTGAATGGATATAGTACGTAAGTGACTACATAATAAAGATACCTAACTTTAAATAATTATCATCTGATAAAACATTTTTTATCAGGTGTGGAAATATTTGTTAAAAAATAATATTTGTTATTTGTTTGGTGTGGAATATGTGTAGTGTGTTGTTGAATGGCTGCAACAGTACAGTTTATTATTAGTAACATTTCATCTCTACAGTGCAATTATTTAAGTAGAAATTATGTACATCGTAATTAGCTTTTAAAATGACTAAACTTTTATTTTTCAAATGATTGTTATTTGATAATAATTTTAATAATAATATTTGTATAATTAACACATGATAAAACTTTTTAATTTATCAGCTACAATTAAATACGCTTGCTTTTTAACCTATTGTTATGTCCTTTTAATTTCAGCCCCCTAAGAACAATTTTAAACCTTAAAGACATTTATCATTTATTTTTAATCGGATAATTATGAATGATATCTCTTTTGAAGATATGGTTACATATCCAAATGCATTTTTATTTTTCTATTTTTGTGTTTAATAAATAGCTCTCAATATAATTGTATTTAATAGTTGCACATTTTGTTTTATTTACAGAAATTATATTTAGTTTTTTGTGTTCAGAGTTTCTCACAGTGGAAGAAATGTAGAAGATATCCAGAGCGTGGAAGGAAATGAGCGTAAAACAAAGATAAACTCTGACTTCACGGGTTTCCTGTTAAATACGGATAACAAACGAAGTTCTTAAGCTTCTTTAATGATCCTTGACGGTAATCTCAATTAATACGTAGAAAGTCCTCCTCTACTGATTTTACAGGTTTCCTGTAAAATACTGATATCAATAGAATTACAATAATCCAAATTACAAAGCACACATTTTATTTATAATCAATTACTCGTAAATATTTAAATTATTATATTGCTGCTAAATATCAACCATAAATTTAAATACTGTCTGTGAGTAAAGTAAGAGTAAAGATAGTGTGTGGAATTACGCTCATAGCTAATCAATAAAGTTAGCTAATCAATAAAATTACAATAAACAAAATTACAAAGCACATTTACAATCAATTACTCGAAATCATTTAAATTATTATATTGCTGCTAAATATCAACCATAAATTTAAATACTGTCTGTGAGTAAAGTAAGAGTAAAGATAGTGTGTGGAATTACGCTCATAGCTAATCAATAAAGTTAGCTAATCAATAAAATTTCAATAAACAAAATTACAAAGCACACATTTTATTTACAATCAATTACTCGAAATAACTTAAATTATTATATTGCTCCTAAATACTAACCATAAATTTAAATACTGTCTGTGAGTAAAGTAAAAGATAGTGTTTTGAATTACACTCATAGTTAATCAATAAAGTTAGCTAATCAATAAAAATACAATGAACCAAATTACAAAGCACACATTTTATTTATAATCAATTACTCGTAATTATTTAAATTATTATATTGCTGCTAAATATCAACCATAAATTTAAATATTGTCTGTGAGTAAAGTAAGATTAAAGATAGTGTGTGGAATTACGCTCATATCTATTCAATAAAGTTAGCTAATCAATAAAATTACAATAAACAAAATTACAAAGCACACATTTTATTTATAATCAATTACTCGGAATTATTTAAATTATTTTATTGCTGCTAAATACCAACTGTATGTGAATAAGTAAAAGATAGTGTGTGAAATTACACTCATAGAATAGGTGGTCTGTTTATTTATTTTGTTTAAGATGGTGGATTGTGACAGGTATTTTTAGGTCTGAATTTCTATGCATATTTGCATTCCAAAACTGTTTTATTATACGCTGTAAACTCCGCTTGACAATATTTTATACATACAAAAAATGGACAGGAGAATTGCATCTAAGAAAATTATGGCAAAATAGAATCGGATATAAAGTCGCTGATATGTTTGAACATTAGGAGAACAAACTTTTATCTATGACAAATGCTAATAAAAGTATTTTATTTTAAAAACTAAATACAATATTTTACTGAAATCTTTGAACAGTTAAACTAATTTACTATTTTGTATAATTAACAAAGAAGTACTATTAAAATTGAAAGTACAAATACAGGAATCGCTGACAGAGACACTTAAGTTTTAAAACGTTAGAGATAAAACATTTATGTATAAACAAAGACTAAAACCAATTGACAACAAAAGCAGAACTACATGTGAATAAATTATATTCAGTTATTTATTTCAAGAGAAAAATACGATACTTAAAATACAATCAACTCAATAGTAAATCACAAAAAAGGAAATATTATTAATACAATCAATTACTCTCAATACATAATACAAAGCGTGCATTTAATATTATAGCACTGGAATACCTACTTAAATATTTACTATTACTAGATTACACCACTGCCACTTTGAAACAATTTTAACACATTTAAAATATTAAGACATTTCGATCCCGCCATGTTCAGTTAAAGCATGTTAAAACAAAATTCACACCTGGTTTGGCACAATACTCACAAAACATCGCACTCGGAATGCATGGTGTCCCTATGGAAAAAATGAAGATATAGTAAGTGCAGAGAAAGAGGCAAGAAGGCACTGGATTTGAACATTTCTGACTCGATGGTGGACGCTTGACACAGAGTGGGAAATAAGCTAAATTGAGGCAATCCATCCGGAACAATAGTACAGTTCGTGAGGCATGCGGCAAAAGAGGAATTCATCCAATCTGCTAAAAACGTACTCCGGGTATGGGCCACATACGAGAACAACTCGCTGTCGGAGAATTCTCGCCATGACAAGGGCAGTCTGCAAAGAAAAAATACAAGTTTCTTTAGGTCCGAATTGCGCAAATCTTCTTTCGGAGAAAATGCAGCCGTATATCTATTACATGATCAAGCTGATTTCAGTAAACTTTAAACCCCACAAGGGTAACAATAATCGATGTTTGAATTCACTTTATTGTTTATATTTTGGTATTTTCATGTAAATAAATATAACTAACATGTATATATTTTTAGTTAAAACTATATTACTTTATCTTTCATTGTGCTTAAAGTTTTTACATTATATAAACAAAAACGCTGAGAAAATATTAAATAATTAAATCATCATGATAATGTCAATATCGTACGTCAAAACATAAGAAGAATAAGAAAAGATTTCTTTATTTTCTTAGCTAAATATTCAAGGCAAATTTAACTCCAGTAATAATAGTTATAAGTTGATATTTTTAGTTGATAGTAATAATAGTTTTGCAAAATGAAAAATAGTTCTTTTAAATACCGAACTGTTTAAGTTTGATAAAGTTTTAATGAGGTTTTTAAGGCTGGGGAATCATTTTATATGTGAAATCAAATATTACAAAATCAAATCAAATTAGTGTTAGTAAACGTTATCTTTAAATTGCTTAAACTTTTATTTCATTCATTTATAAAACGTGTGTAATATTGCTTAGGATTTTAGTTTTTTGGGTAATTAACTAATTTAAAAATGTTTTTTGTTTTCAATTTTGGAAGTAGTTAAAAATTCGCCCACAGCTAAATTATCTTAAAACATATATCTTCTACACTAATTACCTTTTTACTTTTTTGTCATAAATTTTGTGAAATAGCATTGAACGAGTCAAAAGCAGACGATGCATCACACACTGACTACACAACAGACCAATCAGCGTTATCTAACAGCTGATTAAGTTAGGAGTATACAAATCGGTGGCGGAGTATCGGGAGCGCCAGGAGACGGTACAGCTCCCCCTCCCCACCACTACAACCAGCCTTATCACAGAGTGATCAGTGATACTCACATATGCAACTGCCGCATACATGATCTCAGGTAGACTCGTGATTCGAGCAGGCCCATTAACTAAACTCTCCAAACCATTCACCACCAACACGGTTTTATACCCTATTGCTGAATTGGTATTATCCAATAAATTAATATTTGTGTCACATACACCGATCTATAATTATCATTACACTTAATACAGAGGGTATACTTGGGAATAGTCTACGAACTAGTTTCACTTTAAATTAATCCAAATTTCTGAAAGTATAATTACATCGGGAAAATCTTTAAAGACTTGACGTAAAGATAAAAATCGTTTCCTAAAACTTCTAATATTTTTTGAAATAATATTTAGTTTTGCATAATTTAATGTTATGGTAAAGTGTTTTAAACAAACAATTGAAGTTTAGGCCTTTTGTGATAAAGTTAGTAAAATTAATGAAACTAGGAAATTGACTAAACGCATTCATAATGATTTAAAACTAAGAACCGAAACTGAAATAAAAAATTAACAATTTACAAGCCTTTTTTGACATAAAAAATCAAAATTTAAACAAGCGTATGCACTATTACAATGACAAGTCACCTGAATCGTCATCTTTTGGTAGGAAGATCTTTTCCCTCAACCCCACTGGTGCCGGTCATCATTGTCACTCTTTAGCTGCCTCCCCATCCCCAAGAGCCGCCTCCTCGCTGGTGTTAGGTCCTCGTTCACGTAGATAGAGTTGTGAGCCGCCCTGTCACCCATCCGATGATACGCATCAAACATAGAGTCCACGACGTCCATGCCAAAGGCCTTCCTAACCTCCTTAACTGCACTCAATACGTCCTCCTGAGGTTGCATAGGGACACCATATATTTCCACGAAATTCACTCTCGAGTACTTTCCATTCCCTTTACTCGTTTTTTCAAGAAATTCACCCTCTTGCCCAGCTTGTCATTAAGTTTCAGGAGACCACCAGTGATCTCCAAAATCCCATTGAGCAACCTTCTATTGGTATCCAGTTTTTCATTTAACAATTCAATTTTTTTGTTAAAACTTTCTTCCTGACTTTTCTGATTTTTTTTCAATTTTGAATACTTTCTTAGTGATGTCTTCCAGGGAAAGCTTTTCTCTCCATCCACATCGACTCGCCGGCGCTTCCTTTTCTGCTCAGTACAGTTTATACATTTCCAAGTATCAGCCGTTATACACTCCATTTTGGCTTTGTTTATATCCAGACAAGTGCAATGAAACCTCTTACCGCACTTACAGCATGTCAATGTCTTCTTTTGTTCAAGGGGGTTCATACAAATTCCACAACTGGCCATTTTTCTAAAAGGAGATGAAAGTGAATAGGTTCAAAACTCACCACTTAATATATTTGACCTGATCGCAAAAACTAAAGGCTTTATAAGTTCAAGACAGGAGCACGATCTCACGACTATCCTTATCTGAACGCCGCCGACACAGCACTGTAACTATATGGATAACCGATATAGGTAATGGAAATTTCATTTACAGTTTTACTTGTTCTGCCGATAGTGGAGTATTGTGTTTTACCGACGATGCATGGAATTAATTAACTCACTTCTTGAACGAAGATTTATGTGCCATTCAATTGTGATAACGAACCATATGCTATTGTATCCAGAAGAAACTAAATTTATCAACTTAGAAATGGACGTACATGTTTAAAATAATATTTTACAAAAATGTGCTGATTGTTGCTTTAACAGAAATATTGCAACTTCGAATATGCTCGGTTTGGGTATATTAACAATACTAAATAATTATGAATTATTCTTGATCAAAAAAATAAATTAGAAAATCATGTAAAAAAAATCAAATAGCCATAAGACATGTTTATTTTCTAAAATTATTATACAAGGCAAGAACGCAGAGTATTTGATTATGAACTGTTTTACTGGTGTAGAACTAACTAGACCAATATGAATCCAATATTTATTCAAACTAAAGATAATTATGTATAATCTAATGACTTTTTCCATAATAGTCATGTTTGTTTTATGACCATTTTTTAGCATTTATCTGTTCCAAACCACACCTAACTTTTCATAAAAATTTGTTTTTGTTTGTTTTTTTGGACAAACAAATTATTAATCGGATTCCAACAGATGTAAAATTAAATTTATCTATTTAAGAAAAGAATTCACTTTTCGTTAAAAATATTAGTAATGATCATTTTCATATTAATTAAAACGATTGGAATCTCTAAATAGGCATTTATTTTCTAGCCGCCCTTATAATTTTCTAACATTGCCGTAATTTAATATAATAGTATTTTATAACGAAAATTATGAGTATCGTCTAGGAAATTACGGTTCAGATATCAAAACGTAATTTTGGTTTCACGTTTGTCAAAAGATTTTTGATAAAATTTTTTATCTCGGGCTTATTGTAGAGGGTCAACTTAAATGAGAGTCAAGACAATAGCCGCATGAGCCTAAAATGTAAGATTATTCGAACTGTGTTTAATAGTCACGTGACTTTACTAATTACAAACAATCCTGCAAAAACAAACAATCCTGCAAACAAAGTTCAACGATTAAAATCTAATTCATATATTTTGCAGGGTTAATGTATTGCTAAACAACATGCTTCATGAGAAAACAATAATTGAGAATTCCAATTATATGTTGCTCCTCCCGCTTGCAAAACTTTGCTACATTAATCTGGTGATTACAAATATTATTATTTAAGTATTAACCTACATTCTTAAGGTGTCGAGCGCATGTTTAAAATTGTAATTGTACATTTGCCTAATCCATAGTTTTCTCAACGCTATTAATATATTATCGTTTAATTTGATTCCATTCTGATTTTATTAACAAAATATAATAAAATCTTTCGTTAAGTTTAGATCATAGGTAAAGATACAGTGTGTTGCCAATTATGCTTGCCCCCTCCCCACACCACACACACACTCGCACACACACGCACACGCACTCTCATACACACAACAGTTTTTGATGTCAAGTTATTCAATAGTTTATAAAATTATCTTTAAATCATTCTATTATTACCATGTACGATGTATCCTTTAAAAACACTGATATTCGTGTTTATTAAGGGAATAACATTAATATGTCTACATAACGTAATATTTATATACCTTATAACAGAAAAGAAATATATAGTTGGGATATTTTTCTGAAGAAAGCCTCATTAATAAAAGGAAGAGTTTTCATTTATAAATATATAAAACTGTTATAATAATTAAACAGATGGAAAACGAAACGATTAATACGACAATAAACAGCAATAAAATACTTAGTTACATTTTTTAAAGCGAAAAAGTATATTTATTTCATAGACATTAATCTTTAGCAATAAAAAATAAAAAATATTGAAATCATGTAAATAAGCTTCACAGACCTGAGATACTACTGCTGCCTTGTCTTTGTCTCTTAAAAATATCATACACGTTAAAGTTCGCCCTGACTAGGCTAGACAAGTTTAAAGTGAAGCACCACAAACTAAATTTCAACATATTGTGTTGGCTTCCGTACGAATTGAAATGAAGTCACACATCGGAAACTTCATCTCTTTAAAACCAAAATGAACCAATAATAAAGAGGCCCATTCCCGTTTCCTGTGTTGCCCGTAACTTCTGCCTTGACGGTTGTCGTTTACAATTGACCTCTGGTCAGTTCCCAGTGGTTCAGTCGCAGACCTGTTGTGAGCGATATACTTCAGTTTGATTTTAATAGCTTTTTTATTAAGTACATGTTTTATAGATTAGTGTGCTTGGAGTTTACAATTGACCTCTGGTCAGTTTCCAGTGGTTCAGTCGCAGACCTGTTGTGAGCGATATACTTCAGTTTGATTTTAATAGCTTTTTTATTAAGTACGTGTTTTATAGATTAGTGTGCTTGGAGTTTACAATTGACCTCTGGTCAGTTCCCAGTGGTTCAGTCGCAGACCTGTTGTGAGCGATATACTTCAGTTTGATTTTAATAGCTTTTTTATTAAGTACGTGTTTTATAGATTAGTGTGCTTGGAGTTTACAATTGACCTCTGGTCAGTTCCCAGTGGATTCAGTCGCAGACCTGTTGTGAGCGATATACTTCAGTTTGATTTTAATAGCTTTTTTATTAAGTACGTGTTTTATAGATTAGTGTGCTTGGAGTTTACAATTGACCTCTGGTCAGTTCCCAGTGGTTCAGTCGCAGACCTGTTGTGAGCGATATACTTCAGTTTGATTTTAATAGCTTTTTTATTAAGTACGTGTTTTATAGATTAGTGTGCTTGGAGTTTAAAATTGACCTGTGGTCAGTTCCCAGTGGTTCAGTCGCAGACCTGTTGTGAGCGATATACTTCAGTTTGATTTTAATAGCTTTTTTATTAAGTACATGTTTTACAGATAAGTGTGCATGGAGTTTACAATTGACCTCTGGTCAGTTCCCAGTGGTTCAGTGGCAGACCTGTTGTGAGCGATATACTTCAGTTTGATTTCAATAGCTTTTTTATTAAGTGCATGTTTTATAGATAAGTGTGCTTGGAGTTGGCTAAAGGTTTGGTATGATTTATTTATTTTAAAGTACATTGTAATTATTTGTTAGGTTAGTTAATAACCTGAGCAAGATATTATATTTGAGATATAAAAACTTATTGTTACTGATTTATTATATCACTGAATGATGGCAAATGTCTGACAATTGTTACTACACAACAAATACACATAAAATTTAAAAAGCTCATCCATTCCTTAATGAAGGTTCAGTTTGAACTTTCAGGACACTAGAATCACACCTTACTGAAAACGGTTCTGCTGTAGAGAAAGGAAACTATGCATGGAGACTAGAAGCGTCTCCTCACTTTAACGTACTCGGTACACAAGGCCATGTTTATTGTTTAAATATTCCGCAGTGGAGGGCAAAGTAAACTCACCCATAACCGGATATCTCATTACCAGAAGGCAATCAATAAATCTATTCAGATTAATAATGTAACTTGATTGTGATTCCCTTGTGTTATCTCCTCTAATGTATTTAATCAATGTTTTGATTATTATAACTAGACAAACACTCCCTACCAGTTAAAAAAATAATAGTTTGTAGAGTAAAACTCGTCATATCCGATCTTGACAGCTCCGAGACATGGTCGGAACAAAAAAATTCGGATAACCCTAGGAGCGAAACCTCATATTCATAGAAATGTCGTGTATATATTTGACGAAGTCGATGCTTATATCAATGCACAAAAGTGCATACATTATTGCAGTTCGAGATTGTTTCTGATTTCTTCTACCTTGGAAAATGCCCAGATAATTTGGTTTCCTTCATAATGTCAGAATTTTTATTTATCATCCCTATACAGGTTGAAAATGGGACTCGTCACGCTATTGCAGAGTTAATCAATTGCGGAGCGCGGCGTAATTGCAAGAACTAAAGTGTACGTGATGGGCTTGGATGTGAAGAAATTGCCCCTTTATCGTACTAGACCTAGACAGCGCCGTTATCGTCCATCAGAAGATAAGGAAAGGGTATGTTCTTAGCGTTTTCACCCTAAGAAAAGGTTAATTCTTTACTTATAAAACTTTAAGTTAAAACTAATTGTTTTTGTATTATTGTACTACTTATTACTATAAAGCTAGTCGTGTTCAAAGATATTTTTAATGATCATTAATTAAAGTGTAATAACCTATCTTATTAACTTCTTTTATGATAGTTAATTTGTTAAAACAGCGAATGTTCATATCTGTTATCATGAAACATGTGGCTCTGTGGGAATTATAAATTAATTTTCAAGCGTTCTGGAGTTTTGATACCATTATCATCCTCACAGTTACAATTACTGAGTGAAGTAGATGTACCGCTATAACTGACTCGACGAGATCGTACAACGGATGTCTATTAATACAAGGCAGCATATTATATAATAAAGATTATTATATATGACTAAATGAATATTCAAAAATCGCGAGGATATGTTTAAAACTTATAGTTTTACGAGATAGATTTTCTGACCCTTTCACTGAACTGACAACTGGCAGCCATATGGCTTCTTTATTGTGTAGCTTACGATTAGAATTTTCAGGTATTAAAATAATTTATTTGTTAGTGAATGTTTATTATAGTATTTATTCTCTTTTGGTGGTCACCTAATAGATCTATTAGGTTGAAAATGTTACTATTCATTGTGATATTTAATGTAAGTAAGACCAACTATCGCAATTAATTACAGTCTGAAGAATGTTTCCTGGACCATATTTAAACGGCTACAAGTTTTTTATCTTTAGGCTGCAACCATTCTTAAGGTATTAACTCTGATTTAAACCTCTGTCGATTGGTATTATTGATTTTACACCTGTATAAGTCTATTACATGACTGTTAATGTTTGAACTGACTATAAACCTCAATTTCAAATTTAATATAATTAATTAAAAAAAATAATTCAAATGATCAAATAATCAAATGGTTTACAGTTCACGTGGGTCTAAATTAATTTATAATACGTGAGGACGACAGTATTTATTAAACTTTCACATTCAAGATTCATAAACACATATACATTTTAAATACGGTCTAAACCGAAATCGATCCGATAAGAAAGACCTCTCACCTCCCAGGCTACAATAAGCTACCGTAAACTAACGATAGACAGGCGGGGACAATTTCTTCATTCTCACCACGAGACACACTGCAAATGAGGTGGCGCCCTTTTTATAAACAGCTATAAATACTTACAAAAATTCCAACAGCTGTCTCTTTATTGTGGCCTCTAGCAAAGAGTACAATATTCTCACAATACGCTTCAGTAATAAATGTGTAAATCTTAGACCAATTCATGCGTTTACTGATATTAAAAACGCGAAGAAAACCTGAGGACACGGCCTTAACCATAAGGGTAATGTCGAAAGATTCGAGATGTATAATTCAACAGTTTTTGCGTGTTGTATAAATACATAATTTAATTTTTCACTCAGCTCAAACATAGTTAAATATTTTTCAAGTTCATTTCCTTTCAACAATGTTTCTTAATGTTTTATTTAGCTGCTATGCTTGGTTATGCGGAAATTGTGCCTTTATATTAATCTTGATATAAAGGTTTAAGACTCTACATGTAGGGAAATGCACCACACACAATAAACTTTGGCATTACAAAGTTAAACATAAGATTATTTTAAATCTTCATGTAATTTTAAAGTTAAACTAAATGTTTTTAGCATTTAACTAAACTATAACACCAGGATTGTTATTTTACATCTAAATTACCTTTCTTTGATATGTTAACTCTATTTTTACGTTAATTTCCTATTTTATTCTGATATTCCGTATAAATATAACGCGTGAAACAAATATATAAGTCAAAAACAATTATCATTTCTTTCTAATCCTATTTAGACATGTAATTCCTTTCGTACATGCACACCAATTCAGCCTAATTCTTCATAATTCGTACCTTATAATATAATGTAAAATACGCTTAAAGGCACAAAAATACTTTACGTAAAAATTTCAAACTTATCACATAAGTTTTTAAAATCCATTGAGGTCACGCAGATTTTACACGATATACAGTATTTTAAATACTTCAGTAATATTCTTGTGGCTATTTTTATGCCCCGAGTAATCTACAAATTCTTTATATACCTTAAACTTAGCTTCTACCCAGAATGAACATTAAACTAGTTAATTTAGTAATAAACTTTTAAACCACTGGTTAATTTCTAGCCCCAACAGAATTTTTTCATATTTTTAGGTATTAAATCATCTTATAGAGTAACTAACTTGTACTTATTTTATGTTCAAATATTCTTGTGGTAAATTATCAACGTATTTTTTATTATAGGATATTTAATTTCTTATCTTTTATATTTAGACTCATGAACATTTCTGACTCCCATCCACGTGTGTAGTCTTTGTGGGGGAAACATTCTCTAGTTATGAATGTTTGTAGCATTTAAAACGTTTGTTCTTAAATAATTTGTTTTTATTAAATTGAATCAAATTATCTTATTAAAAAACTAACTGACATAACGAGTCTTAACTAATGGCTTAAATACTGTAAGTTTTAATACTCTGTCTCAACGAATACAAAGAAAATACATCATAGATATGAAGAACGTTAAACGGACATGTTTCAAAGGTCACGCCCTAAAAATGTAAGAACATTCTATTTAGGTGCATTATATAATTTGTTTTACAAAATAGGTTCTTTATGGTTTCTTAAGCCTTAAAATAATGGTTACGTTCTGTTTCACCTTCCTGTTTGAGCCCAGTCAATGAGGGACTCCAAGCTCGACACGAAGGTAGACGTGTAGTTCCCTAACTTCCCTCTAATGTCTAGGCCGACAGTCTCGAAGTTCGCCTTTTACACCGCAGAGGTGTGCTGTAGCGCAGGCGGACGACTCGCCGATCTGAGCGTCGAGATTGTACGTCTAAAAATAGAGTAGTATAAATAAAGTCTATTAATACAATTACCGGGAAAAGCTTTAATTTCGCTCTTATCGTTATCCTCCTCCTTAGAATATAATACATCCCAGAACCTAAGATGAAGTAAAGTACGACCCCTCCTCATATCTGACCACAAGGCGTGACCGACTCCTCGGGATATCCGACCGAATCCGATTGTTCCCGGTATCAGGCGATAACTTTATTCATTAGTCCAATTAAAAGTTTCACATTGCGGTTACATTTATTTTTGTAGAGCTAATAAAAACATGTGAATTGCAATTATAACACCAATTAATCCTATTAATAAAAAGGAATATAAATAAAAATAGAATTTTAAAATATTATACTGTTTATTAACTTAAAATATTCAACAACTTAAATATTCTTCTTTTACGAAATGGTACACTCGGTTTTTAAGGTACAACGTTAGGCATTATTAAAGGATTTTTATGGAACATTAATTTTTTAAGGAATCTGTGCATTTATGTTTAAGTTATAATGCAGAATAATACATTAGCCAATCCACAAGCTAGTGTAGAGAATCAATATACAACATGGCTACCTGCCAATACTCATAGTGATAAGTGATCCTAGGAAACTGTGAAATAGTGATGGTTTTAGGTAAATTCAACAAATTACCTACAAACTACGCTTTACCTGAAGTACTGTAAGTGATCCTCACACAATTATTTCACATCTTAATTTCAAGACTTAAGAGAAACATTCAATTAACTGATTTCCAACAACTGACCTAGATGATGATGTCACAAATACCACATAGCAATCTAGCTGAATCATTGCAGCCACATAAAATCTAGAAACCAAAGCTAAAAGAAAATCTTTTCTCATATAACATGGCAACAGAGGTCAACTAATCATAAACACAATTTTAATGATGAATACAAGTGCAGTCTATCGTCAACATATGTTGAACTGACAACTGCCGCCTGACCTCATTACAACCAGCTCCAGCATTTGTTACGCAACCTGCTGACAACTGCTAGCAGCTGTGTACTTACTGACCTAGCTTAAGCTGTACTCCTGCTCTACTCTGTACCTAGCTGTACAAAATGCCCACAAAATATCCTTGTGGCAACTGTGATATAGGTGTCAGATTTTCAGGAATAAAATGTACAGGAAAATGTAAAAAATGGTACCACTCAGGATGCCAAAACTTCCAGAAAAAAGCTTAAAAAAATGGACCGAATCTGAAATTGCAAAATGGCAATGTATTACCTGTAGAAGAGACCAACAGCTTGATCAAGAACATAGTGATCCAAATTTAAATTTAAGTACAACTCCAATCACTCCAGATCGTTCTTTTCAAGGCCTTGAAAATAGTTTTACTCAATGTGTTAGTTTTGGAAGCACAACTTCCTCTCTCCCTCCCTCCCTGACTGACTTAAAACTAGACGAAGTAAAATCTAAACTGATTGACCATGAAAAGCTAGAAGATCAGGACTTAGACAAATCTCTGACCCTAGCTGCAGAGGCCGGAACAATCTTACTACAGGAGAATAATAAATTGAAAAATAACATCCACTATCTAAATAGTCCAATTTCTCTACTTGACGCCAACTCAATTAGTATGGAAGCAAAAGTTGAAGAACTCTCAGCCATAGAAATTAAACATATACAGAAAATTGAAATCCTGCTAAACAAGTTGGAGGATGTAGAGCAAGAGCTTATTAAATGTAAACAAGATAAATCTGATTTACAAAATATTTTTGAGGAACACGACATAAAACAATCAGAAATGCTCACTGGTTATCTATATAAAATAGACGAGCAAGACAAAATCAACTCAAAATTGAAAATAATGACTGAGCAAACTGATAGTTACAATTTTAAAACTTTTAATGACATGGAAACCCAAACAACCTTTGTTAGCTCACAATCGACAAATCCTAATCCTGCTTCTTTGTTGGATCTAACTCTTGTCCTGGAAAAATTTGACCATATGGAGCAGTCCATGGCTGATCTTGCGAGTTATGTCATGAATAATTATGCCCCTCTGCCAGCCCTTAAGGCTGATGTCCTGAATATAATAACGGGACAAGAAGACCAGAACAAAGAAATAAATATAAGGAAGAAACAGAAGGCTCGTCTTACTAAATTAAAGCCAGTTTCAGAACTAAAAAGTAAAAACTACCCAATAAGACAAACTAGAAAATGAAATTACTTTAGTGTTTCATTACAAGTAAAAAAGTGTAGAGACCACAAAACACCGGATTTGACCTAATTACGCCTGACCAGACTATACAGAAGAGTGGGGGAGCCAGACAAACCCCGTCACAAAAACTGATCAGCTCTCTTGCGACGCAGGGTTCCGGCCCGATACCTGACCAGCATGCACAAAAGAGTGGGGGAGCCAGACAAACCCCGTCACAAAAACTGACCTGGTCTCTTGTGACACAGGGTTCCGGCCCGATACCTAACCATCATGAACAGAAGAGTGGGGGAGCCACACAAACCCCGTCACAAAAACTGACCAGCTTTCTTGCGACGCATGGTTCCGGCCCAATACCTGACCAGCATGAACAGAAGAGTGGGGGAGCCAGACAAACCCCGTCACAAAAACTGACCAGCTTTCTTGCGACGCTTGGTTCCGGCCCGATACCTGACCGTCATGAACAGAAGAGCCAGACAAACCCCGTCACAAATACTGAAAACACCAGACACTCCAGTACTAAATAGCAATAAGATAGTTGTTGAAGTGTAGGTACATTTTCCAAATGACTATTCACCACCTAGACAAAGTACTTTTTATAGAGTTCATCCAGAAAAACATTTTTTAGGCAAACATCCAAAGGCAATTCACAAATTCAAACAAAAATACAAAACCAGGATCTTTGTAAATCCCCATCACCCTGCAAACAAGTTAACCTAAAATCACTGTTCTACATCAAAATATCCAAGGACTGAAGAATAAAACTAACAGATCAGTCCACCTTCTTGAAGAAGTACAGCCAAGGATCTTAATACTCACAGAATATGGACTTAAAGAAGACATTTTAAAAAATATCAAAATTTCTGGCTACACACTTGCCACCTACTTTAGTAGAAGTAACCATACTAAAGGAGGAGCAGCAATATATGTTGACAAAAACATATTACACCTGTCAGAGACAATCCCTGTTTCAGCATACTGTCAAGAATTAATCTGCGGAACAGCAATGATTAAGCTAACATTGAACAAAAAACCATTATACATTACTGGAAATTATAGACCTCCTTCTGGTAACCTTCATCAAGCAATGAGTCTAATATCAGATATGTTGAAAAAACAAAAGCAGAAAATCACCTCATTCTGTTATTAGGTGACATAAATTTTGACTGCTTAAAGACTGTCAACGAAAACAAACAACTTAATAATGTTTTGACCAGTCACAACATTTATAGATTGAATCTACCTCCTACTAGGATTACATCGAATACAAGGTCTTCAATTGACTGTGTTTGTACAAATCTACCACTTGAAAACGTAGAAAGTAAGGTATTTCACAGCGGCCTATCTGACCATACTGCACAATTTTTGCACGTCACAAATAAGGACTTGTCAGGAAAACACCTATTACAGTGGAATGAGCCGAAACTATTCCCAGAATAACCTTAGTATGTTAAAGGCTTTACTGCTACAAGAAAATTGGGATGAAGTGCTCAATGCTTACACTGCAGAAGAAGCTTATACTAAATTTATGTCAATAGTTACCATGGCTCTCAATCAAGCATGTCCATTAAAGAAAATTAGAAGGAAAAAGAAGGTGACAAATAAACATTTTGTAGACCATCAGGTAAACTTGCTAAAAGAAAACTTCCTTCAGAAACTTCTAGTATATGAGAAAACAAATAATGAAGAAGATAAACGCAATCTAGTAAAGGCTAAGAAAGAATATGACGAGGCTGAGAAAATTAAGACAAGAGGCATCAGCCAGTTTCATAAATAGAGCAGAAAATAAATCTAAAGCCTTGTGGAAGACAATAAACGATTAAAGACAGACAAAAAATGTAATACAACAAACACTCAAGCTTGAAATTGATGGACATGTAGAAGATAACCCCTATAAAATTGCAAACCATATGAATCACTTCTTTACCAGCATCGCTGAGAGAACGCTGAAAAACAATCATGAACCATCTATAGACCCACACACAACCTCGCACACCGGCCATGACTTACATAACTACCAACACGCAAGCCAAATACAAATACAAAATATTATAAAAAATCTCAAACAAAAAACTTCTGCAGCAACCGACAATATCTCCACAAAAATACTTAAACATTGTAAGGAATCACTAACGATCCCCATCACAAGTATTATTAACAAATTTTTGAGTCAAGGTCAATTTTAATCAGCCTTAAAACTTACAAAAGTTTACCCAAAACATAAAAAGGGAAGTAAAATCGAAGTAGGCAATTACAGGCCAATATCAATATTGCCAACTTTCTCTAAAATCTTAGAAAAAGTTGTCCTGAGAAGGCTTTTGGACCACTGTGAGAAGTTTAATTTATTAACTGAGAGGCAACATGGTTTCATCAATGGAAAATCAACCATGACCGCCCTGACCGATTTTGCTAACTACACAATGGACAACCTTGAGGAAGGAAAACATGTTACTAGTTTCTTCCTAGACTTGAGTAAAGCGTTTGACTGCTTGATCCATGATCTCATATTACACAAATTAGACAAATTAGGAATTTAGAGCACAGCCAAGATGTGGTTTAAAAGCTATCTTAAAGACCGAAAACAAATAGTAGAAATAAAATAAGCAACAAGTAAAACCACAGCAATAACTAGATCAAGACCTTTACCTATAAATCGAGGAGTACCCCAGGGGTCTGTTTTGGGACCAGTATTATTTATACTGTTTACAAATGACATACCCGAACACCTGGACAAATTTTGTACAGTTTCAATGTACGCTAATGATACCACCTTGCTCTTGAGTGGACAAAAAGACAACCTAGATATCAGATCATTCACAGCCTTGAACATGGCTTATCAGTACTGTCAACCCAAATGACTTAGAGGTAAATCCAGACAAAACTAGTCAAGTCGCATTTAGGAGAAGATGTGATGAAGTACCAACAATACCCGACGTGGAAAGAAACACCCAAGCTAAATATTTAGGAGTCATTGTTGATGAGGGATTTACCTGGTCACAGCATGTAGACAATCTTCTCTCCAAATTAAATTCCTCCCTTTATATGATTAAACGTACAAAATGTATAAGCGACATATCTACTGCGAAAATTGCCTACCATTCCTTGTTTGAAACTCACATCAGGTATGGCCTAATGATATGGGGAGGAACTTCCGCAAGTAATCTTCAGAAAGTTTTGATTGTACAAAAGAGGGCCGTAAGAACCTTAGCTGAGCTAGGCTACAGAGAAAGTTGTAGAGAAGCCTTCAAAACCCTGAAGATTATGCCAATAGTAAACCTCTACATAAAAGAAGTAATCTTATATGCTGTTGGACAACCCCTGACGCAGAATAGATACCTACATGACTACAATACTAGACACGGTACTCGTTACCAACTACCAGTTCACCATCTCTCCCTATATGAAAAGTAACCCTCCTACATGGGCATGAAGCTGCACAACCTTCTACCTGAAGAATTGAGATGCCTCACCGGGAGAAGACTGAAGACTACTCTTACTGACTGGCTAATTAACAATCCTTTTTACTCACTTAACGAGTTTATTGAAAGAAGACAATGAACATTGCCATTTGAAAAACTTATTTTTGAAATTGCAACAACTGTTTGTGATGATTTTATTTAACGCCATTTCAATACCTAATGTATTTGAAAATAAAGAATATTTGTATTTGTATTTTTATTTGAGTATAATCTCTTGTTTCTAGGAGTGACGTAGTTCATTTTTATGGAACTGCTCACTATTAGAGAAATAAAAACTTCCTACTTCAAAGGTGTAATAAATAAATATACTTTTAAGTATGAAAATTGAATTATATTGCTCTCGGGATCGAGGTTTAAACATTATTTTCCGTAAGCATATAACTTTTATTATTTTCATCAATGAATACTGTATACAGAACGCTGTATAATTTTATTTTAGCCAAAATCATTTCACTAATGATATATAAACTGTTACATACATTACTGTATAACTGTTCATCTTAAAATATATACACGATTTTGCTTAGAAAAAATGGGACTTTGCTCCTAAGGTTACTCAAATTTTTCTTGCTCCGACCATAGCTCAAAGCCGTCAAGATCTGATATGACGAGTTTTACTCTATAAACTATTATTTTGTTTAACTGGTACGGAGTGTTTATCTAGTTATGATAATCAAAACATTGATTAAATACATTGGAAGAGATAACACAAGGGAATCACAATCGAGTTACATTGTTAAACTGATTAGATTTATTGATTGACTTTTGATAATGATATATCCGGTTTAGGGTGAGTTTACTTTGCCCTCCACTGCAGAATATTTAAACAATAAACAAAGCTTTGTGCACTGAGTACGTTAAAATGAGGAGACGCTTCTAGTCTCCATGCATAGTTTAAATTATTCTGTGCACCCTTAGAATGCTGAGTTTGACATTGAAATCTATTTGCACAATTTATAAAGAATTTTCACCTTCAGTTATTGCTCTACAGGTACTTATGTAGAGTTTATTTCAATATCCCCATATATTTCAGACTGTCATTCTGTCCAAAGTTTAAAGTCGATATTGTCCTTTTAATTTTGTTATATTTGGTTGTTCGGTATCGAATTCTAGGTTCGTAAAACCATGCAAAAATCATAATACTAATTAATATTATCTTAAAATATATAATTTATCAACAATGGAAATGTATTGCTAACAAAAGGAACTTTTACTTTTCAAACAAGAAGAAATTAGACCTTCTGTGCCATATTTCTTTCGTTTTGAGTGTAATTGGATTCTGACATTCTATTAATGACTGAGTGCAACTAAACCAATGGGATGACTTTGAATGCTTTTCTATATTTGTGTTTGTATAATTAGTTGTGTTAAAGAAAAATATAAAACTAGATTATTATATGCAACATCTTAACTACTAAGCTGTATTATTAAATGTTTTTTTATGTATTCCATCAATGCTAGCCAGATTACTATTAAACTAGTATAGACATATGGTCACAGCAATATGGACAGTATATACACCTGAGTGTATTGCTCTCACTTTAGCATCTTGGCTATTAAGGGTTACAATAATATTAATATATTCTATTAAAGCATTTTTATTTCAGTATAATTCCATAAACATTACTTGGTTAGCTTCCATATTACTGACTAGAATCTATTATTTTTCATTTTACTCTATGAACTGTTTGTTGGCAAATTTATTTTATTTCTATCATTATGGTTACTTATAAGGCCAATTTATAATTATTTGCTAACACTCAGCATTGCTTATAAATATATATATATATATATATATATATATATATATATATATATATATATATATATATATATATGACTTCACGCTGGAAGTCATTTGGAATTTTTTAAGCCCATGAGTGATAGGCTTCGCTAACGCTCAGATAAGCACATTTCTTCTAATAAAAATAGTTTCAGTATCATAAATTCTTAAAGGACACACATGTCATCAACAGCTCATAGAGATAAAGTCACTGTTGATCTGTGTGGTTGCCCCCTCAAGTGACAAAAGCCTTGTTTTTTGTCCTCATTCTTTTATGAGGCAATCTCCGGCCCCATTAGAGTGAACTCAACTTCCACAGCCATTCTCCCTTCCCACCATCGGCTTCTCTCAGACCGCATGAAATAACAACCCTCCACGACCAGGAGATCATACGAGTACGTAATAGGCACCACCTAATAAACCGGTTGTATACTGTCACACCATCGGCTTCTCTCAGACGCACGAAATAACAACCCTCCACGACCAGGAGAACATACTAGTACGCATTAGACACCACCTAATAAACCGGTTGTATACTGTTACACACCATCGGCTTCTCTCTGACACATGAAATAACAACCCTCCACGACCAGGAGATCATACGACTACGTAATAGGCACCACCTAATAAATCGGTTGTATACTGTCCTAGTATACTGTAAACTCTAAAGTTTTTTTGCACCCTTAAAATATCAATTATATGAGGAGCCCACACTTTTCCCTCCACAGTACCACTAACCTTTCTTAAGTTAATTAACGAATTTCTTCAAAAAAAGTTTTTAGCAATATATGCTTAAAGTTGTTAAAATTTTAAATCTCACGGTAAAAATTACAAAATCTAAATTTACAACGAAAATGGGAAGCTTATGATGCAAAATATAAATTCTAAAAGTCTAAATTACAGCTGAGGACGCATACTTATTCTCGGATTCTAGTTTTGACTGTTTTATCACCGCACTATTCTATACGTACATTAAATGATGGGATACGGAAATACAAACAAGCATAACTTTTAAATTCTATATGAGGAAATCATTTAGAAATATATATTTTTGCAAAATTCATCCAAACACAACCATACTCTAATATATTAGATTTACAAATTTTCCTGCTGCACTGTATGATGAATATCCGAGCAAAGCATGCTGACCACGTCATTGCCGGGTAGGAATGATATTATTTGTGAATTCCTGTTACACAGACTGTCAGCGTATCTGTACGTGGCTCCTCTGTCAATTCATAAGTTGCAAAACATTTTATTCATGGATGGCTTTATCGTGTTGAAATATGAATATTCAATAGCATTTCTTAATCCTGGAATGCCGGAGACCTCATCCATTCCACCCCACAGTCGACATTTGTCATTACGCCGTCTGGAAACCATTTGTAGCAACCCAAGCTCTTCATTCCCAGTTGGAGCACTCCAGCCGTTGTAGGAGGGACTCCCAGGATAGGAGGGACTCCCAGGATAACCCTGCGTACAAAAAAGGAAGTTGCTATTATGAAGTACTAAATTATTAATTATTAATCCGATATATATATATATATATATATATATATATATATATATATATATGTGTGTGTGTGTGTGTGTGTGTATGTGTGTGTGTGTGTGTGTGTGTTTGTGTATGTTTTTTTTATCTACTATATTTTTGTTGTTCCCTGGACACGGCTCACTGTTTTGTAAAATGTGAAATAATGGGAATGTTGAATATATAAATAACTATTACCACCAACGTTAAGGCATAACTGGAAATAGCGGTTAAAATGTAGGAATAATTAAGTAGTTCATAACACATATCGAGCCCAAGAACTATTTAAAAATTATTTCCTCTGCAATATTGTAAATAAATTGTTATTCTTTGGTAATTGCATGACTCGATAATACCCGCACTGATTTGGCTTTTTTGTTATAAAATGTTCGTGATAATCCAAATTAGGTATTCATCGAAAGACAAATAGGAAATTATGGAAAATGGGAGAATTACTTACTAGCTGAATAACCGTGCTTTACTACGGGACTAAAATATAAACTTGTTTTACCTAGTTTGTTATGTCCCAACTATTACTGTGTTGAATTTTTAGTTTAACTCCAGTTCACCTTCTTTTTATTGCAGCATATTCTGGTATATGACGCTGCCTCAGACTTCACTCCTAGAATCCAAGAAACTCAAAATGAAACATTGACATCGTTTCGACATCAGAGACACCTATAAATACTTAAAGTGGTAGTCTCATTGTCTCATCAAGTACACAACAAAACAATGTAGATGTTTCGTTATGACCTTCTTCGCCGTAGACATTTTTCAGACAAACATGGCTCCAAATTCAAGGAGTCAAGTCTGAGACAGCGTCAGATACCAGACGATGCAACAAAAGGAAGGTGAACTGGAAGTGAACTCAAAATTCAATTGAATCAACACTTCTTACCATAGCTACGTTATTATTGTGTATTGGAAAATTTAATAATTAGTATTGCAGATCTTTCGCCTGAAACATTCCATTAACACGACATTACTTCATCACGAGCGAAGTCTAGACCAGGCCACATTCAGCTGGCCGTGGAAGAAATAAGGGTTCCTTAAATCCACTGTGGCTCTGTTTAACTAGTCGTTGAGCTTTATTCACCGTCATAGAAAATCAGCGTTTGACTGGGAACTGTAAGCTTTAAATTGAAAAGGATAATCTGAGGGACTCATGTCTATCTACCTGCCCTTCTGTCTGCGATAACTCTTGGTAGAAAGAAACAAGAGATTTGAAATCTGGTACATGCGTTTCCTAGAGTCCAAGAAAATCCTCTTTTGATCAAAAGATCAAATGAGTGTCAGTACATCTGTCTTTCCCTATGCCCGTCTATAGACAACTCTTGTTATAAATAAACCTCTTGATATATTGGTTTCCTCACGGTTCAAGGTTGAACCCTATTTGTATTTGGATAAAACAACATTCAAACATTCCTTTTACCCCAGAATTTACATTTCAGTACGTACATTATGGCCCCTGGAAAGATTAGTTCACAGGATTCGAGTTCTTATATGGATTTAAGTACAAATAACCGCTTAACTAGGTCTTAAAAATTGTTCATAACTGTACAAGTTGGTTTACTATAGTACAAAATATATATATTATATATATATATA
Organism: Homalodisca vitripennis; assembly: GCF_021130785.1. Classification (NCBI taxonomy): domain Eukaryota; kingdom Metazoa; phylum Arthropoda; class Insecta; order Hemiptera; family Cicadellidae; genus Homalodisca; species Homalodisca vitripennis. The sequence goes on from NC_060215.1 coordinate 160,143,104, forward strand.
TATATATATATATATATATATTATATATATATATATATATATATATATTCCAAACCTGGTTCTGGCAAATAAACTGTTCCTTAATGCACTTAGACCTGACGTACATTGTTTAATTTTGCATAAGTATACACGATTTATTTCTTGAGATAACACCAGTATTCAAATCGTTCCTTCGGATTTATTTATATTATTAGTAAATGATGAAGCCAAATGGCCAGGATTGCACTGGTATACCTTGTAATATAGTAAATATATTATTAGGATTAACCTGATAACTCCAATAAGGTTGTGTGTCCACTGTTGCCACATATCAGGAAGCAGTAGCGATTATCGAGATTGTCAAAGGTACAAAAATCCACATGATTGAACAATGTTTCTGAAATAAAAACATAGGATAGAATAAAAATATATCAAATCATATTATCACTAGCACTGATTTGTCAATATTTTTCTTAAATATACTAAAAAATATCCATTATAAAGTGTCCTTATTAATATAATCGTTTCTGTGTGTTTTCCTGAATTGTGATCTTGAATGTCTCAGGCGTGCCAACTCAAAACCCCCAATCGTATAGTTACCTACAAGTATTCATTTCCCATAAACCAATAATTTTTTGTGTCAATCAGTGTAAAGAAACCGTCTGGAACGGTAATATTCACACCTGTCACTCAAAGAAACCAGTCCAAGCGGGGAGCAGACTCCCTCAAAAATGTTCCAATCAAAAAAGCATAACAGTATTTGCCATCTTATTTGATTCCTTCTTGCTGATTAGCCTTTTTTAATTAACTTAAAGGCCCATGGGTTAAAAGCTAATAATGTCAGAAAGCAACGCAAAGAATAAAGACTTCTATACATAACGTACTCTATGGTGGGAAGTGTTGATTCAATGTGAATTAGAGTTTAGCTCCATTTCACGTTCCTCTTAGTGTAGCGTCTGGAATCTGACGGTATTACAGACTTTACCCCTGGAATTTGGAGTCATGATTGTCTTAAGAGATCCACAAGTAGCGGTGTCGAAAAAGCCTAAAATGAACTCTTTTTGGATCTCTTGAGATGACTCCAAATTCCAGGAGTCAGTGACAACGTCAGATTCCAGACGCTGCACTAAGATGAAGTTTTTACTGGAGCTTAACTGAACTATAACAACTCATTACAATTAAAATTCCCAAATCTGTAGCAATAAGAAAATTTGGTTGACATAGTTTAAGACTGTGCGATTTTTTAAGAATGGTGAGAAGATATTTTTTATTCTTAAGAAACTCGGGTAAATCTCTTAAATAGGTTACCAATGTTTTTAAAGATTTACAGTATTATGATGATAATAGAATGGAAATATTTAGGTATAAATTATATTAGGCAAATGTTTTTAAATATTATTTCCTGATAAATTTATAAATAGTATAATATTCACCATATTTATTTTTAGATATACAATGTTTGATCAAATTTCCAGCTATTATTAAATATTGCGTTTATGTTAAAATGTTTGGTTTTCTAATTACTTGCAATCAAAACGTTCACTCCCACATCTTAAAACGGTAGGTTGCGCTACTCGCCATTTCAGTAGACAGTGTGCAACTTGGGAGCTAAATTTTTGCAAGGTTCCTCTGCCAAATCCATTTGAACTTAAACTTCCAAACTTTAAAAAATATTTTAAAACTTTTCAAGATTTTTTTTAGTGTAGGCAGTTAGTATAACATTTTTTAATTTACACTAATGTAAACTGATATTTTATAACGTATTTTACATTTTCATCTAAATCAAGTCTCTCGAAAGGTGAATAAGATTTTCTGAAATTATCCTATACATATTATTTACTTTAGGCCTGAATTCTATAGCTCTGCTATGTGCTCCATAAGTTCAATAATATAGGAAGATTTATTAAATAATAAACTGTATAATTTCAACACAGCTGGACGATAAAGAAATTTGTAAAAACAAAATTGATTTTTGTCTGAGAATTGCTAAAAAAATAATCTAGATTATCCTTGATTAAAATACTCGTAATTATATAATTTAAATTCAATGACTGATCGATGATATTTTACATAGCAGGCAGTGAAATGTGGGGAATAATACATTAAACGGATGGTTATAAGACTAATATTATTTTCCTTGTTAGACAGTATATAGTTTTTTAGATGGTCTTATGTTGTTTTGGGTTCGTCGATACGGTTTTCGGTTTTTAGGAGGAAAATTTAAATCGTCTATCTGATCTGGGACGCATTGCACTACAACCCGCAAAACGATTAAACAAGATCAATTTAACAAAATTCAAATTTTTATTAAACACGGACTTCTAGTAGCTTATATTAAATAGTTTCTAACAGTTTTAATATAAAAATAGCCCATTTCAAATGTATTGACTCAATAGCCTATGAGCCTCGATTTTGAGTGTAGTGTCAATTTACTGGATAACCCTGGTTTATCCCGGAAGGATTTGGATCCTTAACGCTAAAAAACCTGTAAGTATGTCAGTGCAAAGCTGAATTTTATATTTTATTGAAAACAATTACTATATTAAAGACTCTTGAAGCAATTCAAAAAGGTCTACACAAGTGGTCAGTAAAAAACACTTTAAAAATGAATTATTGGCTAAAAATAAATAATAGTATATAATTTAAAGTAAGTAAAACATGTATTGGTGTTGCTTTATCAACTACTAATTAGTACAATGACAAACTACAATTTTAACTATAAATAATAGCCTATATAACAACCAAGCTTTAATAACTTATAAACTATAAACTCAAATCTAGCAATGAAGTTTATTTATTACTTAATCTATTATAATATTTGTCAACTTTGTTTTAGTACATATTTACATACCTACGTAAACATGCACTCATATAAATTCATAAATACATGCATACACACAACGTGAATATTCTATTAATATATACAACGTGCTTAAATTAGAATGGAAAGATTACGATATGTTTATTACCATTATCAATAAATAATAGTTTATAAAAAGCAATTATTCTATAGATCTTTTCAAAACTATTTTAAATTATTAACGTTCAAAACTAAGTGTAAATCAAAAATAAATGTAGAATAATAAAACAGAAATGAAAGAATAAGAAATTGTTAAAGAATACTGGTACTTAAACTAAAGAAGACATTTACCTCAGTGCACTATTAAACATTCTATTGTACAAACATTAAAAAAGCCAACGTCTCACTCCATCGAGGAGTACATGTATATTATTTCATTTGTGTCATTTCCAAGGTTAAATTATCTAAAACATTTAAATCTGTATAAATAAAACATTGTTCAAAAAGCTATAGGCCATTGTTTCTCTAAATATATTACGGACAATCTGTATGTTCCGTTTTTCCTATAAGGTCTAAAATATGTTTCGTCCAGTTTAATTTATAATTAAAAATCTTCCTATGCATTTTAAAATATATCTTTTTATAAACAAACAAATTTATAATATTTATTTCTTTTAGTACCCTTTTTACTATACAGTAAGTTAAGCAAACTTAATTTTAATGAAAAACATATAAATTTATAGAAAAATTGTATATTTGACTTTTTTGTGATGTGACTAAATGAAATTGGAAGTAGTTAAACACTTTCATTTTATGTAACGCCAATTGATAAGACTTTACATTTTTTCGCGATTCTTAAAATTTAGAATATGTTATGAAAGAAATTAAAATCTTTACAATTAGTTGAAAAGTTGGTAAAATTAAATACATATCTGTGAGTCTGCACAATATAACATAGGATATCTAACAGATCCCTTACAGTATATTTTGATGGATATTTTGAGCGTATTTAAAAAACAGCTGTGGTCAAAAGAGATAAAAAAAGATTAATATGAAAATGAACATTACAATGGTTTGGTAGACTACAATGTATAAACTTATTCTACTTACCTGGTTCGAGTAAAATGGAAAAGGATGTTGTCTATTTGAACTTGCAGTGTTGAACGTTCTCTGAGGTATGGGAGGTTCTTTTCGAATGGGAAGAATCAGAACACGAAGTGATAACCTGTCAAATAATATTTATGTACCGTAACATTTGTGTTCTGCTGTTTCTGATGATAACAATGAGTAACCTGTAAAACAATATTTATGTACCGTAACAGATGTTCTGCTGTTTCTGTTGAGAACAATGAGTAAAGTGTCAAATAATATTTATGTACCGTAACATTTGTGTTCTGCTGTTTCTGTTGAGAACAATGAATAATAATTGATAACCTGTCAAATAATAATTATGTAGCGTAACAGATAACAAATTAAACCTAGAAACACCTTTTTAACTGAGATATGAAGCTGAGGAAACTTCTGCTGCACCTTAACGTGAAATGTATTCTTCGCATATTTTGGGGTGACAGAATATTGAAGTTACGCCAAAGTCAGGGTTTTTAACTGTCTCCGGTACTGATAATATCTAGTACTAAAGTGGCCATGGGGGTATGAAATGGGTATTGAGAACTATTTAGATACATAGAATTATTTTCTTGCAAGAGAAAATACCATGTATTGCATTGGAAAAGTTAACTGATAATTTTGACACGCACACCACAATTTCCCTCACTCAAACATACAAGGATAGTATAAGTAAATTTATTCGACTCAACCATTCGCCAATTTTCCAATCCAAGTCCCAGCTACGCGGTCAGTCACCCAAATGGACCGTGAGTCATGCCCAGTTATATCCCTAAATAACTAAAGAGCGTTTTAGGCATTTTTGATAGAATCCGGCAACCTTTTAATGAAGTGATCACCCGCTTGTGGGGGAAAGTGTTCAGAAACTACAGTCCTGTCTTCCAGTTTGCTAGCCTTCTATGCCCCTAGTATTATACTTATAAATGCCTTGGCCTCTTGTCAAGGCGGGTGTAGTTATACGAAACAATGTGGTTTCAAAAATGTATAAAGTGGGAGCGTTAACAGTTGCAGGGTTTTGAAAACCTCTTTGCACGACTCTCAAGTATGCAATACTTCGAACAGATATTTCCGAAGCCGAAATGACCTCATGAATTCTGAGTTTTTCCCAAAGCACTAACTCCGTAAAGAGGTGTGAGCAAATGAGCCCATAATACGCCGACATCAACACCTGAATTGGGCAATGTTTAGCTAACGATATAAGAACATACATGCCTGAGGATAGCTTGTAACAGACAGCATTGATGTGGTCATTCCACGTAGTCCAAGGAAGTTTATTTACAATCAATAGTCTGCAATCATTGTGAAATTTTTAAATCTCGGAAAATAGGACAACAGATGCCACTAAAGTTAGCTTGTTATACTATTGGTGCTCATTGAGAAACGGTTTTGCATTCTAGCTTCAGAACTCCAATATATCAATCTTTAAACGTAAAGCACGTTTTGCACAGGGAATATCTGCTCACCACTTATCCCAGTGGGGTTTGATATCCCATTTGATAAGGGGTTCTAGAGCAAGTCCAGATAACATCTATTTAGTGAATTTATAACCTATCATTTACAACGATACAATCGTAACTGTATTGTTCCATAACAAACACCAACCTCCTCTTGCAACCAGCTTATTAGATACTAGATAATGCCGGCTCTTTTACTTCAAAACAATCTGAATTCAGTAAAACTCAGTAAATCTTGAATTACTTTATAGAGGATTTTTACAAATACTCTACGACACTGTAGTAATATTAGATCTACCACTTGTTCTGAATATTGTTTTAAGCGTTCAAATTTAAAGTTTATTTCTTTTTACATATGTGTTGCATACTTATTGGTAAGAAAAAAGAATACAACAAATTTATTTTGTGGACATATTTAGACCTAATAATAATAAATGTCAATACAGTAGTTGATTTAAAATTATGATGTGTAAAAGTTTGACATTTATATAAGAGGAACGTCCAGAAAGTAAGTGTACTGGTACTCTCACAACTGTAGGGAATACTTTTTCGACAGGTTGGCATCATTGCCGGGTAGCCTGAATCCTCCCCTTCAAAACTAGACCAATCCGAGTTTGGTGTGTTGAAAACTCTTGACGCAGTAGCATCTCTCGCAAAAAATTTCGATCGTATCTCCCGCCAAGTGCGAAATTCGCGCCGTCATTCTCTACCTCGTTCTGAAACAATCTGATAAACTTATCAGCGCAAGTCCAGAAGCTCAAAATGCAATTATAAGTTTTGACAAGGCCACATTGACTTTCCCACTCCCATACAATTATTTCATTTGAATGAAGCAAAGCAGCTAAAGGACACACCCAGAAGCCGTCTTACTTAGTGAAGTTCTTAGTTTTGTTGTTTTAAGTTTATTGAGTTCCTTAGTACTTTTGAATGTAAGCAAAATGAAATGGAATGAAAAATGATTTTATTAAATTAGGGCTATTAAGCCCTCTCTACCACTCAACCTCATTGTATACATTAAATTTACAATAATTTGATACAATTTCGGTAAATTATGAAATAATAAAATGATCTACATCAAATTAAGAGAGCTTAAATTTAAAATCTACATATTAAAATGAATTGAAAACTTAAAATACAAAATAAAAAGTGTATATATACATATCACAGGCCCCCCAGCAGCAGGACCCAAACCCCCGCCCCGAAAAGTGCACGGTCCTCAATACATCTAATATTATCGGGGAGAGCGTTGCAAAGATGACAAGCTCCAAAATTAAAGGACCTATTAAAAATTGATGATCGATGGGTTGGAATTGATAGTAGTGTTAATGGCTCTCCTTCTTGTAGGTCGTTCACTAATATCAGAGATAAAGTTTTAATGATCGGAAAACTACACATGATATTTGGTTTTTGATGATTTAGTATGTTGAATTTACGTTGCTGATGAAGTTTTATGAGTGACAATTACTAAAAATATTGTGTAAATGCTCATGACGTCTGAAATTTAAAATAAATCTGATACAGTAGTTCTGAGCACGCTGGATTCTATTCGATTGCTCAACGGTCATGTAATTCATAACGCCATCACAGTAGTCAATGTGTAGTAGTATAATAGTCTTAATGAGCATCACTTTAACATTAAATGGCAGGTACAAGGCAAACCGATTCAAACTGTGGTTGCCAGCAAATATTCCTCTGCATGTTATTGTAACTTGGTTAGTCCATTTGAGATTTGTGTTCGTAGTGAGACCGAGATTTTTGTTTTGCTCATTTTTGATATTTGTTTTGGTAATTTAGTTCACAACCGTTAAGTTTAAGTTTCGGTCCGGTTTATCACTCTCGAGTTAACGATTATCATTGCTTGCGTTTTCTTTTAATTTAATTTCAGTCCTCGTTGTGTTGCCCAAAAGTTAATGGCTTCTATATCCAAGTGGAGTAGTGACACAAAAGTGGCTAGTTCGATTGGTAAACAGTGAACGTATATTTACAAATCTTCGGCGTAAAGATGAAAATTTGAACGTGTTATAATTGAAGTGACGTTGTTTATATAAAATTAAAATAAAAGAGGCCCAAGTACAGAGCCCTGTGGACCCCCGTGTAACGGGTTTCCAGTCTGACATTTTATTACCCTCCTTCAAACATTGCTGATGTCCATAAGGTAGAACTCGACCCAATTAACACAGCCATCGGAGATACCATTCTTTTTTAATTTGATGAGGAGGAGGGGTGGTATACGCATCTGCAGGCCTTGGAGAAGTCAAATAATATTAAAATGGTCACTAGTCTCTTATCCATTGCCAATCGGATATCATCAGTAATCTTCAATAAGGCTATATTGGTACTATGATTAGATATGAATCCATATTGGAATTAGGGCAGAATATTATGTTTATTAAGATAACAAAATAACTGTTGGTAGATTACTCTTTTCGAGACATTTCGAGAGACACGAGAGAATGCATATAGGGCGTAGTTCAGAAGGAGCATGAGAGTGAATGGTTTTCTTCAATGGCGGACCAGGGCGCGTTTCAAAACGTCTGAAAAAACAGAAGAATCCAAAGAACAATTGAAAATAACAACTGTAATAGGTAGTGTGATTGGTAAGGTATCCTTCAGAAGGCATAGAGGTACATCATCACCCCTGACCGCATTGCTAGTCATCCTCGAAAACGCGGCAAGAACGTCAGCATGTTAAACATAGAATGGAGTACGATATTCTGATGAAGAGGGTAATTATCAAGATATTTAACCTCACATGTAAAACCTTCCTACTTCGTGAATACACGTAATAAAAGCTAAACACTAATTATTAAAACTGAAGTAAACTATGCAGGTAACAATAGCTATGCATTGAACTAGTAACCTCACCAACGAGGCCAATCGTGAATGGCGACCGTCACGTCAGAACAATATGGCGGTAAGTGAATTACAGTGGGTCTTTATTATTAAAACTGAAGTAAACTATGCAGGTCACAATAGCTCTGCATTGAACTACTAACCTCGCCAACGAGGCCAATCGTGAATGGCGACCGTCACATCAGAACAAGATGGCGGTAAGTGAATTACGTGGGTCTTTTTTATTGCCCTTCTATATGAAATTCTCAAAACAATACTGAGACTCCGCTTTGGTGTACTAGAAATGTTTAATCTGTTCTATTCTATAGATTCCCTTGCAAGTTTATATTCTAGAATCGGTTAAACAAAGCGGCATAATTTGGACAGACGGCTGACTGGATGCATTTTTTAGAGATAGTGTGCATAGAGCCGACATGCATAACATGTTTGTAGTGATTCCTGACTTATGCATGTCACAATGCTCTGGTATGATATCTTTATTGTAACCTACACTCTAGTTATGTGTTAGGTTGGTTATCCACCTGAGGAAAATCTTCAGATGGTAGACATAGAAATTTAGTGTAAATTATTCCTTTTGTCATTGAAGGGTGGCAAGTTCTCCAAACATCCTGGTTCCTGCAAATATCAAACGCTTGTAAACGCGATGATAGTGAAATGTATATTAGCTTATGACATATATTTGTTCATAAAAGGTCGATATAAAGTACCATTACATTAATGTTCTTATAATCTACGCAAACATGTCAATTGAGGTAAGAATACAACGTAATAATATAATCAAAACTGGTTCTTAATGTTTAATTAAAGTTGTATCTGCAGTTTAAAATGAGTAACCTTTTAATATCACTTTTAATTATACACATTTAATAACTTCCTCACTGTATTTTACTAAAGTAGACCATTGTGAAGTTTGCCAAAATAACGACGTCTTAAATAAAAGAAACCTCAACTCGTCCGGGACTATTTCTCACTGAAAGCTACCATTGCGATGATAATACTACACTGCAGGCAGCTCTTGGACCCGATATTGGTGTTTACCTCCCAGAACTGTCAACATTATACTCGCTTTATAAGCTTTTCTCCGTTATGAACTAAGGGGTGATAATTCACACCTCTAACATTATTTTAACAACAAACTCCTGCCTGTTCTTAACGCCTCGTGTTAATACCTACTCAAGTTCCCTTACTCGTGTTTTTATAAATATTAAAATGTAAAGTACTTTTTACCTCGTAAAATTAAAACATACTTAACTTTCAAAAATATTTTATTTAAATTTCCGTTGACTTAAATGATTTACGAGCATTATATTAATATTATAAACAAATATCGAAGAACTTTATACTCATGATAATTTCAATAACAAGTGATTTAGTTCATGTTATTTTGAAAATTTTTAGTAGATCTTAAGTTTTAAAATTAAACCTAATTTAAAAATTGTTACGGATTTTAATAATGTATGTATTTACATACTATGACGACTGGTTGGCACAATATACAGTGTGCCTCTTACAATTTGAGAAAAAAATATGTTATTCTTTCATCATCTTGAAAATCGAAGATATATCACAATTATAAAGACAAGAAATTTAAGTTTTTTTATTCGTCTTCAATTTCATTGTAACGGCACAGATTGCTTTTTAAAAATCTTTTCCTAGTTAGTACTTTATTTTCCTAATGTGTGTAATTTTCAGTAAACGTGCTCTATAATATATTTTTTTATTAAAATTTAAAAATAATGTAAACCTATTTACATGTATGCAGCGTGTTATGGCCTGTGATTAAGGCTAATTACAATTAAAACCATTTGTACTGAAATAATCAGGTGTAACATGGCATATGTTTAAATTTAAAACTTTTCCTAAACCGACCCCTATACTTCCATAAGTGTCATTTTATTATACATGTAACAGACTTTGAAATAATAACTTTCAGATAAAAAATCTGGTGTTAAAATTGAAGCAAAGAATTAATGGTCCAGGACAAGCGGTATGATCCATCCTGTATATCTGATCATTAGTGCTAGAGCGATGTCCTTGTCAAATGGTAAACCAAATCTACAAAAGAAATTAAGTACGACATTGTTTCAATTAAGTATTACACCAATAAACAATTAAAGAGACTAACCTGAAATATTAAAGTTATGTGAATTTTGAGATTACCTCAAGCCTGGAATATAAATTGGAACTTTAGCTAAACTTAACATTCACATTAAATCAACTCATCCCACAATAGCTACGTTATACTTCAATGCTGTAATGAGCAAAGTTTATAGATATAGACCGTATTTATAATTTGATCAGTTAATTGTAATGGATAAATAAAGAGTAATCAGCTTTAAAAATCCCTAGTGAACTGTTTTAGAAGTTAAAGTTCATGAATTGGAATGATTTTATTAGATTGAATATGATGTTCTTGTACATTCACTTATGTCGGAAAAGTTGTCAGAACAATGAGTTTTTATTACACATTCATTCAATCATTATATGTGACAGTTTTACGCTCTTATTGCAGTTTCACTGTAATACAGTTCATAATGTGCCAAAGATGCTTACCAACATGATTAAATAACATTTTAATGTGAACTTATCAGAAATAATGCTCGTATTATTATTGATAACTCTTATCAGTACTGAATTTATAAATACTGACAACTTTAATTAAAACAAATTGAAAAACATATACTTTAATTAGAAATGTTAGTGGTTTTGTGAAGATTTTGTGCATAGTTGTAAATAGTACGTGTGAAAATGCGTATAAATGTGCAAACGTGGTAGCTGCAGTTTGAAGGTTTTATTGCAAGTGTTTGTAGAAAAGTAATTTCACAAACCATAACACGATTAGGGCAAGAGCACTGAGGAGGACGAAACTAAGCAGTCGGCGGCAACATCACCACCGAGGGAGTTGTCTACTCGAAATTGTTTCTCACCACATAACATACATCCGCAATGTCTCTATAACGCAATATTATGTTGATATTCAAATGCTTTGGGCCTTGAAAAAGGACTACACAAACCATAACCAGATCAATGTAGAGATCTGAGAGGATAAATTGCAGGCAATTACTGGCAGCGGAGTTGTCAGCTCGAAATTTTTTCTTACATTATACCTTTCCACCAGGCTTAATACCTCAATTATCTCAGTCATGGATACGTGATACACAATACTATTAAATTTTAGGTAAACGTTGTCATTTTGCAACTAACTATGCCATTGACTAATATTCAATTGTTCGTTTCTCATTTTCTAATAACAAATAAACTTGTGTCAAAATATTTCACAAATTGTTAGTTCAACATATTAATAAACGACACACCCTTACCAAAACCTTTTTTTTGTTTTACACCATGGTACACTGATGATTATTTAATAATCGGATATTGATGGAACAAGAAGATAAATACTATATAATGTTTATCAGAACACTTCATAATACTCCACAACAAATTAAAACGTAAATTTTATATGAAGTATGAACTATAGGTATAGTCAGATAATAAAATTTAATTCTATTAACTGTGTTTTCGGTAATTTGGTTTTTAAAGGGAAGAGAATATCCAATACAGTTGCTTTTACGAAAATTTTGTTAGTGAGGTACAGCTTTATAATGATTTAATCTTTCCTTTTTACTCTATATCCATTTACAAGTTATATTTTTGATGGGTATACGGAAATATTATATTTGGATCACATTCTTAATAAGTGTCAGAGAAGGGGCTTAAGAACCAATTCATTAAGTTTATGTTTTTTATGACAGTATAGGCTAGTCAGCAGATCGTTAAAGGGTAATGTGAGGGGAAGTTAAGGATGACGAAATCAATAATGTTTAAGTAATTAAAATTAACATACTTATTCAAATAAACTACTCATATCTTGTTATAAGTGTATAACTTGTGTTACAATTTATGTTATTAAATACGATAAAGAGGCTGCTTTCGGATTTAGTCCCTGTACTTAATATATTTTAATTCGTTTTCGATTATGAAAAGAAGAAGTCTCATTGACTGGCAAAGTTACTTCCGTAATAAGGGTGTAACTCCTGTCAGTCTATATTCTTTTACGTATCAGAATAGTAATTTAGGTGCAATTACCTTACAGAATATATTTGTTTATTGGCTTTTACTTCTCGTCCCTTCTATAATAGAATAAAATAACAATGATGTGTATATAGCGTCAACGTAATAATAAAATATTTTGTCAGTTTAATTAGTGCCAAAAACTAAGTTATAAAACAATAGCTGTAATGTTAGTGCGTGTGTGTGCCGTCTGAAAAGACTATATGTACTGAAAAATGTATTCTGCATCAAAACGTTCTCGAGAAAGAGATCGCACAAGAGCTATTTTGTTGAAGGCTCCCGGGAAGCCTTGATAACTGTTGATAAGTCCTGAAACCTCTCTCGCAAGTCAAATAGTAAAACAAGTTTTTTGAAGACAGTTCAGTTTGAAATATCCTTATACCTAAAAACAATTAAAAGGTCACGCACCAGAAGACTAGTGTTTCTCCCTACGGTGCCTGAATACACTTTTGTTTTTTCATCTCAGCTCTAAAAATCTCTGAATTTAAAGAATCAGTACGGCCACACAAAGATTACAGACCGGGTTATTCGGGACCTCCTGCATTATCTTGGAGGAGGAAATTAGTATGCATAGTTAGGTTAAACTGATATGAAGGTACTAATTGTATGAAGTTTAATGTATCAAGACTGGCAAAGTCCCAGGTTACACGAAGCTAGTCTTTCTTACAATAACATATTATGTAACGAATCTGTTTGTAGAAAGGCTTAATCCATCAAAGTCATAAATTTATAATAATATTTAATGAAACAAACATCAATAATTTTATGATTGATCAAGAAGCCATTCATATCTCCTATATTTCGGGAAGGATGAGAGACATGGTGTATTCAACAAAGCCCACAACCCGACAGGGTTTATGAATGATTTTATGAAATGATTATCAAATCATTTCCAAATAGACAAGAAAGAGTTCTATGATGGTGCATGTCCAACCGTGGACATCCGACATTCTCTTTCAACTTAATAAAGTACAATGAAATTCATCTTTGTAATACAGTACGTCACTAAGGTTCTGTTTTTTTTTTATTTAGAATTAATAATTAAAATGTTTAATGAAGTCGGGAAATATTGGTTTGAGATATCTTAGACGTATTCTACCGAGCATTATGGACAGGATTAGAAATGCAGTTCATTTAGTAATTAAATCTTGTGTGCCGTTGCCTGGTTTGGAACTCGTATTAAAATGTGCATTCAAAATTAACAGTTTGAACAGCTATAACGGAACATAACATACTGAATACTCACTCACATAGAATAAAGTAACACAAAAGCATTGAATCTGAAGTGGTTACTACTCAATTGGATCAAATATTGAAAACAAACATGTCAAATAATAAATAATTAAACACTAAATCGTTATTTGTATAATTTAACCAGAAACTGGGGTTAATCGGTAAAGGGTTGGAAGAGTCATTAACATTTGTAATAAATGATATTATTATTGTGGTATAATACCAGGACGTTCAAATGTCTTTCAAAAGCAGTCAATAATGTAATGCAAATGCATTATCCTGTAATATAGTCAGTAATACATATATGATTATATCAAATGTGGAGTCTTCTTACAATGCATTTTAAAATGCTTTTTGTGATGGACGATGTATATTTAGTCGTGCTTTTAAAAAGTAACAAAATGAAACCGTTTATTTTATTACAGATATGATTCTTGTTTAGGAAATTGTTGTACTTTTATTTTAACTATTGGTCGATTTACTTTTAGTTAGCAAAGTAATTACATATTTTTTGTTTTACCTAAGCTACACAAAATATTTCCCTTTAAAACTGTAATAGCCTTTCTTTATAAACAGAAAACAATTGCTATTGTGACTAAATATGTATTTGTTTTAGGTATCAAGTCTTTAGAATAATAATATCGCCATATTTAAGCAGAAAATAATCGTGAAATCCTCATTGAATAAAGTAAGGTTCAATAAAATAATAAATAATGTGTTTACCCCGGATTGAACAATGTTTAACTACATGGGCATCCTAATTAACCAGATGTGTTAATAAATAAATATTTGTGCAATTATATATTTCAATACTAAAACTATCAAACAATAGTCGACTGTACTGATATATCGAGCGTTATCAATTTTTACGAGCGTATCTGTCTTTTACGATTTATGTCTAAAGAACGTTTAACAATGGTTACGCTAATTAGCAAAAAAACAATGGGAAATCTGTGCGCTTGATATCAAAACTGTCACGGGATATGGTTTTATTTCATATAACTGATTACGATGACTATATAAGACAAAATACTTCTGATTAAATTCTCAGTCTTGGACGATACTCTGAAGATATAGCCTACATCACGTAAGGTAAGTAGTTATGTTGTATAATTTATTTTGTCATACGGAAATTTAGTTTGCAATTCTATAACTATATTTATTTTATATTCCATCTGAACCTATACAGTTTGCTAATAATTTCTTGGATAATCAACAACTAATTTGATGATAAAAGCATTCTGACACTATAAATCAAGTTATTCATTTATAGTATATTTTTTATAAATTATTTACTGCAGATGGAAAGAATTTATATGTCAGTGTTATTATTGTTTATTGCTTTATAGGAGCGAACATTTCCTATTGAGTTAAATAAATGTAAAATTTCAAATAAATTATAAGTTCAAGAATAATGAAGTGGAAATCTAATGGATAGTATGCAATTGTATTTCATTTACTTGAATTTAATGAATCCCGTACAAAAGAATGTTAACCTAAATATGCTTTAGTGATTGCATTTACTTTTGTATTTGTAGATCTATTACAAATTGATATACGTAAATTGAGAATTTAGTTGTTTAACTGTTTAATTATATATACATTGTTGCAGGAAATGATGTTTAAGAAACTCATCTGTTTCTGCCTGCTAGTAACGATAGTTCGCACCGACTTAACGGTAAAAAGAATATATAATTTATTACGTATTTAGTTATATATGCTTTTATTGGCCATTAATTTCAATGTAAATACATATTTAGCTTAAAGAAATTATAATTATGTTTATATAAGCTTGTAGCTGATATAGTGTCCACATTTATAAAAGAACATTTATTCAAAATATAATCATTATATCAAAAGTTACATTCATGTAATACAAGGTAATAAAAGCACCCAAGCATACACTACCACATGTAGACTTTTCTAGCATGTACATTCATCGAATGTAAATACCTGTATCATTTTCAGGACGAGATCTCCAGCTCCATAGACACAACTCCCCCAACATCCAACAGTGTGGCCCAACATTTTGAAGAACTTAAGAAAGATGGACCAAATCCTAAGCATAATGGAATTTCTCCTCGCTCCTCGGGCTCGCTTTTCGGACTTGGGATCGGTGCAAATCTCCTAGACGTGCATGCAGGTGCAGGTATAGGCCATGGCCGTGGAGGATATGGTGATATGGGCCAAGGGTTTGTTGGCAAACCTGCGGGAGGCCATTATCCACAACAACCCCGGTATCCACAATTCCCATGGTATCCACAACATCCACGGTACCCTGGATCCATGGAAACACGAATGGTTTTCTACCCAGATTACCCTCCGGATTATATACGCTTGTAGCCTATACGCCTCAAGGAAAGTTCAGCAGCGAAACCTTCAACGTGTTACCTTCCCCCTTGCACATACATCGATTTCATTTGGAGATCTCATTGAATAGAGATTTTGTTTAGCACTTCTCAAATATATTTTCACTAATAAAGCTTTAAAAATATATAAACAATTTCAGACTGTTTTCATTGGACATACCGAAACTTTTATCATGTTTCCAATAATCATTATAGGTTATGAGTTTCCAGATCAATTCCATTATTTTAAATATATTGTAGTTAAATCAAAAGATAATATAAACTATGAATAATTTATTAGGCACCTAACACCCTTATTAACAAATAGCACTAAACTCATTGCGTAAACGAGAAGAAATGGCTTCGTATAAAATCTAAAAAAGAATAATATTTCATGTTATTATAAAGTTCTTTTTATAATAATTTTATCAATATAACTTTATTGGTTTGGAAATGTTGTGGGATTTAAAACCAAATATTTGAAATAGCTGTTAATAAACATCGTATATAATAATATGGAAATAAAAACATTGCGTATATCGCAAAATTCAAGTATATACATTGTTTAATTGACGAATTTCTACAAAGAAATTAGGTATTGGCTGTTCTAATACCTAGGTACCGAAATAAACTTCCTAGCTCATTTTTATAATATCCACTGTCATAATATAATTTTGTTCAAACATTTATACAGAGTGGCCATGAATTACTCCATAAAATATTACCGTACGTTTTGCGAGATCAAAATAAGTAAAAAATGTCTCATTTAGTCATATTTTGCTTAGTTAACTGCCTGTCAGATTTGTTTTGTACAAAAATATATCATTAAACTGAATAAATGTATAAAATTAAAATTTGTATTATAATTAAAAGCCGTATTTGTAGGAAGGTACACATAAATATCATCTCAGGTTTAAAATGGTTATCATACAAAATCTTTTACTAACTTTAAAACATAAAGTGCAGTAGTGTATTTTTCATAAAAATAACGAATATCAAGCTTACACGCATTATAAGAAGTTTAATCTATTGCTTATTAATGCTCTTTTAAACATTATATAATTGTGACGATTTGGGAGTGTTATAGTTTTAAAAGAATAGTGGTACATCTATCTAACATGCGAAGCCTCTAACTATTTTTTGGGGTACGTGAACCCTCTCCTTCCATTGTGCACTATAAAATGTTAAGACTAACCACACAAAATTGTGAATCTGGTGTTATTCACTGACAGTTATATTATTTCAATAATTCTGAATTCTAAGCATCTGATATTACAATGCATTCATACATTTAGAATTTTACAAAAACTAAATTAAATTAAATATTTAGTAGTTGGCAATACATTCAGAAATGGGATAATTTGTTTGTGTTCAGCAAAATAACTAGTATATATATAGTTATTGTAGATAGAAATAAAAGCGCTTTAATAAATGGGCTAAATGGGATCAATCAATCATTTTGATATCATATTTTTAAATCGGTCCATATATCTTGGCAGAGAGTTAATGAATAGTTTCCTAAAACATATAATAATAGTTAATTAATTAATAAGCAACTAATATTACTAAGGGAAAGAGTAAAAGGCATTGAATGGCTTCATAAATATAATCTGTAATGTATTACTTGAGGTTTGAAGTCATTGAAGTGTAATAACCCCTATAGTAGAGAAATGTGTAATATATACTAGTACAGAAACAGTCGTATATAGCAGTAGAGAAATATTAGTAGATAATTGTAGATTAGTGTAGAAGAGATATCAAGAACCAATCTCGGGAGTGTAATTATTTAACCTTATTCTGACTCAGCACAACAGTGAGGTGCAGCGCTTGAACTGAACCGAGATTCACGAACAGATAAATTACCTCCGGTCACACAGATCAACAGCTGAACTCAAAGTGGCCATTAACGATAAAATTACTTAGATTATAAACTTTATCGTATCCAGAAGATATATCATTTATGCCCAGTTTTATCGCTCAGTTATTGTTTACTATAGGGTTAAAGTTTATTTATCATAGAAAATAAGTGTACTGTGTTCTATATAGGAGTTCTGATTTCACTTTAAACTAGAGTGAAGTGCAACCTGTAGTCTAGGTGTCTCTGATTTCAAAACTGCAGGAGTCAAGTCTGAGACAGCATCAGATTTCAGATGATGTACTAAGAGGAAGTTGCTTTAGTTAAATTAAACATTCTTGTTATTTATGTTTACAGAATTACAGAAACCCAAAAGTACCCGGTTTTAGAGTTCTGCTTGTTATGTCATTGTTCTAAGTTAAAATAAGTTCAGAAAACATTTCAAGAGACAGATAAGGTTTTATCACACCAATCGCCTATAAAAAAGAAACACGACTATAATAGTAATACTAGGAAATACATAATAAGATGAAGCATATTTCACTACGTAAATAACCCTGCTTATCCTTCGTGCACACATTCACTGCACGTGTCATACATTCTACAGAAGAATTGTAAATTTAATCTCTCTAAAACTCATACCTATCTTCTCACCTCACTGTATGTGTTCTGCATTCTAGAGAAAGATTATACATTTAATCTCTCTACAAGTCAAACATTTCTTGTTCTGCATTCTAGAGAGGAATTACATTTAATACCTCTACATCTCAAAATTTTCCTCGGTGCACACACTCACTTTATGTGTTCTGCATTCTAGAGATGGATTACATTTAATACCCCTATATCTCAAGATTTTCCTCGGTGCACACACTCACTATATGTGTTCTGCATTCTAGAGAGGGATTACATTTAATACCTCTATATCTCAAGATTATCCTCGGTGCACACACTGACTTTATGTGTTTTGCATTCTAGAGAGGGATTACATGTAATACCCCTATATCTCAAGATTACTTTCGGTGGACACACTCACTGTATGTTTTTCTGCATTCTAGAGAGTGATTACATTTAATATCCGTAGAACTCAAGCTTATTCATAGTAAAAACACTCACTGTATGTGTTCGGAATTCTACATTTCTTATCCTAATTAGGCAATCTTATCCTTACTGCAAACCTCACTCTTTGTATTTTTTAATGTTCAAAGGCAGTGGTGATATTTTTAAATTGCAGAGTTCTTTTCAATAAAAGTACTGTTTTAATTAATAAAATGTACATACTGGTGTTGTAAATCATCTCTTACCTAAACATAAACAGTTTGATTGAAGAGATCAGTTAGCTGCGCGTGTGTCCACCACATTAGCCATGTCCACCGGATTATGAATTAGGATTTGGGCTTTTACCAGAAATGACAAGTAAAAAAAATATTTTCAAGACCAGTCTGCCTTTCAGCGCCAGTATAGTTTTCCATACTTGAGAACGTAACGGATATTTTCACAGCTCAGCCATTAAGACATAGTAAGCAATAAAAGTTAATTGGTCATCATAGGTTTTGAGCCCGAAAGGCTAATCCACAAGCACTTAGAAACATAATTACGTGAACAACTTTCGTTATAACCCTGTCAGCAGTCTACTTTTTCAACTACTTAAAGAAGTGTGGAATCGATTTTTCCGAATCGAAATAGTTTGTTTCTCATAACGCAGGACTATGTCTTAATCATACGCTCAGAACTTATCTTATCATTTGAAAATCTATAAGAATTTCTTCTAATCTTTAAGAACCTAGAATAAATACCTTTTCGGAAAGCTTGCACAACACGTAATAAAAACGGCCTGTATTGATTGAATAGATCAATTACTCTTTTCTTTATAGTTATGTATTTTGTAAACGAGTAAGTAACTAAGTTTTGGTGGAATATCTGGTCTTACATGGATAAATACGCTTATATTGGGAAAATTCTTAATACATGAAAGTTTACAAGACGTGTTGTGACAGATGTTTTATAGTATTATCTTTTAAATCGTTGGTTGAATTTCCCCACAAAATTTGTTTCAACGTAAAAAATAAAAATCTGTGTTTTATCTTATATCTGTATTTACTGATACTCACTGTTTCACTAACGGTAATAACACTAAAACAAAGCCTACTAATTAAAATAAGATTTTCGAAATAAGCATTGCCTGTACTTTGTACATACTTTAGAACTTCAGATTCTTGATCACTTAAGTTAAGTGTATCGTTTAATTCAGTAATTTTACGATCATTTTTTTTTAAGCAGATAATATTTTAAAGACCTTATTTTACTCGACAGTACTTTGTGGAGATTTCAAATGAGCATCTTTAGCGTTTATAAACTTACGCTTGTAAGCTCCACTGGTAGTTTGTAAATTTTTACTCTTGATTAATTATTCGCCTGTAGTTCTACTGCAAATATTTGATAATCGTTCACAGCTACACTAGAGTCACTTGTCATCAGTAACTAAATTAACATTAGCAAAACTCGTGTAATAACATTTAAAACACCATTGCGGCTCCACTTATAATTTTACAATAAACTAACCATAAAATATTCAAGTGCTTGACGTGAACGTTGCAGCGGAGGGTGGAGGGTGGGATGATGACTGATCCATCATAGGAAATCAGCGCCACGGGTCCGATGCATCGCTTCTACAGATAATCACTGTGAAACTGACAAGCAATCGTAACTAACTGCCTCCTTAGCACCATTACTTTGCGTGTATATACAGTATGAAGATAACATTTTGATAATGTGTTATGGAAATATATTACACAGGTGGAAGTCGCAGGAAAACTTAACTGCTAATAGATACTCAAATCATTCCTCCCTTGTTAGAATTCAACCATCCATAATGTAGGTCCAGAATTATTATCCAGAATAAGACTTCACCAATACTTTTGAATTAGTAACTTTATATTCATCCTGAATTGTAGACAATTTTTCCAAACTTTTAAGTTCTGCTTATCTTTAAGTATTTAGCAAGTTCTTTGTATATATTTTATTACCGCTATTAGTAGTAGGATTATAAAAGGACAATTTGCTTCTCAACCGTCACTTCTCACAATGAGTCATTACGAGGTGCATTCGTTTTAAACTTTTTAGTCACCGAATTTTTTGGATCTCTTTAGACGAACAAGACCCTAGATTCCAGGAGTCAAGTCTGAGCAACGTCAGATACCAGACGCTACAATGAAAAGAAGGAGAACTGGAGCTAAACTCAGCATTTAAATAATATTTACGTTTACCAATTACTACCCAAAAGGCCAACATAAACGTTTAGAACTCTTTACTTTACTACCAAATGACCCCAAATTAATTGGCAATGTTTCTTGGTATAAGAGAAACCAATGTTCTAAATCTGAATATTGAAGGAACTTTATGTCCAGAATTATCACATAGACAGACACTCTGATACGAAATAAATGTCGGCATCATAATAATGCAGTAACTGGTCAATATAATTTACATAACTGAACGCAGCTAATACTAATTTAAGTAGAAATTATGTACATCGTAATTAGCTTTTACAATGACTAAACTTGAATTTTTTTAATAATTTTTTAATGTATAATTATTTTAATAATAATATTTGTGTAACACATGAAAAAACTTTTTATTTTTAACAGCTACATTTAAATACGCTTGCTTTTCAACCAATTGTTATGCGTCCTTTTAATTTCAGCCCTCTAATAAAGACGTTAAACTTTAATGACATTTATCATTTATTTTTTAATCAGATAATTATGAATGATGTCTCATTTGAAAATATGGTTACATATCCAAATGCATTTTAATTGTTTATATTTTATTTTTGTTTTTAATAAATAGCTCTCAATATAATTGTATTTAATCGTCGCACATTTTATTTTATTTACATAAATTATATTTAGTTTCTTGTGTTCACAATATCTCACAGTGTAAGAGAGGTAGAAGATGCAGAGCGTGGAACGAAATGAGTGTAAAACAAAGATAAACTCTGACTTCACGGGTTTCCTGTTAAATACGGATAACAAACGACGTTCTTAACCTTCTTTAATGACCCTCGACGACAATCGGTATTAATACGTAGAAAGTCCTCCTCTACAGTTGGTATTGTCAGAAAACACTTTCTAAGTTCTCTACAGGTTAACAATAATATAAGAATAGTACAACAGGACTTGTGAGCAAGGTCAAACCACGCACTCGTACAGATACAACCTGGAACTACGCAACTTTAATTATACTGCGGAAGAGATATTGGGCATGATAAGAAGGTAAACTCAGAATTAAGGTGGTTAAATTCGTTAACACCATTCCAGGACGCGGTTTTCTTAAAATCAGGAAACCTACGGACGATCATAAATTACGAAATAGTGCAGAAAATCCATTGACATTACAATTAATTTGGATTTCATTAAAAAATATCTAAGGCGTGGCTGAATGGCTACGGTTGTTTAGCCCTTCAAGCTGTTAGGTTGTAAGCTGTTAGAAATTTAGGGCCCTTTTTAATCCGGAATAGGAATTATACAAAGATTAAATGTACTCACGTTTTGATGGAATGTATACTAGTTCGTAGACGTCCTCAAAGGCAGTCTGTCAATTTAATTAATAATTATGGCATAGATTTATTCCAGTCACTTTTAACAATCAGTGCTTCTGTTAATTAATACAAAGAGACAGGTAACGTGCAGGGCATACTAGCTTAATTAACGTGAATAAACGTCAACATCACGTGACCGCAAAGTTAACCGCACCTATCTATCCCTCTCTTTATTACTGAACCGCAATACCGGTTGTAATATAGATATTTATACACAGTAGCATTTTAATTCAGATCCATAATGTACACATACTTTATAGTGTGCGTAATATCGATCTTCCTGATGGATAAGGTATAAATTAATAACCGTATCTCTCATGTTAACAAATGCTTAGATCCCCTTCCTTGTAGGAAGGGAGCTTCATGATGAATATATTAATCATGATGTTTATACGTAAATGAATGTCAAGTTACTGGTGTATAATCAATATATTCACTCTAATTATAATGCTGTAGTTTCGTAGTTAACACTACGCGCAGGTTATTAATACAGATAAATGCTGTTTTGGAAGTCTAATTAATTATATCATAATAAAAATCAAGCCAAGGTATTTTACTCTGAGAGTGTTAGAGAAAATTTGAAGTTAAATGACAGTTATGTGTTTTAAATAATGTGTAACATTTAATTAAATAAAATACAACGAAAAAACTCGCAGAATAATATTTTCTTCGTATCACATTTTGACACATCTAAGATTTCCTCTGTATTCTTCCGTATGTGAAATGAATTAAGTTGTTTATTGTATATTTTAATTATTGATTTAACAATATGTAACCAATCACTAAGGAAAGTTAGGAGATTGGCTCTTAGTAATATTTATGTTTTATTAATTTTCAACGAATTTATAAACCATTTTTTGTATTTGATCGAACTTAATAACAAGTGTAAGGTTTGTATATAAAGCATCCGGTATAGATAAGGAGCGACTGTCAGGTGTGTTCGAGTAAACTGTGCTTCTGTGAACATTATTCTTTAAGGTAAAGCAGGTAAACAATTACTCTTTCTCTAGTGCTCAGTTAAATTTTGAAGATACTTGTAATTGTACTGTTGTGTTATTTAGGCCTAGTTAATTATTGTGAACTGACTGATGTTCTCTTTGTTTCTAGCACTTTTACCCTATTTAACTTACAGAATTGATTATTATATTTATTTGTCACCTTCAAAGTTTTTTGAAATTCGATTTAATCTAATCTATCTAAAACATTGATACATTATTCAAGAATTACTAATTCAAGAAAAGAAGAAGAAAAGTAAAAATAAATATGTAAAAGTGACTTTGAAACCATATTCAGAAAACTAGAAAAACCATTATTGAATCAAGAATATAAACTAGCGTTTAAAACTTATATATTTCACCTTACGATATAACAACATAACCATTAATGCAAAATCAATATTTTAAATTTAATAATACCGGTATTTGTAATGTTATTTCAGAGAAAGGATATGACCTGACATTAATGACATTAAATTAAATTTTGGTAAATACTTTACTTATAACCTTTAGTGTATTATCTTATGAGTGATTTTGTCACGTTTAGTACAATATTCCTAATAATAGCTGGTATTTAATACTAGGCTATATATACATAAATAGTTCCAACAGACTCAGCTATACTTTCTACACATAGGTTAATTTTTGAAAGTAAATATTATCACAAACTCGGCCTACAATATCTATGTAGTCATGAGTTATACGTTGATCAATCTGCGTTTGGCACGTTTGGAAATAGTTGTTGTGAAATTATTGTGACTCAATATTAAAATATTGCATATACATATAATATTCTATATAATAACTTTATTTGTACTTTTAGTTTATAAAACATATACGTAACACTGTTTTTAGAATAACATATAATCATGTAAAATTATGGAATACGCTCCTTGCAACCCAATTCAATTGCGTTCCTTATAATGTTAGCTATAATTTATAAAAGAAGAGAACTATATTAAATCATTCCTTGATGTAATTATATTAAACTGCTGTGTGTGTCTTTTTACTGTATGCCTGCTTAAAAGATTAGTTATTATATTGAGGTAGTTTTAGCACTTTGTAATATCCATAAAGACTTACAGAAACATAAAAAGTGGTATAACAGTTTTTTTTATATTTAACTTTATTTTAAGGTAGCTGAAATTATGGATGCCAATACAGCATCTTACTCTGACTACTAGTAGAACTTGGAGTTTGTAACAATACAAATATTATGTTTAGTGGGGTGTGTCTGTTACAAATGTAACTTGTAACAGAGTTAAGCGTTTTCCTTAAACAATGTCGATATGGCGAGGTTATTACTCTTGTGTAGGCGAGCCAGAGTTAGAAAGTAGAATTACATTAATTACAAATGATGAGTTTCTTTGAACTCTCCAGCTGAAAACTAACTACTTCAAAGTAAAATAGTATTCCCTTTGGTTAACCTTTGTAAGTGCAAAACGACTTATATCTTAAATTAAATTACTATTGTTTATTTTAAAACAACATTTCAGATTACTAAACAATTATAACCTGCGCTAGTAAGTTGTTTGTATTAATCGGAGTCGTATAAATTAAGGTGATATTATTATATGGGATATACTAAATAATATAATATAAGTAAATAAGTAATATACATATATTCTAAGATAACATTGCTTGCATCAACATTCAGACAGTACATCATGTTTACTTCTGTTATAAAAAGTAACTCATATACCAATTCAGTTACACTCCTTAGTTCAATAATAGTCGAAGATTAAATGGTGGTGGACAGTATCTGAAATTAATATTATATTTAACCTCGTTTCATGTTCTTTCTACTATACTCAGAGACTTCTACCGAGTGTTTGTTGTCCACCATATAAGTAATGTATATGTCAATAATAAGGAAATTAATATGTTACAATATATGAATGTTTAAAAAAGAATTGTGTTCAGGACTATATTTAATTACTGTAACATGAGTAAAAGATTTAAAAGAGACAAAAATGAAAAATTGTTGTTGAATTTACATTTTATGGGGCACTTTTATTTTTTTTTTGCGATGGTATAACTGTGAAAATTTTAGAACATGTTAAACAAATACTCATTGAATAATATTCTTAAAGACCTTAAAAGCACGAAACAATTTTAAGAAATATTACCTAAAATTCTAATTGTAGTAGGTGGACTCAACCAAAAGTTAAGTTTTACATCCAAATATCATTACTAAAAATATTTTAAAAGACTTCTAGGAAAAAATTTTAATAGGACAGTTTTATTTATTTCTTAATTTTTAAAATCTTTGCCTGCTGTACAGAACACATTGAAGTAAACACCCCAGAGGTGAAATAAAACATTTACACGTATTGTTAAGTTTTTATTTGCTACTGCTTTTTAAACAAATAAATCCCACAGATAAAATATTATTATAGTCGATATTGCTGCTCCCACCTTAGCCAAAGGAACTATTTTTTTATACTTGATTGTTTTGACACACGCGAGACACATACACATAACATAACATAAAATAACTGCGCATACAGAACATCACTACAGAACGCAACTACACGAAAATGCTGTTAACTGAATACAATAACCTTTGATGTTCCTAAACAGTCTGTTATTAAATTAATAATAAATTGCACTGTTTATTTATAAGGTAAATAGGCTTTTTAAATATATTTTTATTACTATATGTTTATGATATTTGTTATTGTTATTGATTAATTGTTTAGATTTTACAAGAAGTTAAGAATAATTGTTGACTGTTTATAATAAGTTGTAAACCAATTAAGTTCTATATATCGTCAATGAAGAGGAAAGTCAATGTACTATCCCTTTGATTTGTCAATAATTTATGACAATTTATATGTGACAATTTACGTAATATAACTGCTAAAATAAGTATTTTATCAACATTGTGGTAACAAATTTTATAATATTTATAATTACAACTGGATTTTAAAATTATTTGTCATTTTCTGTAAAATACTGAGTTAAAATAAACAAATCCTATCTTAAAAATCTTAACAATTTTAAATCTTAAAACCTAACGAGGGACTGTTTTTTAATTTTTAATTCAGACTAAATTAAAATTTCGTTAGTTAAAAGCGTTTCCTAATACATTCAATATTTCCAGAACAACTAAACTCCGTAATAGTCTTTAATATCATATTACAATCTAATAAACTAAAGTTTTAATTAAGTTATTAAAAAATAATTACAATAAAGATAATAATTTTACACTCTTGTAACAAAAACTATAAAAAATTATATAAACGATAGTACAAGAGTTAGTTGATAGCAGTTTAAAAGTCCATAAGTTTTCATTTAAATAAACTACACTTGTTTTACCAGTGGTTGTGAGGGAGGTCCTTCTAAAATTTAGGGAGAGAAAGGGAGAAACACTTCCTCCTGACTTCAAATATCAAAAATCATATGAACATACGAGATCTATTTACCAACAGTATAAAAACTCCTTTTAAGTTGAAATTTAAATAAAAGACAATACTACTGAGGCTATGGAGCATGTCGTTGTACAATATAGGGACAAAATACAGGAAACACTTCCTCCCGACTTCAAGTCTAATTTTAAGAAAATACATCAGATAGCTATGACGAGTGCTAGGATGTTAGATCTCTTCCTGGAAAAACAATCGCTTGCTCAGGTTCTTGGGTTCCCTGTGAGATAGGATCTTGTGAACCATGGTTATAAGCATCCTACAAGGGAATTCCTGACAGCGACTTAACAGCACTGTGATTCCTAATTTGTGCACAACGCTGTGGTATTATTTGCTTTTTTAACCTAGATTGTACTTATTTCATATGTCAGTTATACAAACCAGATTACTGAACCCGTGCAGACCCCTCAGTCTGCCAAGATCACGCTGGATATCATGAGGATGTGATGGTCACACAATTTAAGGTTAGTATCAAGCAAGATTCCGAATGCTTTAACTTGTACATACACTGTCACAAACCCACCATCAAGAGCGATCTGCACACCTGTGTACATCAGTGCCTGTACCATATTGTGAGAGATTACGTGAAGGTCAGAGATTGAGATTGAGACCATTGTCTGCAGACCATTTAACAAAATATCGTTTCCAAAGTCCGTGTTTATACAGCAATGTATTTTCAAACAGAGCAAGGATACATATTATTAGTGCAATTGGAATTCATCAACATACATCTAGCCAGTAATATCTTGTGATTGACTGTGAATAATCCAACATAAAAATAAAATCATACCTACATCTGCCTGTTCTAACAATAAAATTACAAAACAGACTCGTCAGTGCAATAAGCGTACTGTGGTTCTATATAGAGTCAGATTTTATTTTTGGAGGAATATCCTTAACGTCTATGTGTTTCATCAGTAAAATGTAAAACGTTTTCTCTAGAATTTTTGAAATTATTGAAATACAATAACATCAATCCAATTTTTAACGCTATAAGGCATAAATAACTTACGTAGACTATAAATTATACCTCTTCCCTTTTCGAGGTATATTTCCTTTACACAAAGACACCTTAATGAGCTGCTTAATGCTACTTAAAGCTCAAGACATTCCTTTACTGCTTATAACTTTATCTTCTTCTATGCTGATTTAACATGATCAATAGCGAGCGAATGGAAATGAATAACGTATTTTGTATACAAGCTATGTGATTAAAAAAAAACTGTAGCTTTTTTTAATGAGTCTTCAGTTATGTGGATAAGTAATTGTTTGCTGTATTTGTTTACTTCAAAAACCTATTAATGTGATTGAACACTCGATAGCATGTTTACAATCATGTGTCATAGTTTTGTATTTTTGTGCTATTCTCAGAGCCTTCTTTTGGAATGAAATTGATATAAATGATCTTTTATCTCTTCATTCGTTTTATAAGAACGTATTGCTAACTCATTTCTTATTATCTATGATTTCAATGTTGAACTGTTCCATTTTTGTAAACGTATTTAGCTTAACTTATTCTGGTGTTAAATTTAATTCAAATTATTTCCCTTTCTTTTAACTATTTATCTGTAAAATAGTGTTAGGATAACTATTATATATTTATATTCTTGTTAGTATTAGTCGTGAACCAAAGAATCTGTAACAAGTCATTGTAGACAGATGAAAATGTGGAAATAAAAATAAAGTAAAGTAAGAAATCAAGATTTATTACACTATAAAATATTACTAGTTCTAACACTTCACTCACACATTCAGAATATCTGAACTTATGCCATAAATAAATTATCCTTTAGTTATTCTCATCAGTAAAATTCAACGGTAAACGGACTGTAGGTCCACGTCGTAAAACTGTCGGGACCATTTCTTAACTACTTCTTAAGGGGTGGACCTTTGTTCCTCGTTTAGCTAATAACGCGATTAACCGAGTGTTTATCTATGGGATATAAATAACAGATGTTGGGAGCATCAGATAGTGATTTGACTCATCTCGGAACCTCGTACTGTTTGTAATGAACACATGCACTGTCTCGTGACATAAGCTTATTCTGCGATCCGACTTCAGTCGGTTTTATCATGATTAATAAGTAAGCTGTTAACGAAATTGCAATCACCGTAAATGGAGCCTTGGTTTGGAAGCCACCTATTATTTAATTGAGAATAATGAGAACAATAATTTATTCCAGTATTTAAAATGCACAAAATAAATTAAATGAAAATTTCCCTGGAAGACACTGACCACTCTTACAAGTATTATAGTCAGTGATAGTATTAAATAAAAACTAATAAAATTCTTGAGTTCATAAATATTACGTTGCTACCAGTTGAGCCGCACTTTGTGGCGTCTGTCAGACACAGCTGACTTTTATCTTGCTAATCAACAAACTACAAACATATTTAGAATAAAGACAAACTATACTTGAAAAGCTATAGTACTTTTTCCAAAAATTATTACTCTATGCTTATAATAAACAAAAAAGTAATACTCACAATGTTTAAAAGAAAGATTTTTAATTGAAAGTGATAATTATACACAAAAATAAACAGCTCGCCCCATATTAATAGAAGAAACTTAAATATGTTGTAACGAATAAATATTTCAGCTATACAGCTTCCCTGATACAATTAATCCTTGAAACGAGAAACGTCTGGTTGACAAAACTACCAGTTTTTAATTTGAACCCAAAAATTATTTATGTTTTGCGCTTTCTTTATTTCCTCCCGTAATATATTGAATAATTTTGGACCACTATAATGAAAAGAATGTTTAAATAAAGACTTGGATAGTTTCAACATTCTGAACATCCTACGACCGATGCTTCTGGTCAAATATAAAAGATCTGTTGTCCCAGTGTTTCCGCTACGCAAATGAATTAATCTCAAACTTAAATAACATAAAGATGCTGGATAGGTAAAACCTTCATATCAATAAATAGAGGAAAAGAGCTTTCCCTTTTTGTTTGCCTACAATTAATCTTATAAAGTGGTTTTGTATTACTCTTAATCTTTCAATTATGTACTTGTGAGTCCCTCTCCAACAAATCACACTATATTGCACTCTAGATTGTATTAATGAAAAATGAATACTCCTTGAGAATTGCTTGCTACAATTATTTGTTTAAAAGTAAAATTTTCTAAATGATGATTTTAATTTAGTTTGAACTGTTTTACGTGTGCTTCCCAGTTTAAATTTTGATCAAGAACCTTTTCTACATATGTAAATCTTGATTCCTTCGCAATGCATTCGCAACTGAATTTTTCGTTTATGCAATATAAACTATTATACTTTAAAACTGTACTTACTGAAAACCCCTTACATAAAAATTAAAAATCGAATTAATTAAATCAATTGGCTGAGATTGGAGCTATCTAGTAATAATTGAGATACTCAGAAAAAACTTCTTCTGTATTTTTATAAGATTTCGCTCAAATAATCAAGTTTACTTTTAAAATTCAGTAGAATGTAATTATAGTTTAAAAATTTGGCTGAGGCACACGCCATACATTACTGTTCGGTGTCACTTAGTATATACCAGCAATAAAGGTATTAGTATCCTTGTGTTCAACACCAGTATTTTACAACTTCTCACACCAGAAGGCAATAAACTACGAGGCATCATTCTCCATCAGGAGGGAATGTAATCAAAGTAAGTTTAATACGTGATTTAAAAAGTAATGAGCCAAATCCACAATGCAAAAGAAATTAAATTTAGACAAACCTAAATAATCACAGCTATTTCATACTTACACTTACCCAATTACGATGATTTTCTTTGAATTTCTGATTTATAGTTGTCAGTCACTTAGGAATATCGGCTGGCATGAATGAAAATAATCATGCACTATCGCTAATAGTAAAAAAATACTACTTATAAAATTAAAATAATAATATATGGTAATGGCATAACCCATGTAATTTATTTTATAACATATTTTAATCAACAAAAGCTGTAAGACCATAAGGAAATTAAAGAAATATCGTGGTCATTTAAATAAAATATGACTTGATTTCATAATTTTTTTTATTTTATTTTGCACACTAGAACATGTTTTGTTCATATAAATTCCAGGAATATAATATAAACTAGTAATAATAACAAAATATCAATAGAAAGTAAATTTTAAGCTCATATTACTCGTAAAATAAACTAGTGAACTTCATGCAAGCAATAAAGTTATAGGTAGAAACGGTAGAAACAATATTACTTAATTTAATGCCTAAAAATATATGTAGTTTTCTACACGGTAAATATGAGTATATCCTCTATAATAATAAAAGTCCGTTTTTATTCAGATATTATTGATTAGGAATGGCGTGGTTTTAAGTTTAATAAAACACATTTAAATGTAAAATACGTAATACTTTTGAATGATTATAAATCGAGGGTAAGAGGCATTACAGGAATTTCAGCACATTAACCAAACGGAATGATGCTGTTTTGTCTAGCTAGGAATGCTACTTGTAAGAAATATACGTTCTTGAAAGGTTCAAGGAAGGATCCGTGTACTTAGTTGATATTTTTATGTATTCATAGGCTTCCCAAAAGATGTAGAGCCTTCTCATTCATTGAACAGGATACGGAGTTGGAGTTAGTTCAGTTCGCCCAGCGAATCAATCCGGCATTTTCTTCAATTAAATGTGCCATTATTTAAATTAATACAGGTTTAATTTAAACATCTCGCTGTTTTATTTGTGTCAAAACAACATTTCATCTTTTATTTTGTTTTTAAAATATAGGATACATAGGTGCATGCATTATTGTGTCGTAATTCTCTGTCGGCACAGAGGCTGGTCGGGCCGAAATGCAGCTTGCCTAGAATTCAGGGCTGTGACTGTACCTCGCTTGATGTACACCCTCACGCACAAGTAAGAACATGAATTATATATATATATATATATATATATATATATATATATATATATATATATATATATAATTCTTTTGTGGGTATATTGGTCGTCACTGAACTCCTCCTAAACGCATGGACCAATTTTAAAGACATTGTTTGTGTGCCTTGAGGTGGATTCGAAAATGGTTCAGATTTGCAATCCGGTCCAATTTAAATTGTTTATTTAATTAGGTTTTTACTTTATAAAGTGATGCAGATTTTGTAATATTTTACATTGGTTCCGGAAGATTGCGCTATGACACGTAATACAAATGTACTGATACCTAACAGCTGTTAATATTTTAATCTTCGTTAAAGAGGCAGAAACATGTGTTCATATTTAAATTTCAGAAAATATTAAATGATTGTAAAGTGCTTGATCGGTAGTTTAATGCAGATTGCAAAAACGAAGTTGTTATCTATTTAATCACTGTTATAAAAACTTATTGTACAAAACAGTGAATGTTTGCCCATAAGCTAATCAAATATGGTTCACTGAAGAGAAATGAGAAATTAAGAGAGAAATGAGAAACTTTTATTTCATAAAGTAAGCATTATATACGTACATATTTGTAAGTGGAATATGTTCCCAGCAAAGGCATATGCCTGTGTGCTGGGAACGAGCTCTAAAAGTCTACTAAACAAATATAACAACCATAAAGCACAAATTTTAATAAGGTAGTAGAATTAATTCAAAGAAACAAAAAATTAAACTCTTGTAATCTATGTACGAATAGGTTTAACATAATTTAAATTAGCAAATTAGTAATAGATCAGAAAAAAAGTTAATACAATTTGAGACTACTTATTCGATAAGCTAATTCGTCCTGAATGTGAAAACTATGACGAATTAAGCTATTTCTCTCTATGTCTTTCTCTCTGTCTCCTTTCAGTCAATCTCCATCTCACTCCCTTCACATTCACTCACGCTCTCCTCCCACTTTCTCACTCTTCCACTCATTCTCTCTCACACACACCCTGCCGCTGTCGTACACACGCACGCACGCACGCACGCACACACGCGCACGCGCACGCACACACACACACACACACACACAAACACACACCACACACCACTCTTATATAGAATATATAGAAACAATAAACCGTTCAACACCTTCTCTACACACTTCAACTAACAATTTGTTTTACTAATTTTTTGTAACTATTTATTCTTAGGACATCGTAACTTAAAGGTGTACTGGTAAATTAGCATACAACATGTTAATTATGTAATACGAACAGGTTTTTTTTAACAGATTTCTATAATCTAGGAACCACAATTTCAATATTTTCCACTGAACGAGTAAGGTAGTGATGGCCTATAGGTGTGGAAAGGGTAAACTTATGTCAAAAATATATAAAATAAAGGTTCTTACATAGAGTTGATTTAGATTTAAAACTTTAAATTTATCAAAAATTAAGTTTGTCAGGTATCTTCTGTCTTTCTGTAATATACATTTGTAATACATTTGTATTTGCTCCACCCCAGGCGATTATTCTAAACTGTAAAACCGATTGAACATAATCATAATACACACATTTAACAACGTTCAGATTAACCTCCCGGCGCAAATTAGCTAAAACAAATATGAATTTTCTAAGCTTATTCCTTATTGTAAAGATGTGTGGGGCCCAACTCATTCTCTTATCAAATGTTACTCCTAAATAATTATATTTGTCCACACTCTCAACACACTCACACGATGCATCCTTAGTGATTGGCAAGATAAGAATATTAATAGCAACACTGCAGAATTGAAACCACCACGGGATCCAACGAATAGATAAAAAATGACTCAATTTTTGTTTCGATCACGACAGGAAACATTAAAATCTTCTCTCACTTTAGAGATTATCTTCTTAGAAATATTTTCAGGAGAAAAAATAGAAATCTCTTGATTGGAAATGGTTGATGAAGATTTTTTATGGAAGATCTCATTATGGGATTGTTTCAGATGTTGTAGAATATGACGGAAGAGATGCCACGTTTTTCAAAGTAAAAGTACATTCATAAATGAACACATAGATGAACACATAGTATATTAAGACATTTATATTAGATTTGAATTTTTATTTATTTAAGGCATAGTTCATTCAAAATAAAATGTTTGTCCATAAATCTTGTCTCCCAATATAAGAATACAGAATAATATATTCATACACAAACCTCAAGTACATGTGCAGGATACTCTGTTTCTTTACACATACATAGTGGAATAAGTTGTAAGTACATTAAACCACTTCACAAAAAAACATATAAGTAGCTATTTTGAGACAATTACTCAATTATTTTGAGTAGCTATTAGTTAGCTACATATAAGTAGCTATTTTGAGACAATTACTCAATTATTTTGAGTAGCTATTTGTTAGCTGATCAATAAAATTACAACAAACTAAATTACAAAGCACACATTTCATTTATAATTAATTACTCATAATTATTTAAATTATTATATTGTTTCTAAATATCAACCATAAATTTAAATACTGTAAGTTAAGTAAAAGATAGTGTCTGGAATTACACTCTTAAAAATCCTTTCTTAAACTTATAATATTTTTTGAAATATTATTTAGTTTTGCAATATTTAATGTTAAGGTAAACTTTCCCCTCAACCCCACTGGTACCGGTCATCACTGCCACTCTTTAGCAGCCTCCCCATCCCCAAGAGCCGCCTCCTCGCTGGTTTAGGTCCTCGTTCACGTAGATAGAGTTGTGAGCCGCCCTGTTATCCATCCGATGATACGCATCAAACATAGAGTCCACGACGTCCATGCCAAAGGCCTTCCTAACCTCCTTAACTGCACTCAATACGTCCTCCTGAAGTTGCATAGGGACACCATATATTTCCACGAAATTCACTCTCGAGTACTTTCCATTCCCTTTACTCGTTTTTTTCAAGAAATTCACCCTCTTGCCCAGCTTGTTGTTAAGTTTCAGAAGACCACCAGTGATATCCAAAATCCCATTGAACAACCTTTTATTGGTATCTAGTTTTTCATTTAACAAGTATATTTGTTTGTCAAAACTTTCTTCCTGACTTTTTTGATTATTTTCAATTTTGAATACTTTTTAGTAATGTCGTCCAGGGAAAACTTTCCTTGCCATCTATATCGACTCGCCGGCGCTTTATTTTTCTGCTCAGGACAGTTTCTACATTTCCAAGAATCAGCCGTTATAAGCTCCATTTTGGCTTTTTTTATATCCAGACAAGTGACATGAAACCCGTCACCGCACTTACAGCATGTCAATGTCTTTTTTTGTTTAAGGGGGTTCTTACAAATTCCACAACTGGCCATTTTTCTAAAAGGAGATGAAAGTGAAAAGGTTCAAAACTCACCACTTAATATATTTGACCTGATCGCAAAAACTAAAGGCTCACTAAAAGTTCACGACAGGAGCACGATCTAACGACTATCCTTATCTGAACGCCGCCGACACAGCACTGTAACTACATGCATAACCAATATAGGTAATGGAAATTTCATTACAGTTTTACTTCTTCTGCCGATAGTGGAGTATTGTGTTTTACCGACGATGCATGGAATTAATAAACTCACCTCTTGAACGAAGATTTATGTGCCATTCAATTTGTGATAATGAACCATATGCTATTGTATCCAGAAGAAACTAAATTTATCAACTTAAAAATGGACGTAAATGTTTCAAATAATATTCTACAAAAATGTGCTGATTGTTGCTGTTACAGACATATTGTGCTCATTTTGGTTATGTTAACAATACTAAATAACTATGACTTATTCTTGGTCAAAAATAAATTACAAAATCATGTAACAAAAATCAAATAGCCATAAGACATGTTTATTTTCTAAAATATTGTACAATGCAACAACGCAGAGTATTTGATTATGGACTGTTTTACTGGTGTAGAACTAACTAGACTAATATGAATCCAATATTCATTTAAACTAAAGATAATTATGTATAATCTAAAGACTTTTTCCATAATAGTCATGTTTGTTTTATGACCAAGAGCATTTATCTATTCCAAAACTACACCTAAGTTTTCATAAAAAAATTTTAGCTTTTGTTTGTTTGTTTTTTTGGACAAACGAGATATTAATCGGATTCCAACAGATGTAAAATTAAATTTATCTATATTAATTTAAACAAACTCTCCAATAATATAGTTTTTTATTTTTGTGAGGCCATTCGTACTCAATGAGTACATCTTCGGACTCACACAAATGAATGAACAATAGTAACATAAACAATTTTGTACTAAATAAAAACATATGTCATTAAAAATACAAAGAGGTAATATTCTTAAATAATTACCAAAGGAATGCTATTAGAAATTAAGTAAATTCATCTCTTCTTAAAATTAAAATGAAACAATGTACAAAAAATATTTCAAAACTACCTCAAGAACCATTTAGAAATAAATATAATATAATAAAATCATTAAAATGCAAAGAAGTTTTCTACCTAAAAGCAGATAAAAGTAACACAATCGTTATCTTAGATAAAAGTGAATATTACTCAAGAGGTCAAAACATGCTTAAAGACGGCCCTTATGAAGAATTCAAAAAGAATCCTTTAAATCAATATATTGCATCAGTTACAGCCTCATTAAAACACTGCAAGACAATCATATCCAAAGAAATTTTAAAATCACTTACTGTATCAAACCCAATCATCCCAAGATTGTACTGTCTTCCAAAAACACACAAACCTGGTAATAAAATGAGGCCCATAGTTTCGTGCATAAATTCTCCTTCTTATAAGATATGAAAATGGTTAGTGCAGGAGTTTCAACAATTTCAATTTCCTCCCACTTCCTCCATTAAAGATAGGTATGATTTTATAAACTCCACACGAGATTTAAAGATCGAAGAAGATGAATATCTTGTATCGTTTGATATTGAATCACTATATCCAAACGTACCAATTAAAGATACTATCAAAATCATAGAGGACTGGCTGATTTACTTAAATTTAGAAACAATTATTGTTAACGAATACATTAATTTAGTAAATCTTAGTATGTCCCAAAATGTGTGCCAATTTCAAGAAAAATATTACAAACAGTTTGATGGTACTGCCATGGGAAATCCACTTTCGTGTTTTATTGCAAACATATTTTTTAAGTAAATTTGAAACTCATGCTAAGGAAACAATGGATTATTTTCCCAGAATCTGGAAGCGATATGTTGACGATATTTTTGCTGTTTTCGACAAGAAACAAAATCTTCCAAATTTTATCGATTCTCTCAACTCCATTTATCCTTCTATCAAATTCACTTGTGAAATATAAAATGAAAATCAACTCCCATTTCTCGATTTATTAATTATGAAAAATACGAATGGCCATTTTGAATTCGATATATACAGAAAACCAACACAAAATGACAGATTCATTCCAGTTGATTCATTTCATCCCCCTTCACCAAAAAGAGCAGCTTTTCACAATTTAATCCATCGGCTTTTACATACTCCATTATCAACAGAAAATTATAAAAAAGAAGTTAAGAAAAAAAAGGAAACTGCTTTATTTAATGGCTACAAAACTAACATGATTGACAATATGATAAAAAAGAAAATGAAAATTATTGAAAGAAATTCTAGAACAACCTTATATCAAATCAAAAGTAAAGAACCTGAAAAAATGGATATCTGTTTCCTACAAAAATCTATCTACAGATATTACTAAAAGTTTTAAGAAACATGCCAATATTAATGTATCTACAAATTCCAAAATTAAATTAAAGAATATATTAGGAAATCCCAAGAATAAAATTAATGAAGAAGAAAAATCTGGAATTTATCAAATTAATTGTGACAATTAAGATTTAAAATACATTGGCCAAACAAAAAGAAAGTTAAAACAGAGAGCTAAGGAACATAGGGCATGTTTAAAATACCAACAGGAAGAAAGATCAGCCATGGCAAAACATGCACTAGAAACTGGACACCCTTTTTCAAATGCAAAATTATTAAAAGAAGTACAAAATAAAAAGTTCCTTGATGCGTATGATACAATTTTTATAAAAAAGAACCAAAATAATTTGGTAAACAACGAACCTGGGCCTTTTCAAAATTCACCGTTACTTTATTTGATTTAACTAAATATAAACTTTATTTTTATATATACATATAACATACTGTGCTGTCATAGAATATTACCTCTTTGTATTTTTAATGACATATGTTTTTTATTTAGTACAAAATTGTTTATGTTACTATTGTTAATATTACTTTCATTCAGTTCTGTGAGTCCGAAGATGTACTCATTGAGTACGAAAGGCCTCATGAAAATAAAAAAAACTATATTATTGGAGAGTTTGTTTAAATTAATATATCATTTCCAATAACAAGAGCTTCAAGAATGTAAATTTATCTATTTATGAAAAGAATTCACTTTTCGTTACAAATATTAGTAATGCTCATTTTCATATTAGTTAAAACGCATGGAATCTCTAAATAGGCATTTCTTTTCTAGCTGCCCTTATAATTTTCTAACATTGCCATAATTTAATATAATAGCATTTTATAACTAAAATTATGAGTATCGTCTAGGAAATTACGGTTCAGATATCAAACCTTAATTTTGGGTTTGACGTCTGTAAAAAAATTTTTAATACAATTTTTTTTATTTCAGGCTTATTGTAGAAAGTCAACTTAAATGAGAGTCAAGACAATAGCCGCATGAGCGTAAAATGTAAGATTATTCAAACTGTGTTTAATAGTCACGTGACTTTACTAATTACAAACAATCCTGCAAAAACAAACAATCGTACAAAAACAAACAATCCTGCAAACAAAGTTCAATGATTAAAATCTAATTCATGAATTTGGCAGGGTTAATGTATTGCTAAACAACATTGTGTATCATATCGATCTCTACCAGCGTACGGTGAGGGCGCGGGTAAGATAGAAATAGTTATAAGTCAATATCACAACCCTGGAA
Organism: Homalodisca vitripennis; assembly: GCF_021130785.1. Classification (NCBI taxonomy): domain Eukaryota; kingdom Metazoa; phylum Arthropoda; class Insecta; order Hemiptera; family Cicadellidae; genus Homalodisca; species Homalodisca vitripennis. The sequence goes on from NC_060215.1 coordinate 160,181,664, forward strand.
TAGAACCCAGCACGACTGCAACTATCAGGGCAGACGATATAAAAAGCGATTTAACCGAAACACCTCACAGCTTCATGAGAAAACAATAATCGAGAATTCCAATTATATGTTGTTGTTCCTGCTTGCAAAATTTTGCTACATTAATCTGGTGATTACAAATATTATTATTTAAGTATTAACCTACATACTAACTACATAATTAGGGTGTCGAGCACACGTTTACAATTTTAATTGTACATTTGCCTAATCCATAGTTTTCTCAACGCTATTAATATATTATCGTTTAATTTAATTCCATTCTAATTTTATTAACAAAATATAATAAAATCTTTCGTTAACTTTAGATCATAGGTAAAGATATAGTGTGTTGCCAATTATGCTTGCCCCCATCCACACCCCACACACACACACACACACACACACACGCACTTACAAACACACAACATTTTTTGATGTCAAGTCATTCAATAGTTAAAAAAATTATTTTTAAATCATTCTATTATTACCATGTACAATGTATCTTTTAAAAACACTGATATTCGTATTTATTAAAAGAATAACATTAATATGTCTACATAATGTAATATTTATATACGTTATAACAGAAAAGAAATATTTAGTTGGGATATTTTTCTCGATGAAAGCTTCATTACTAAAAGGAAAAATTTTCATTGATAAATATACAGAACTGATATAATAATTAAATAGATGGAAAACGAAACGATGTATTCGTCAATAAACAGCAACAAAATACTTACTTACATTTTTAAAGCGCAAAACTATATTTATTTCATAGACATTAGCAATAAAAAATTGAAAATATTGAAATCATGTAAATAAGCTTCACAGACCTGAGATACTACTGCTGCCTTGTCTTTGTCTCTTAAAAATATCATACACGTTAAAGTTCGCCCTGACTAGGCTAGACAAGTTTAAAGAGAAGCACCACAAACTGAATTTCAACATATTGTGTTGGCTTCCGTACGAATTGAAATGAAGTCACACATCGGAAACTTCATCTCTTTAAAACGAATATGAACCAATAATAAAGAGGCCCATTTCCGTTTCCTCTGTCACCCCCAACTTCTGCCTTGACGGTTGTCGTTTACAATTGACCTCTGGTCAGTTCCCAGTGGTTCAGTCGCAGTCCTGTTGTGAGCGATACACTTCAGTTTGATTTTAATACCTTTTTTATTAAGTACGTGTTTTATAGATTAGTGTGGTTGGAGTTTACAATTGACCTCTGGTCAGTTCCCAGTGGTTCAGTCGCAGACCTGTTGTGAGCGATATACTTCAGTTTGATTTTAATACCTTTTTTATTAAGTACATGTTATATAGATTAGTGTGCTTGGAGTTTACAATTGACCTCTGGTCAGTTCCCAGTGGTTCAGTCGCAGACCTGTTGTGAACGATATACTTCAGTTTGATTTTAATACCTTTTTTATTAAGTACGTGTTTTATAGATTAGTGTGGTTGGAGTTTACAATTGACCTCTGGTCAGTTCCCAGTGGTTCAGTCGCAGACCTGTTGTGAGCGATATACTTCAGTTTGCTTTTAATACCTTTTTTATTAAGTACATGTTATATAGATTAGTGTGCTTGGAGTTTACAATTGACCTCTGGTCAGTTCCCCGTGGTTCAGTCGCAGACCTGTTGTGAACGATATACTTTAGTTTGATTTTAATAGCTTTTTTATTAAGTATATGTTTTATAGATTAGTGTGCTTGGAGTTTACAATTGACCTCTGGTCAGTTCCCAGTGGTTCAGTCACAGACCTGTTGTGAACGATAAACTTCAGTTTGATTTTAATAGCTTTTTTATTAAGAACATGTTTTATAGATTAGTGTGCTTGGAGTTTACAATTGACCTCTGGTCAGTTCCCAGTGTTTCAGTCGCAGACCTGTTGTGAGCGATATACTTCAGTTTGATTTTAATAGCTTTTTTATTAAGAACATGTTTTATAGATTAGTGTGCTTGGAGTTTACAATTGACCTCTGGTCAGTTCCCCGTGGTTCAGTCGCAGACCTGTTGTGAACGATATACTTCAGTTTTATTTTAATAGCTTTTTTATTAAGTATATGTTTTATAGATAAGTGTGCTTGGAGTTTACAATTGACCTCTGGTCAGTTCCCAGTGGTTCAGTCGCAGACCTGTTGTGAGCGATACACTTCAGTTTGATTTTAATAGCTTTTTTATTAAGAACACGTTTTATAGATTAGTGTGCTTGGAGTTTAAAATTGACCTCTGGTCAGTTCCCAGTGGTTCAGTCGCAGACCTGTTGTGAGCGATATACTTCAGTTTGATTTTAATACCTTTTTTTAAGTACATGTTTTATATATAAGTGTGCTTGGAGTTGACAACTGACCTCTGGTCAGTTCCCAATGGTTCAATCACCTACCTGTTGTGAGCGATATACTTCATTTTGATTTTAATAGCTTTTTTTAAGTACATGTTTTATATATAAGTGTGCTTGGAGTTGGCTAAAGGTTTGGTATGATTTACTTATTTTAAAGTAAATCGTATTTATGTGTTAGGTTAGTTGTTTACCTGAGCAAGAGATTATATTTCATATATAAAAACTTATTGTTACTGATTTATTATATCACTGAATGATGGCAAATGTCTGACAATTGTTACTACACAACAAATACACGTAAACTTTATAACTCCTATCGATTCCTAAATGAAGGTTCAGTTTGAACTTTCAGGACATCCGGTATTAATAAAATGGAGTCGTACAAAAATATTCTGGCTTATGCCCGTGATATATAATACAATAAACTGGAACACTCTAGAATCACACCTTACTGAAAACGGTTCTGCTGTAGAGGAAGGTCTTCGTTTATTTACATACAAGGGTGCACAGAATAATTTAAACTATGCATGGAGACTAGAAGCGTCTCCTCACGTTAACGTACTCAGTACACAACGCCTTGTTTATTGTTTAAATATTCCGCAGTGGAGGGCAAAGTAAACTCACCTGAATCCAGATATCTCATTATCAAAAGTCAATCAGCAGATCTAATCAGATTAATAATGTAACTCGATTGTGATTCCCTTGTGTTATCTCCTCTAATGTATTTAATCAATGTTTTCATTATCATAACTAGATAAACTCTACCTACCAGCGAAACAAAATAATAGTTTGTAGAGTGAAACTTGTCATATCTGATCTTGACGGCACTGAGCCGTTGTGGGAACGGAAAAATTCGAATAACCTTAGGATGCGAAACCTCCTTTTTTAAAGAAAGTTTTTTAATATATTTGACGAAAACCGTGGATATATTAATGTAAAAAAGTGCATATATTATTACAGCTCTAGGCTCGTACGGATTTCTTGTATCTTTAAAAATGCCAGAAAACACTGTTTCTTTCATATTGCCACATTTTTTATTCATCATCTCTATACACTTTCAGAAATGGGACTCGTCACCCTATTGCAAATTAATCAATTGCGGAGCGCGGCGTAATTGCGTGAACTAAAGAGTACGCGATGGGCTTGGATGTGAAGAAATTGCCTCGTTATCGTACTAGACCTAGACGGCGCCGTTATTATCCATCAGAAGAAGCCGTTAAGGTTCTGAGCTAAGCTTGTCTGAGATTGCGTGTGCTGAAAACTGGAGATTGTCGTTTGTTACTCTCTTGTCTTCTCCTCTCTGAATGAAAAACTGGGATATTCAGGGATTCTGAGGTGAGCAAAGTGAAATATTCTCTTTATTACCGCTACCCTGTATTAATCGTAAATACCCTTAATTTGCAATGTAGAGCAATTTAATTTTAAGGTTTAATATGTGGTTATTATGCTTAAAGCTATACAGAAAATCAATTTAGTTTGGACTCTTTAATTGAATAAAATCCTAGTTTTATCCATAGTGTATTATGATACGTAACTAATTATTTACTAGGAGTTACATTTAATCTAAGTAGATTAAGCATGATATAATTTTATTTAATAGATATTAACGTCTTGTACTTTCGAATACTATGCTGTTTAATAGCAGCTGTTTAGTAACATAATTATTAAATTCGCGAATTTAATAATGCACTGTTGTTAAGTAGTGCTTTGAAACTGAGTCTGGAAATACATTTCCTGAAACTGTGCATTCACCATAAGAAAATGTGTGTTCCTTACTTTTAAAACTTTAAGTTACAACTAATTGTTTTTGTATTGATGTACTTCTTAGTACTATAAAGCTAGTCGTGTTCAAAGATATTTTTAATGTTCATTATAAAATGTGAAATAACCTACCTTATTAACTCCTCCAATGATAATTAATTTGTTACAGTAAGCGACTGTTTATAATCTGCTATCATGAAATATATAGCTCTGTAGGAATTATAAGTTAGTTTTTAAGCGTTCTGGAGTTTTTGTACCCTCTTAATTGTACCGATATCAGCCTCACAGTTACAATTAATGAGTGATGTAGGTGTACCGCTATCGCTGTATCGACCTATCATACAACAACCGATAAGTCTATTAATCTAATGCAGCATATTTATTATTACGATGATTATCTATGGTTAACTAAAATGAATATTCAAACATCGCGAGGATACGTTTCAAACTTAAAATTGTTTCGAGAGGCAGTTTGTGAACCTGTCACTGAACTGACAACTGTCAGCCCTACGGGTTCTTTTATTGTGCAGCTTACGGTTAGAATGTTTAGGTATTTATACAATTTATTTATTAGGGAATGTTTAACATAGTATTTATTCTATTTTGGTGGCTACGTAGTAGATATATTAAACTGAAAAGGATGCTATTTATTAATATATTTAATCTTTACAAGACCAACTATCTCAATTCATTACAATCTGAAGAATGTTTCCTGGACCATATTCAAACAACCATAAGTTTTTTTATCTTTTGGCTGGAACAATGTTTTAAGTCTTAACTCTGCTTTAAACCTCTGTCGATTGTTATTATTTATATTACATCTGTATAGGTCAGTTATATAATTGATAATTTTTAGACTGGCAGTAAAGCTCAATTGTTAATTTAATCCAATTATTTTAAAACTATTCAAATAGTCAAACAGTTTACAGTTCCGCGGATCTATATTAATTTATAAAATCTGCGGACGACCGTATTCATTAAACATTCACATTCAAGACACATAAAAACATACATTGTAAATGTGGTGTAAACCGAAATCTATTCTCTACGAAAGTCCTTTTACATCGCCGGCTACAATAAGCTACCGTAAACTAACGATAGACAGGCGGGGACAATTTCCTCATTCTCACCACGAGACATACTGCAAATGAGGTGGCGCCCTTTTTATAAACAGTTATAAATACTTACAAAAATTCTAACAGCTGTCTCTTTATTGTGGCCTCTAGCAAAGAGTACAATATTCTCACAATACGCTTCAGTAATAAATGTGTAAATCTTAGACCAATTCATGCGTTTACTGATATTAAAAACGCGAAGAAACCCTGAGAACATGGCCTTAACTATAAGGGTAGTCTTGTGATTCGAAATGTATATTTCTAAAGTTTTTGCGATTTGTACAAATACATCATTTCATTTTTCACTCAGCTTATACAAACTTAACATTTTTTTAAGTTTGCCAACTATGAACAAGGGTTTTAGAAGTTTTCATTTAACTGTTATGCATGGGTATATGAATATTGTACCCTTTTATTAATCTTAATATAAATAGACGCTAAATGTAGGGAAATGTACATTTTTTACCACACACAATAAACTCCACACATCGTATAGTATTACATATTAATAATTTCCTATCACTAATCAGTTTATATATTTTGGATGCAGGCATATTTCTAGCTATTGACATTTTTTAAAGTATTAAGGTTAAACTAATATAAATTCTAAGGTTAACTAATTATATTTCTGTAAAATACTCCTACTTACTTTGAGTACAGAAAGGGCGGTCCTTGTCATTTCTGCAAGTGAAGGGTCGCCCTCAGCCGTTCTGTCTCGATCGACCTCGAACTCCATGTGTGAGAATGAGAAAAAACCTGGAAAAAAATAAGAAATGTTTTACCAAATTTGTTCTATACTCCCGCTTCTTCACCGCATTGAAATTGAAATTAATCACAATCATCATGTGTGAGCAGTAAGCGGTGTGAGTGGATGTATTTGTCCGGCGGGGGTGGGATTGGCAAGGGGTGAAGTGGAGGAACGTAAGTAATAGCAAAAAATATTGACTCAATTCCCAGTGGTTTGTTAATTTACTCGCGACTTCCACGTTTTTATTGTAAATTGTAAAAGCTCGTTTCTCTAATGATGAAATATCCCTTACTGTTTGTAGTTGAAATGATTATATTTTCTTACACATAACGTAGGTGAGAAGGGTTCATTCAACGTGAATATTGAGTTCAGCTCCTTTTCACCTTCCTCTTAGCGCTGCGTCTGAAATCTGACGCATCAAAGACTTGATTCTTGGAGCCGAAGAGATCCAAAACAAGTCAGTGACCAAGAAGCCTAAGACAAACTTTTTCCATCATTCCACCACAGAAATTACAAAATACATTGTAATGTAGATAGAGGTTACAATTATACTTTATTTATTTTGTTAGAAATTGTGTTTTTCATTTCTTTTCCTTATGTGGGCAACTGATATTAAAAAAATTTTAAACAAATCAAAATAATAACATGATGAAGCAGCATTGAAATTTGAAGACTTCTTGTTTTTGTTTTAAGGATATTATATATAGTATTAAGGCAAAATAAATAATGAAATTTTTTTTAGAATAATGCTAACTTAAAAAGTTTCAAAATTGATACTTTTTAATTAATTTTAATTTAAAGATGTTATTTTCCTAGGTATTTTTGAAATTAAATGCTTGAGAGTACAATAATTGTTATTTAATGATGAATTATGGAATATTTTTAAGAAAATAGATTTTCTTTAGGAATTATTTATTATGCTTGATAACGTTATACCAAATGTTATTTTTAAACATTTATATTTTCATTTAGAGTTAAAAAACATTGAGTATCATATTCAGTTTTTTAATGACGATAAACACATGCAATACGACTGTAAATTCTATCTCATTAGAAAAATACAAAACGTATACACACACACACTTAATACACGTCACGTTTTCTTGACGTAATTCCTAGTCAAACTGGATACAATAGGATTAAATATTTATGCTAAACACTTTCGTTTATCTCTTTGTTTAAACGTTTTTTTTGCCATAAATTGCATTACCAATGAATAATAAACTTTCCCATAGAGTTCCTTTTTCGTGTCATGTTTCATAACTTAAAACTGTTTTCAAAGTTTCATACATAATTATAAATATAAGTAAAAGGATAATACAATTTTACAATGTGTCTCACCCAAAATTTCAAATCTTTTCCCCAATTATTTTTGTTCTAAGTGCAGTTTAATTGGTGTCTAGTTTAAAACTTTTCCGGTGTGGAACGCGGGTTTGTCGCTGAGTTAAGGCAATGTTTTTACAAGAATAGTATAGTTTTTATCGATTGGTTGAGTGCACATACTCGCGCCGTGGTGTCTAATCTACATCTGATCAATAATAACAATTACCACATAAGAACAAATACTTAACTTAAATAAAATACTTAACAGGTAAAATCTGTTATTATAATATTATATGTTCTTATGTTCGTTTATAGTTATGAGAATTGTTTATATTACAAATCGCCATGTGTAGGATACTTTTTATAAAACTGAGGCACCTCAAAATCCATATATTAATTCATAATATATAATAATATATAGGGAACCAGTATGCTGTAAACATCAGTAAATTAATTCCAAAGAATTGCCTTCACTTATTTCACAAATCCTCCTAGAAGAACGTAACAATATTGCCTCCACTGGTAATAAGGTTAATGTAATCCCTGCGGAAACTTTTCTTCATAAACCAAATAAAATGTGTCATTTACAAAACCATACTTCTGTCTCGGTATCTTGTATTGTACGTTTTTTTCTAAATTTAGTATCAACAATAAAGTATGTTGCAGGCAATACCATATTGTACATTACAACTAAAATGTGTCATTTACAAAACCATACTCCTGTCTCGGTATCTTGTATTGTACGTTTTTTTCTAAATTTAGTATCAACAATAAAGTATGTTGCAGGCAATACCATATTGTACATTACAACTAAAATGTGTCATTTACAAAACCATACTCCTGTCTCGGTATCTTGTATTGTACGTTTTTTTCTAAATTTAGTATCAACAATAAAGTATGTTGCAGGCAATACCATATTGTACATTACAACTAAAATGTGTCATTTACAAAACCATACTCCTGTCTCGGTATCTTGTATTGTACGTTTTTTTCTAAATTTAGTATCAACAATAAAGTATGTTGCAGGCAATACCATATTGTACATTACAGCTAAAATGTGTCATTTACAAAACCATACTCCTGTCTCGGTATCTTGTATTGTACGTTTTTTTCTAAATTTAGTATCAACAATAAAGTATGTTGCAGGCAATACCATATTGTACATTACAAATAAAATGTGTCATTTACAAAACCATACTCCTGTCTCGGTATCTTGTATTGTACGTTTTTTTCTAAATTTAGTATCAACAATAAAGTATGTTGCAGGCAATACCATATTGTACATTACAACTAAAATGTGTCATTTACAAAACCATACTCCTGTCTCGGTATCTTGTATTGTACGTTTTTTTCTAAATTTAGTATCAACAATAAAGTATGTTGCAGGCAATACCATATTGTACATTACAACTAAAATGTGTCATTTACAAAACCATACTCCTGTCTCGGTATCTTGTATTGTACGTTTTTTTCTAAATTTAGTATCAACAATAAAGTATGTTGCAGGCAATACCATATTGTACATTACAACTAAAATGTGTCATTTACAAAACCATACTCCTGTCTCGGTATCTTGTATTGTACGTTTTTTTCTAAATTTAGTATCAACAATAAAGTATGTTGCAGGCAATACCATATTGTACATTACAACTAAAATGTGTCATTTACAAAACCATACTCCTGTCTCGGTATCTTGTATTGTACGTTTTTTTCTAAATTTAGTATCAACAATAAAGTATGTTGCAGGCAATACCATATTGTACATTACAACTAAAATGTGTCATTTACAAAACCATACTCCTGTCTCGGTATCTTGTATTGTACGTTTTTTTCTAAATTTAGTATCAACTATAAAGTATGTTGCAGGCAATACCATATTGTACATTACAACTAAAATGTGTCATTTACAAAACCATACTCCTGTCTCGGTATCTTGTATTGTACGTTTTTTTCTAAATTTAGTATCAACAATAAAGTATGTTGCAGGCAATACCATATTGTACATTACAACTAAAATGTGTCATTTACAAAACCATACTCCTGTCTCGGTATCTTGTATTGTACGTTTTTTTCTAAATTTAGTATCAACAATAAAGTATGTTGCAGGCAATACCATATTGTACATTACAAATAAAATGTGTCATTTACAAAACCATACTTCTGTCTCGGTATCTTGTATTGTACGTTTTTTTCTAAATTTAGTATCAACAATAAAGTAGGTTGCAGGCAATACCATATTGTACATTACAGCTCAAATTATTGTGGTGTTTTCTTATATGAGTACACAACAAGAATATATTTTTACAAATATACGCGTAACACAAAATAATTTAAAGTTTTTAATAATTTACACGTTTTATTTGTGATTATTGATTTGTACATTGTTTATTTGTATCATTTGAAGTAATAAGATACCACTATCAAGTTAATAATTTTATCTTAGCCTTAATTAGAAGTTAAATGGAACTTTATTTTAGGAAAATGTTCTTTGATTCCTATTCAGAAAACAAAATTTGTTTATTTTTACTGATTTTTAAATTAGTTTTTAGTAGTATATATCTAACTTAAAGAATACATTTTAAGTTTTAGCATAAACTTTGTAACAAAGTTAAAATCATCACCAAGTTAGGTTATGACTTTTTAGATTTCAAAACGTACAGCTGGGAAAGGTTTTAAATTCAAATGAATGGTTATTAATAAATATTTACATCTTTCTATAGATAATAGACTTCATAGTTCATCGCTAAAAGTCTCGAAGTCGAAGATGCCAGCTGTACAGTTACTTTGGTTATTATAAAGTTTCTTAGCATTAAACAGTTAGACTGAAGGTTATTTTAAATCTTCATGTAATTTTAAAGTTAAACTAAATGTTTTAGGTAACTAAACTATAACTCTAGGAATGGGGTTTTTATATCTAAATTACCTTTATTTGATGTCTTAACTGTATTTTTACGTTAATTTCCTATTTTATTCTGTTATTCGGTTTAAATACAACGTATGAAACAAATATATAAGTTAAATACAATTATCATTCCTTTCTAATCCTATTTAGACATGTAATTCCTTTCTAACATGCACACCAATTCAGCCTAATTCGTCATAATTCATACCTCATAATATAATGTAAAATACGTTTAAAAGTACAAAAATACTTCATGTAAAACATTTCTAACTTATCACATAAGTTTTTAAAATCCATTGAGGTCACGCAGATTTTACACGATATACAGTATTTTAAATACTTCAGCTATATTGTAGTGGCTATTTTATGCCCCGAGTAATCTACAAATTCTTTATATTCCTTAAACTAAGGTTCTACCCAGAATGAACATTAAACTAGTTAATTTAGTAATAAATTTTTAAACCACCAGTTCATTTCTAGCCCCAACAGAATCTGTTCATATTTTTAGGTATATAATCATCTTGTAGAGTAACTAACTTGTACTTATTTTAAATTTTTTTTACACTTATTTTTGTTTTTTTTTTACAACACCTTAGGGATATGCCTTAGGTTTACAACATAATAAAGAATGTCTCGTTTCACTGAAGAGTAAACAAACATACTAAGTCTAATATCGGAATTAATGTAAAGGAGAGAAGTTTTTAAAACTTACTGTAAATAAATACTGACCATAACAATGCAATGAACATTTCTGTCCCCCATCCACGTATGTAGTCTTTGTGGGGGAAACATTCTCTAGTTATGAATGTTGGTAGCATTTAAAACTTTTGTTCTTAAATAATTTGTTTATATTAAATTGAATCAATTTATCTTATTAAAAAAACTAACTGACATAACAAGTCCTAACTGATAGCTAACATATTGTAAGTTTTAATACACTTTCTCAACGATACGAAGAAAATACACCATAGATATTAAGAACGTAAAACGGACACGGTTCAAAGGTCACGTCCTAAAAATGTAAGAAAATTCTTTTTAGGTGCATTATAATTTGTTTTACAACATAGGCTCTGTATGGTTTCTTAAGCCTTAAAATAAGGGTTACGTTCTGTTTCACCTTCCTGTTGAGCCCAGTCAGTGAGGGACTCCACCCTCGACAAGAAGCTACGCGTGCAGTTCCTGAACTTCCCTCTGATGTCCAGGTCGACAGTCTCGAAGTTCGCCTTTACACCGCAGAGGAGTGCCGTAGCGCAGGCGGACGATTCGCCGATCTGAGCGTCGAGATTGTACTTCTAAAAATAGAGTATTATAAATAAAGTCTATTAATTCAATTACCGGTAAGAGTTTTAATTACGCTCTTATCATTATCCTCCTCCTTAGAATATAACACACCACAGAACCTAAGATGAAGTAAAGTAGGACCCCTCATATCCGACCACACGGCGTGACCGACTCCTCGGGATATCCGACCGAATCCGATTGTTCCCGGTATCAGGCGATAACTTTATTCAATAGTCCAATTAAAAGTTTCACATTGCGTTTACATTTATTTTTGTAGAGCTATATGAATAATTGTAAGTTTAATCTAGTTAATACTAATAAAATGGAATATAAGTAAAAATAGAATTTCAAAATATCATACAATATCACGTAAAAGATAATTTCAACAAATTATATATTCTTTTACGAAATGGTACACTCGGTCTATAAGGTACAACGTTAGGAATTTTTGATGGATTTTATGGAACGTTAATTTTTTAAGGAATCTGTGCATTTATTTTTAAGTTATAATGCAGAATAATACATTATCAGATCCACAAGCTAGTGTAGTGTATAATCTCTTGTGTTGTAGCAGTGACGTATTTCATTTTTATGGAACTGCTCACTATTAGATAAATAAAAACTTCATACTTCAAAGGTGTATTGGGATGGAAAAATAAATATACTTTAACGTATGAACATTAATAATTACTGTATATGGCTCTAGGGATCCTAGTTTAAACATTATTTTCCGTAAGCATATAACTTTTATGATTTTTATCAATGAATACTGTATACATAACGCTGTATAGTTTTATTTTAGCTGAAACCATTTCACTAATGCTGTATACACTGTTACATGCATTACTGTATGAGTGTTCATCATAAAATATATACACGATTTTGCTTTGAAAAAATGGGGTTTCGCTCATAAGGTTATCCGAATTTTTTTGCTCCGACCATGGCTCAGTGCCGTCAAGATCGGATATGACAACTTTTACTCTACAAACTACGATATTATGTTTTTTTGGCTGGTAGGAAGTGTTTATCCAGCTATAGTAATCAAAACTTTGATTAAATACAATAAAGGAGATAACACAAGGAAATCAAAATTGATTAACATTATTAATCTTATTACATCTATTGATTGACTTTTGATAATGAGATATCTGGATTCGGTTGGGTTTACTTTGCCCCCCCTGCGGGGTATTTAAACAATAAACAAAGCCTTGTGTACTGAGTACGTTAAAGTTAGGAGACGCTTCTAGTCTCCATGCACAGTTTAAATTATTCTGTGCACCCTTGTATGTAAATAAATGAAGACCTTCCTCTACAGCAGAACCGTTCTCAGTAAGGTGTGTTTCTAGAGTGTTACATTTTATTGTGTTAAATATCACGGACATTAGCGATACTCTCTTTGTACTACTGCGGTTTATATATAACGGATGAGCTGAACGTTCCAACTGAGTATTATTTTGTGAAAGGTTGGGATTTATTTATTTTATTTTGAAGACGTGTAGAGAGACATTAATTATTTTTTCCGGATATTTTCCATCGTTTAGTGATATAAAAAGGTAGGAGATCACCACACCAAGTGTCGTAACAGACTTCGCTAAGGTTACATGCAACATTTCAAACCTGTAGCTCATTTTAATCCCGAGATGTTTGGCGGACATATTAATACATAGAAGATGTTGACAAAACATGACGCACCATAGAATTTATTCTTATAGAACTGTATGTTCATACAATAGTTAGAGTCTACATAGGAAAGTTTTACTGGCATATCTTGCTACAAGATTCATTAAGATTTTTGTTCAATAAATTGTGTTTTATATAAGTTGTTTAAATGATAGATGTATAAAACTCTACACACAAATTCACTATAAAATAATTCTGTATGTGTTAGAATAGTTAGGCTGCAAGTGTTAATATGTCTAATGTTTGAATCTCTTATGTTTTATTGAGTTTGTTTACACATATATTTATTTTGCTATTTTCTCGTTGCAATCAGGATTACCCATTAGACAAATGTAAAAATATTTGCCAACGCTCAGCAAAATCCCATTGAGTGACATGCACCATCACCGAATACAGTTTTCCACATGTAGAAATGAAGCTTCATACAAAATTGTAAGTCTATAGATCAGTTCGTGTATGAGATATTGTGTGGGCAGAACCACAAGTGATAGGCTACGCTAAGGCTCAGCAAAATCCCATTGAGTGACATGCACCATCACCGAATACAGTTTTCCACATGTAGAAGTGAAGCTTCATACAAAATTGTAAGTCTATAGGTCAGTTCGTGTATGAGATATCGTGTGGGCAGAACCACGAGTGATAGGCTACACTGACGCTCAGCAAAATCCCATTGAGTGACATGCACCATCACCGAATACAGTTTTCCACATGTAGAAATGAAGCTTCATACAAAATTGTAAGTCTATAGATCAGTTCGTGTATGAGATATTGTGTGGGCAGAACCACAAGTGATAGGCTACGCTAAGGCTCAGCAAAATCCCATTGAGTGACATGCACCATCACCGAATACAGTTTTCCACATGTAGAAGTGAAGCTTCATACAAAATTGTAAGTCTATAGGTCAGTTCGTGTATGAGATATCGTGTGGGCAGAACCACGAGTGATAGGCTACACTGACGCTCAGCAAAATCCCATTGAGTGACATGCACCATCACCGAATACAGTTTTCCACATGTAGAAATGAAGCTTCATACAAAATTGTAAGTCTATAGGTCAGTTCGTGTATGAGATATCGTGTGGGCAGAACCACGAGTGATAGGCTACGCTAAGGCTCAGCAAATTCCCATTGAGTGACATGCGCCATCACCGAATACAGTTTTTCCACATGTAGAAGTGAAGCTTCATACAAAATTGTAAGTCTATAGGTCAGTTCGTGTATGAGATATCGTGTGGGCAGAACCACGAGTGATAGGCTACACTGACGCTCAGCAAAATCCCATTGAGTGACATGCACCATCACCGAATACAGTTTTCCACATGTAGAAGTGAAGCTTCATACAAAATTGTAAGTCTATAGGTCAGTTCGTGTATGAGATATCGTGTGGGCAGAACCACGAGTGATAGGCTACGCTAAGGCTCAGCAAATTCCCATTGAGTGACATGCGCCATCACCGAATACAGTTTTCCACATGTAGAAGTGAAGCTTCATACAAAATTGTAAGTCTATAGGTCAGTTCGTGTATGAGATATCGTGTGGGCAGAACCACGAGTGATAGGCTACACTGACGCTCAGCAAAATCCCATTGAGTGACATGCACCATCACCGAATACAGTTTTCCACTTGTAGAAATGAAGCTTTATACAAAATTGTAAGTCTATAGATCAGTTCGTGTATGAGATATCGTGTGGGCAGAACCACGAGTGATAGGCTACGCTAAGGCTCAGCATGTCCCATTGAGTGACATGCACCATCACCGAATACAGTTTTCCACTTGTAGAAATGAAGCTTCATACAAAATTGTAAGTCTATAGATCAGTTCGTGTATGAGATATCGTGTGGGCAGAACCACGAGTGATAGGCTACGCTAAGGCTCAGCATGTCCCATTGAGTGACATGCACCATCACCGAATACAGTTTTCCACTTGTAGAAATGAAGCTTCATACAAAATTGTAAGTCTATAGATCAGTTCGTGTATGAGATATCGTGTGGGCAGAACCACGAGTGATAGGCTACGCTAAGGCTCAGCATGTCCCATTGAGTGACATGCACCATCACCGAATACAGTTTTCCACATGTAGAAGTGAAGCTTCATACAAAATTGTAAGTCTATAGGTCAGTTCGTGTATGAGATATCGTGTGGGCAGAACCACGAGTGATAGGCTACGCTAAGGCTCAGCATGTCCCATTGAGTGACATGCACCATCACCGAATACAGTTTTCCACATGTAGAAGTGAAGCTTCATACAAAATTGTAAGTCTATAGGTCAGTTCGTGTATGAGATATCGTGTGGGCAGAACCACGAGTGATAGGCTACACTGACGCTCAGCAAAATCCCATTGAGTGACATGCACCATCACCGAATACAGTTTTCCACATGTAGAAATGAAGCTTCATACAAAATTGTAAGTCTATAGGTCAGTTCGTGTATGAGATATCGTGTGGGCAGAACCACGAGTGATAGGCTACGCTAAGGCTCAGCAAATTCCCATTGAGTGACATGCGCCATCACCGAATACAGTTTTCCACATGTAGAAGTGAAGCTTCATACAAAATTGTAAGTCTATAGGTCAGTTCGTGTATGAGATATCGTGTGGCAGAACCACGAGTGATAGGCTACACTGACGCTCAGCAAAATCCCATTGAGTGACATGCACCATCACCGAATACAGTTTTCCACATGTAGAAGTGAAGCTTCATACAAAATTGTAAGTCTATAGGTCAGTTCGTGTATGAGATATCGTGTGGGCAGAACCACGAGTGATAGGCTACGCTAAGGCTCAGCAAATTCCCATTGAGTGACATGCGCCATTACCGAATACAGTTTTCCACATGTAGAAGTGAAGCTTCATACAAAATTGTAAGTCTATAGGTCAGTTCGTGTATGAGATATCGTGTGGGCAGAACCACGAGTGATAGGCTACACTGACGCTCAGCAAAATCCCATTGAGTGACATGCACCATCACCGAATACAGTTTTCCACTTGTAGAAATGAAGCTTTATACAAAATTGTAAGTCTATAGGTCAGTTCGTGTATGAGATATCGTGTGGGCAGAACCACGAGTGATAGGCTACGCTAAGGCTCAGCATGTCCCATTGAGTGACATGCACCATCACCGAATACAGTTTTCCACTTGTAGAAATGAAGCTTCATACAAAATTGTAAGTCTATAGATCAGTTCGTGTATGAGATATCGTGTGGGCAGAACCACGAGTGATAGGCTACGCTAAGGCTCAGCATGTCCCATTGAGTGACATGCACCATCACCGAATACAGTTTTTCCACATGTAGAAGTGAAGCTTCATACAAAATTGTAAGTCTATAGGTCAGTTCGTGTATGAGATATCGTGTGGGCAGAACCACGAGTGATAGGCTACGCTAAGGCTCAGCATGTCCCATTGAGTGACATGCACCATCACCGAATACAGTTTTCCACATGTAGAAGTGAAGCTTCATACAAAATTGTAAGTCTATAGATCAGTTCGTGTATGAGATATCGTGTGGGCAGAACCACGAGTGATAGGCTACACTAAGGCTCAGCATGTCCCATTGAGTGACATGCACCATCACCGAATACAGTTTTCCACATGTAGAAGTGAAACTTCATACAAAATTGTAAGTCTATAGATCAGTTCGTGTATGAGATATCGTGTGGGCAGAACCACGAGTGATAGGCTAAGCTAAGGCTCAGCATGTCCCATTGAGTGACATGCACCATCACCGAATACAGTTTTCCACTTGTAGAAATGAAGCTTCATACAAAATTGTAAGTCTATAGATCAGTTCGTGTATGAGATATCGTGTGGGCAGAACCACGAGTGATAGGCTACGCTAAGGCTCAGCATGTCCCATTGAGTGACATGCACCATCACCGAATACAGTTTTCCACATGTAGAAGTGAAACTTCATACAAAATTGTAAGTCTATAGGTCAGTTCGTGTATGAGATATCGTGTGGGCAGAACCACGAGTGATAGGCTACGCTAAGGCTCAGCAAAATCCCATTGAGTGACATGCACCATCACCGAATACAGTTTTCCACATGTAGAAGTGAAGCTTCATACAAAATTGTAAGTCTATAGGTCAGTTCGTGTATGAGATATCGTGTGGGCAGAACCACGAGTGATAGGCTACGCTAAGGCTCAGCAAATTCCCATTGAGTGACATGCGCCATCACCGAATACAGTTTTCCACATGTAGAAATGAAGCTTCATACAAAATTGTAAGTCTATAGATCAGTTCGTGTATGAGATATCGTGTGGGCAGAACCACGAGTGATAGGCTACGCTAAGGCTCAGCAAATTCCCATTGAGTGACATGCGCCATCACCGAATACAGTTTTTCACATGTAGAAATGAAGCTTCATACAAAATTGTAAGTCTATAGATCAGTTCGTGTATGAGATATTGTGTGGGCAGAACCACGAGTGATAGGCTACGCTAAGGCCCAGCAAATAAATCAGTAACACTAAGTTACGATATCTGACATAAGATATCTTGCTCAGGTGGGTAACTAACCTAACACATAATTACAATCTAGCATAAAATAAACAGAGATTTGTTATACGCATAAGGTAAAAATTACAACACATATATTATTATTACTCTATTTCATACACACTACCTATAAACCTGTACTTAATAAAACACATTATTTTATATATATATATATATATATATATATATATATATATATATATATATATATATATATATATATATATATTATACTATATTATTAAACGAACTGAAATACAACCGCAAACAGAAAAAATCCGAACTTCTGTTATGTTATGTTGAGAACAGTCAACCTGGAACTTAAACTTCCACCAGTCTTTTTATTTTTTTGTTCTTAACATTTTTTACTAAAACTCTTGTCGAGCCAAACGACAATCACCAACAACCGCAATATATGCTGACTTGTCCAAAATATATTGCTTTAACACAGTCAACCAATAACATAATTTCTGTTGACGCTATATTGAATTTCAATGAATAGTCAAGAGAAAACTATTTTTCACCGATCTCTTCCTTTTATTGAAACCTTAAAAATTGGTGTCATACAATGGCATATTTCCGTAATCAAGTTAAATAATACAAAATGTCGGGTTAAAAATTCTTAGACAGCCTAAGATCTATTTACTGTACGCTGTAAAAAACTTTAGTTAAATTTTTCCTTGATTCATTATGAACATTCTTAGAGGAGAATATTCTTTTTATTCGTACTTCTACTTTTTTTAATCTTGTAGTCTGAGCATGAAATACACTTCATGTACGTGTAAATGAAGTATTAGTTGACGTTGTTAACTTCTCAATATTTTATAAAGGGGAAAATAACCAACATGCATTGTACATAATTAGAGCTTTAGTCTAAAGTACGATTAATTTCCTGTATTCTCCGCATTGTTCATTAGTTTAGGTTGTTCTGTATTCCTTCTAAAATTACTTGTACAAGTACATAACGAAAATACTTTATAGACATTTGTTTGATCTGAAGACTGATTAAAAGGTCCATTTAGTGACTATCTGTAACGAATCATTTGTTTGTTTCGTACTTTCTTATCCTAAAATTTTGTTTAAGGAAAGAATAGACAGCCATGTTTTATATCGATAGCTGTAAGTTGAGTGCAGTATTCTTTACATACGCTGTAAATGCATTAATTGAGGTTTTATCGTAGTCCTCATGCTTTGGAAGGATAAATAGTTTAGACTGAGCTTAGTGAACATTTTATGCACGTCCATAGCATACATTTGATGACGCTTTTACATTTCTTCCCAAATGCTATTAAAGGGACAATATTTATTTCCTAGTGCTTGGGATATTTGTTAGCGTAAGATGCATGTTAAGTAAATCTCATACAAACTTACTTTCTGGTTGGTCTGTATTCATTCCAAAATTCTTTTAGAGATAACATACATAGGATATTTTACCTATTTCTTGGACGTTTGTTTACGTTATTCTGTATATTTTCTCAGAATGTAATAACGGAGGTAAAATACACAACATTGCTTTCACACTATATTGTTTCAGACTATATTGGACATTTTACGTGCACCACCGTTACAAACACTGTTTAAGATTGTCTTCAATTCCTTCTAAAATGATCAAATGAGGAAAATGCCTAAACCTTGTTACTATGTGCTGGCGTAAATTTCACGTAAACCCTTTAAGATTTGTTTTCATTCCTTCTCATAAAGATGTCCAATACAGACATTATGGTGATATGTGTTTATAAAACCCATAATAATTTACCCAGTGAATAAGCTGGCGTTGCTTGGAATTACACATATATTTAAAGATATAAACCAAATTTACCAGGTGAGATCCAACCTTCTGATGAATATTAATAAAATGTTAATGATTATAGGTTCAATGTATGATCTAATTTATATACAATATTTTAATGTCAGATTACAATTTTACAATATAATATTATAGAATTTATCTTCCAACGAAGATAATCTGGACAATGTAACCATATTACGGTATGTTCATATTATCACTGTTCAGAGCTTTTGGCCAAAATCTGATTTCTGATAGTGAAACAAAAAAGGGGTTAGTTTATTACACAGGGTTAATAAAATACACAACATTGCTTTCACACTATATTGTTTCAGACTATATTGGACATTTTACGTGCACCACCGTTACAAACACTGTTTAAGATTGTCTTCAATTCCTTCTAAAATGATCAAATGAGGAAAATGCCTAAACTTTGTTACTATGTGCTGGCGTAAATTTCACGCAAACCCTTTAAGATTTGTCTTTATTCCTTCTCATAAAGATGTCCAATACAGACATTATGGTGATATGTGTTTATAAAACTCATAATAATTTACGCAGTGAATAAGCTGGCGTTGCTTGGAATTACACATATATTTAAAGATATAAACCAAATTTACCAGGTGAGATCCAACCTTCTGATGAATATTATTAAAATGTTAATGATTATAGGTTCAATGTATGATCTAATTTATATACAATATTTTAATTTTAGATTACGATTTTACAATATAATATTACAGAATTTATCTTCCAACGAAGATAATCTGGACAATGTATCCATATTACGGTATGTTCATATTATCACTGTTCAGAGCTTTTGGCCAAAATCAGATTTCTGATAGTGAAACAAAAAAGGTTTATTACACAGGTTCGTGGACAGTTTATTAAACACCATGATATTTCTTAATCCGCCAAACATGGTGTGCATGACTACAGATGATTACGTAGCATGATTGGTCTGACAGCAGCCTTTTCACCATGGAAATGTCTCTATTGTTACCTATGACTTGTGTGGTTAAAAACTTTATTTTATTTTAAAGAGTGGCCAACTGCCAAGAATGTAGGCCTCGAAGGTGAAACCCCTTAAATTTTCAGTTTGAACCCTAACATTGCTAAACCTGCACAGTGGATTGCTTCTAGATATGTGCAGGCCTTCTCTGAGATATAAATGCTCTTTAATTAGATCCAATATCTTAAGAAACAAAGATTAGATGTTACTAACAAATCAGATACCTTCCTATGGGTAGGAATAAAAAGAAAGCTTTCTCATCCGTCCTGAAGCACAACGATGTTTTTTCTCTTCTAGAGTGTTAGGAATTGTTTAATTTTGAATTGGATATTACGTAGTGTAGATCTATTTGGACCTGTATTAAGTTGTTCAGTTTTAATAATTAGTGTTTAATTTTATTAAGTGCATGTTTTAAAGTTAGTATGGATGAAATAGACACACAACATGGTTTATGTTGTTCCCGACTTATGCGTGTCACAACGCTCTGGTATTTTTTTATTACTTTAACCTAGATTGTAGTTATGTATTAGGTTAGTCATTCAAATAATATCAGATTGCAGATCTCAAACAAATTCCTCTTTCCTTTATAATCCTTCCATCTTCAGAAAGAAACCCCAAACAATGGAATGGATATAAAGGCTACACAACTGAGGACTCCACAGAATGGTTGACGTTCTGTTACTTTTTCACTGATTTAAGCTTACAAATGCACCAGAGCTGTAATTTCCCAAAATTCCGTCATAATCTATAACTGAACAAATAGTAACTCTGGTGATCCTACCTCTCTCGGACACTCTCTAATAAAATAGCTTATAAAAATCCTGGACAACTTTGGATTAAAAATACAGGGATTCGACGCTTTTAATTTTGCGTGGTAGCTTTTGTCTTGCCCTGATAGCGCAGACAAATATTCCCACAAGCAAGCTGAGGACATTTATTATTAATACTTTGTTACGACCTTGGAGGGAACTGTTTAACGTAATGTAAGTTATACCATAGGATTTACTACAATAATTAATCATGGTTTAATATAAAGTACTGTATGACGTGTTGAGCTATTAGTTAGTCACTGCAATAAAAGAAGTGATGCTTTAGTTGATTATTACACTATATAATTTACGTTACTGGATCGAACAATTCTATCTCATCTCAAATATTCATTGGAGTTTCACTCTTGCTATTAACCAAAGTTTTATAATATATACTGTGTGTCCAATTAGTAAGTTATCAGAACAATTACGAAAATTATGTATTAGTTAGTTACCTAACTTGACAATTAACGTCATTGTAGGGAAGAGTTTGACGTGATGGAAGTTATGCCATGGAGTTTAACCTTGTCAGTGATAAACTTTGTAATATGTACTATGTTTCAAATGCTTACTGTCATTTTACTTGTCATCTCTAAATTTAGCCATATTAAAAATTAGTAAATACAACGATTCACTGTATTATGTTATGTGCTGGATCTTTAATAAATAATACTAGTAATATAAATTTCAAATTGTGTTTTGTAAAATGGTTTCTAAAGCAAATAATAATAATAATATTTTCACTTTTAAACGTAACAAATAATAACTATATTGCGATGGTTCCCCATGTAATTTAGATATTCATTGTAATTCATTTCTTTAAATAAATCAACATACTATAAATAATTGTATTATACTTTTTAATAACATCAAGATCATTTATCTTTTCGTTGAAAAACTTCAATTGTAACTTACATACACGGGCATTTTCACATCATTGCTTGCTATAGTTCTCTTAAAACTTCTAAACCGGTATATAATATACAAATACATTCGATACTAAATACAGTATTTCCCTTTGGGAATCATTTTGTACACTTTTAAGTAATGTAATTGGACCAAATAGTAGCAATAATGACCAAATCAGCATAAAAGAACCATAATGATGGTTAATAAACACTAATATACTAACCATGGAATAATAGTTTTCTACTGAGAGGACGCAATAAGGTACAGAACCCAATTAAATAAACCTTCACGTATATTAACGTATTAAATTACTTCTAGATGTACTAAGAAGTGATCATGTATTTTCTGATTGGCTTTGTAGTAATAAAGAACAACACAGTAATTGTACATCTGCTGTATAAATAAACTAATATAACAGTTATAAGTTACAGTTCGGATTCGATTGAATTGCATCTGAATATTAAAGTCAAAAATGTCTTTGCGTTTATTGATGATATCATATTTTATAACTTATATTTTATATATAAAAAGGTTGACAGCAGTGAATTAAGAAACTTTTCTATTGAGCGAGCTTAATGCCTGCAATCATTTCCCTATTGGTTTTTTATGTTAGAACCATAAGATGAGTTAATAAATAAACTGTAAAAATTGATTCGTCGTTTTATATTTGGTTTTACATACGTGAGTTTTGCAGCTTCGTCTAAATTCATTATAAGAATCGGATGAGCAAAATACACAATGCGACTGTTTTCCCTCTCTTCATAAAAACGTAATAACCCTTTTGTGTACCGACCCATCTGTTGCATCGCTTTAACTTTCCATTGGATTTCACTCTTTTGGATTTTTTAATCTTCCTCATTAGACTGAGAAAGTAATTAATATTTAGCCAGCCATCTTTACTGACCCTCGTAGTACTTTTACAAAAAGTGAATGTCCTCACTAATATAGTCAGCTCATTGTAGATGTGTATCTCCTAGACTGCGGTGTTCAGGCAGGTGCGACAGGTATACACATATTTAAGAGACATTGTTTTTATGTAGGTAAAATTTAACGTCTATGACTATTACTTGTAGATGATGATTATAACGGTTTAAATGAGCTTTTAAAGGAGAATTTAGGAAGTACAAAATAAGAACAGAAATATTAGGTGTTTGCTTGAATAAAGTAAATCCAGCTTAATGGTTTTCTCGTGTTTATTCATCTACTATACAATGTATGAGATGCCGATTATAGAGGCAGTCCTATGATTCTTCGGTCGTTACGAATGTAGAAGCAGTCCTATGAGTTTAATGATCATTAAGACTTTACAGCCAAGTCCTATAATTTTGGAGTTAGAAGGTTTAAGAGTTGCAAGTAACTCCATAAAGAAAAGCCTTGTTACGTTTCGTCGCGTCAGGTAGTTTGATACTCGGTTGTATGTATCGGTTGTTGTAATACATTTCATAGTTACGATGTTCTGTCAAACCTCAGACTATAATTTAAAATATCCTTCCAAACCGTACACAAAATGCAGAGTTTTAATACATGGTAATAATAAAGCCACAAATACAATTTAAAGTTTTTAATTTATACATTAGAATGTAATGTAATGTTAATATCGGTTTCTATACATTGGTAAGGAGGTTTGGATTGCACACGTTTAACTCTGCTTCTATATCAAACGATTCAACAGTATCAGATATCCCATGAATAACTGCCCACCTGGGCCCATGAGGCGAATACTTGATAAGCTTTACAAGTCTTATCTAACGGAATGGAATATTGAAATTATAATGCATCATATACTCGCCGTGAGCCTACAAACAGAAAACTATGATATAATAAGAATATCAGAATATTTTAGATCTTTTAGTGTTTAATTGTTAATGTGTAACTACATAATAAAGAAAACATTTGGTGTATGACAAATTATTAGTTAATTGTTTACCTAATAAAAACAACTTTAAATTATAATTTTAATTAGTTCAGGTAATGAAAAATTGAAAGGTCGTTTACGTGATAATCGTAAAAACCGACCTCTTTCAAAGTGGAAGGACCTTGATGTAGAGGGGGGTGGGTTTGCACAGTTGATCCAGTAGGAATACTCATAAAGTGCATAAACCATTGAATTTATTATTGTTGCTGCATCAATAAATCTGGTTTTCGTAACACACTGTCTAAAATATTATCCGCTTATTCTTCACAGCACAACAATAGCGGAATTGTCGAGAGATTTGGAGTGTGACAAGTTATTGCAATCAAAATGGCGGAGGATCGACTTCTGAAAGCGAACTTGGAGTAAAACACATATTTGAATTCTGATGTAATGTGTACGTGTTAGATTGTCTACAAATATATTTATCTTTTAAAATTCTTTGGTCTAGTTCTCATTAAAAGATTATTTTTGTTTTTTGTAATAATCGAGTGTTAAGAATCACTGTAACGCTTGTGAAACTGTACTATGACACTTGATACTAATAAATTTGAAAAATCTTACCCACAGCTTCATTTTTAAAATTGTAATAAAATATTTCTCAAATTTAATGGTAATACCATATTGTATTGTGTTTATACAACAAATATTACTGTATCAGAATACAAAAACGCTAAAAAGAATAAACTACAACAGTAAGCACTTCATGGAATGTTTGAAATGATTATTGGAAATAAATGGCTTTCAGTAAAACATGGAAAACAACGCATTCCATTCTACATTTGTTTTAAAATTAAAAAATTCCTTTCAAGTATTATAGTTTCCTTATGCGAATCAAATACAATTTTTTTCTCTCGAGAGTGTTACCTAAGCACTCTATATATATCTTATCAGGTAGGCACCTGACTTTCCGAAAGCATCTCTCCGTCACCAAGGTGTTCGCAATAGCAATGCCTATTATTCCTATTACTTATATAATATTCTGTTCAAGTTACGTGTCCTAAAGCGCCTCTATCAAGTCTATTCAAGAGGTATGTCAAGTTCGATAATTCACGTCCACGCTGTGTATTATAGCTGTCCTAAAGCACCTCTATCAAGTCTATTCAAGAGGTATGTCAAGTTCGATAGTTCACGTCCACGCTGTGTATTATAGCTGTCCTAAAGCACCTCTATCAAGTCTACTCAAGAGGTATGTCAAGTTCGATAGTTCACGTCCACGCTGTGTGTTATAGCTGTCCTAAAGCACCTCTATCAAGTCTACTCAAGAGGTATGTCAAGTTCGATAGTTCACGTCCACGCTGTGTGTTATAGCTGTCCTAAAGCGCCTCTATCAAGTCTACTCAAGAGGTATGTCAAGTTCGATAGTTCACGTCCACGCTGTGTGTTATAGCTGTCCTAAAGCGCCTCTATCAAGTCTATTCAAGAGGTATGTCAAGTTCGATAGTTCACGTCCACGCTGTGTATTATAGCTGTCGTAAAGCGCCTCTATCAAGTCTACTCAAGAGGTATGTCAAGTTCAATAGTTAACTTCCACGCTGTGTATTATAGTTGTCCTACAGCGCCTCTATCAAGTATACTCAAGAAGTATGTCAAGTTCGATAGTTCACGTCCACGCTGTGTATTATAGCTGTCCTAAAGTGCCTCTATCAATTCTACTTAAGAGGTATGTCAAGTTCGATAGTTAACTTCCACGCTGTGTATTATAGTTGTCCTACAGCGCCTCTATCATGTATACTCAAGAAGTATGTCAAGTTCGATAGGTCACGTCCACGCTGTGTATTATAGCTGTCCTAAAGTGCCTCTATCAAGTCTACTCAAGAGGTATGTCAAGTTCGATAGTTTACGTCCACCCTGTGTATTATATCTGTCCTAAAGTGCCTCTATCAAGTCTACTCAAGAGGTATGTCAAGTTCGATAGTTCACGTCCACGTTGTGTATTATAGCTGTCCTAAAGCGCCTCTATCAAGTCTATTCAAGAGGTATTTCATGTTCGATAGTTCACGTCCACGTTGTGTATTATAGCTGTCCTAAAGCGCCTCTATGAAGTCTACCCAGAGGTATGTCAAGTTCGATAGTTCACGTCCACGCCGTGTATTATAGCTGTCCTAAAGCACCTCTATCAAGTCTACTCAAGAGGTATGTCAAGTTCGATACTTAACGTCCACGTTGTGTATTATAGCTGTCCTAAAGCGCCTCTATCAAGTCTACTCAAGAGGTATGTCAAGTTCGATAGTTCATGTCCACGCTGTGTATTATAGCTGTCCTAAAGCGCCTCTATCAAGTCTACCCAGAGGTATGTCAAGGTCGATAGTTAACGTCCACGCTGTGTATTATAGCTGTCCTAAAGCGCCTCTATGAAGTCTATTCAAGAGGTATGTCATGTTCGATAGTTCGCGTCCACGTTGTGTATTATAGCTGTCCTAAAGCACCTCTATCAAGTCTACTCAAGAGGTATGTCAAGTTCGATAGTTCACGTCCACGCTGTGTATTATAGCTGTACTAAAGCGCCTCTATCAAGTATACTCAAGAAGTATGTCAAGTTCGATAGTTAACGTCCACGCTGTGTATTATAGCTGTCCTAAAGCGCCTCTATCAAGTCTATTCAAGAGGTATGTCATGTTCGATAGTTCACGTCCACATTGT
Source organism: Homalodisca vitripennis (assembly GCF_021130785.1). Taxonomy (NCBI): domain Eukaryota; kingdom Metazoa; phylum Arthropoda; class Insecta; order Hemiptera; family Cicadellidae; genus Homalodisca; species Homalodisca vitripennis. The sequence goes on from NC_060215.1 coordinate 160,208,397, forward strand.
GTATTTTAGCTGCCCTAAAGAACCTCTATTAAGTCTACTCAAGAGGTATGTCAAGTTCGATAGTTAACGTCCACGCTGTGTATTATAGCTGTCCTAAAGCACCTCTATCAAGTCTACTCAAGAGGTATGTCAAGTTCGATAGTTCACGTCCACGCTGTGTATTATAGCTGTACTAAAGCGCCTCTATCAAGTATACTCAAGAAGTATGTCAAGTTCGATAGTTCACGTCCACGTTGTGTATTATAGCTGTCCTAAAACACCTCTATTAAGTCTACTCAAGAGGTATGTCAAGTTCGATAGTTAACGTCCACGCTGTGTATTATAGCTGTGTCAGCCACATATGTAATTTCCACGCTAACTTCTACTTAATCCTTTCTACAGATTAGTTCTAAGGGGAAGCTTTAACTCATTGTGGTACAGGTATGTTAAATACACCCGTTAAAATATGTGTACGAATTAACTATTAACTCCCACATGGTGTTTTAGAGTACAATAGCATTATATACAAAGATTATACAGATGGCATACATATCACTTATAGTATTTTAATTAATTAATCGAAAGATCGTTAGTTTTAAAATATCCCTGACCGCGAAACCTATCAGTGGCAGATGCAGCAGGCCATGTTGTGCACTTTAACTTGGTAGTATGCAATCAGCCACATAGAAGTATATCAAATAGTAATGACAATTGCAAATTATTCTAAATATCCAGGAAAACCTTCTTCAGTTCATGCCAAGTCAATTAGAATACTTGATGATAAGAATAATTTTATTTATTTATTATTTATCATCAATATGTTACGGCAGTACACATATTAAATCATAGTGCATAGGATATGCCAGGTACATTTTATAAAGTACAGTTGCGTAATACAGTAGTGTTAAAACAAAGCTGATTCACTCACCAGCTGACGGCTAAAGTAAGAGTACCTGTTTCCTGCTAATATCCCTACATTTTTCTTTTGACAAACTTGTCTTAATTCTGTTACAGTTATGGGGAACATATTGCTTAGACCTATATATTAGAAGGATGAAACTGAAGCCTTGGATTTAAGTGTACACAATATATTTATATATACACCAACCTATACCTCACATAGCGAACAGGATATGAGTGTGACAGTGTTAAGGAAACAGCTGATCAGTCAGCTGACAGATGAGGTTACATTACGTGTTTACAACTAATCTTCTCACACCACTCTTTTCGTATCTGTGTTTATTAAAAATAATAGAACACGGCATTTCTCAATCAGGTTTTTTTCTTGTTTAAATATCAAAGTTAAGTAAGGCATAATGTTGATCACGTACAGGAATCTTTTTTAAATCGTGTAACGATATACTAGCTAAATTTGAATCTCTTGATAAAAAGTTATTCTTCAATAAATCAATCATATTATCTCGAATACAGGAGTATATACAATAACAACTAAATCTTAGCCTTTCATTGCTTATAATAATACTTTATTGTTACTGTCTGGTGCAACTTGTGCCGTCTAATCCAGACTTACATTTTAACTGACATAGCCTTAGTAAAGAAAGCAATCATAATCCTTAACATCACCACAAACTTTCGCAAGAATTTTCCAAGTAAAAATAATTTACCTTACTGGATCAAGATTTCTACGAAAATTGATAACTACGAAATGGTGTTAATCAACATGAAGAGAACGCCGTCATGGAACATGACAACCACTAATTTGTTTACCATGAAATGTTAATCACGAACCCGCCTAAAACCCCAAAACTAACAATCTTGAAACGAGACACTACTTAATACTGTATAATTAAAACTACTGCACCAGAAGGGTTAAGCACGTGCATCATCACTACTGCATTAAATCATCATGAATAACAAGAACTATGTTACTTTATGATTTATTTCAATATACAACATATTCTAGGCTAAATAAAATTTACTATACAACATTAATACTTACGGTCAGAGCTCGCAGGGATTTTCTCATGGCTGAGGCAGACCAATTTTGTCTAACGGATATCATGAAACTTATACCGGAAGTGAGTGTCTAACTCATCCGCTTATAAATATGGGGAGTTGAGTGTGATGATTGGTTTATGCTACATTATTATTTATTATAATCTGTATAGTGTACCTTAAAGACCAGCAACCGAAAGGAAATATACAAACCATGTCACTATACAATACAGGTACACTCCTAACACTTCTCCATACACTAGAAAATGTAGGACACTGGGCGGAAATCCCAGAAAATATCAATATCGGTAAAGTTCAGGTCATGTCATCATCGCACCTAAAGAAATAGGATAGCGATGGTTTGGATAGTAAGCAAACATTTGACAAACCCTATGGTTTTTGTACTTGAACTTAAAATCCCAAATGTTTTAATTTTTTACATATGAAAACAGGACAATTCCAGCTTTTTATATTTTGTTTTATTTTTGTAACGTATAAATATGGCAATGTCTGAAATCCTTGTATACTTTCAAATCTATCAACAATAATGAGTTTTAAACAATAACTAGATTATATTCTATTCAGATACAATAAGTAGCAAATAAATAACCGCGTGGAACAGGACTGCAAGAATCTGCGTCGTATCTTAATAGCAAAAATCATGGATTCTACCCTTATTTAAATTGTTCAATATCTTATCACCAATCTTAATTGATGCCAATATTATGATTTAAAATTAGACACATTGGTATATATTGTACTTGAAAAGTACAAAGTCTAATCATATTTTTTAAAACTAAAATTAGTGTACTTCCGGTGTATAAAACTGCAAAATAAATATTAGTACATATTTATATACCTTTTAGATCGCTCTCATTTTATATATACATACTCAGTCACTCTCCGGAAGTCATGACATTAAATAGCCTCTAGTAACTTTATTTTCGAATAATAATATAATTCTTATGTTTAACTTATTAATTAAGCTACTGGTTACTTTGTTTGTAGATTAAACTTTACAATTTTCTGGTGGCCTCAATTTGATAACTTATATGAAGGCTCTTAACGAGATGTCTTTATGAGCTTGGAATTATTGACCTTATCTTTCTAATATATTCTTGAGATACCCATGTACAGCAGGTTCAGATGCCATTAACTACGTATTGTCCACTGGTACATTAATAGTGGTAGGAACAAATTTATGGTTCAGCAACATCGAACAACTGCGCTCGATAAACTTCCTTCCCAGGTTGGTGTCGTACTGGCTCCCTGGGAATATGAAACTGCAAAATTAAAATTATTTCAACGCTCAATTAAAACACTATATGGTGTCAAACACATTTTATTCACTTCGGGAGTTTACGAGTGCACTGGAAGATTGACTCACTGGCTCTGTTGCTTTGTTTGCTAAGTGTTTAAAGAAGTGAATACACTGTATTTCTTTCCCGAGTTACTGGCAACTCGCTGCTCTTTGACATTTTAACTTCAAAATAAATTTTTTGACAAAGAGAAATCTCTGTTATAAGCTTAAAGTCTCTATAACCTTTCTCTCAAGAGTTATCACATATATGAACAGGCCGACAATAACATGATTTTAGGAAGATCCTGTTTCGTCCTTTATATCTTATATTTGTCTGAACCATCCAGACAACAAACAAAAAAACCTCCGAGTTCTAGTACAACTCTTTCGCTTCCTTGACTATTGTGTTTCAAAAATGACACAATAATGGTTAAGTTGTAAACATTTTGAGTTAGAATCAATACACCTTGAGAAGCAGTCATTTCAAACTAATTAATCTAATAAATAGGTGTTGATAAGCAAAAAATATTTCTGCAGATGATCTGCAATATTTACAAATATAATAAAGATTATGTTCACTATATATAATTCACAAATAATTTAACATATCACTCATTTTAAAAGTTCTAGCTAAACCATATATTCCAAATTACAAATAATACGTCAACTCAGATCTCGGATACCTAATGATAAATTGCATACAAGAGAACAGTAACATAACAGTGTTAGTAGCAGACTCAGGCGCTGGCTGACAGCTGAGTTAACATTATGAGTTCCCGGCTAATCTCCTTGTGTTTGTCTTTTGACAAACTAATCTTATTCCGTCTACTCTTTTGTGATTCAAAGTTTCGTCTTTTAATAACTAAGTATCTAACGAGAACTATTTTTATTACCCTGTCTAAAATATATCTACCTTCAATGCATTTTCAGACATAATTTATAAATTATATTAAACTTTAAAATTTAGATAATTAGATAAGAATTGTTTCATGGAGGAAAACGTCGTCACGTTAAGAGCTAATAAATAAATGTGCGGTGTTTGAGGCGATCCAAATGCACAAGGGAGTGGCCATTTATGCACAAATAACTAATAAAAATATATTATAAAAATATGTTTTTCTTTATTGGAGAATTTAACCTTAAATGGTAATTTTAAGGAACATTTACTCCTCGTTGAGTCTAAAGAACCTTGATGTTGTAACGACCCTTATTCGTCCCCGTCCTTAATCGTCGCCCTTTCTAATTGAAGCCCTGTTTGCCGGGGTTCGGATTCCCTTATTGCCCTTTGCTACATTTTAATTTTCCGCCTTCCGCTATTACCGACGTCCCATTGTTCCAAGCCTATCTTATCTTAGCGTCCCCTCCCACGGTCCTAAGACTAGATTTACACCCTTAATTTTCTTTCCGCCAATAAATACGTATTTCCGCTTCACCTAATACATCTCCGTTACTCCCCTCCTGTACGTAAACAACCACCGTCATCCTAATTACCCCTGCGTCGTGTTCTAGATCCACGTACCTCTTTTAGCCTGACCTTGGCCCGCATCCTAGCGGTTAACCATGTTTGCGGTTACCATTACACATTTCCTCTCCTCGCGTCCTACTAATCCACTTTGGGCGTCGCCTTCAGATAGTCGTCGTCGTCCTATACTCACTTCCTCTTAAAATTCCTTTGTTCTCTTCTTTAAATTTCTTAAAACACCCCTACACGTCCACCTAATTCCTACATCCCTTACGACGCTATAGACAAGTCGACACAATTTTCGCTATGCCGACGGACCCCTAACGGCCCCACTCCAGCAATAAAGAATCCCGTCAAGTCTCCAGAAACAGCAGCGTATTTCAAACAGGTTAGAACAAGCAGACCATATAACCCTACGGAAAGATGTTGCCGGCACCGCAGCTAGGAGCAAACTGACAATATTGGGGGTCCTGCGCATGCGCCAAGCCGGCTGCTATATAAGGCATACCATCATAGCCACAGTTCTCATTCGTTCCTGGGAGATCACCACAGAAAGCTCTCCGTTCGTCTGAGACCGACCACGTTTAGCGACTATCAGGTAAGAAAATCACCCTGCGCTATAGCAATCCAAGCGCATCCGAGCGTTCGTATTGAGCCCCCTTAGGTTGACTCTGCTCTCAATCTGAGCCTCAATCAAACCATAATTGTGTTTGTCACGATATAGGGTGAATGAAAAGTCAAGACTCCTCTTTCTATTACGCGATTTGTAAAGTTTTTCATCAAAGTTTCCTAAAGAGCAGTACTTAATTAGCGTTGGGCATGTATATTTTTCTTTCGTATTAAACGTATTTGAGAACGTTGAGTTTTAAAATATAATAAGAGAGTTTCCAAAAATACATACTTAGGAACAGAAATGCATTTATTTAGAATTAAATTACCGCATTTGAAGCTTAAAGGAAATACTAGTATTACATGTGATTACAGTAAAAATATAAAAATAATGACCAATCCAGGCAGCATTAGCAAGGTCTTCAAGGTATATTGGATGAAGAAACTTACTCGACTACTGGTTAGAGGGAAACCGTAGTGACGACAGTTTTATTTCTTTAATATAGAACAAAATTACATAATATTAAATTCGATATAGACATTTAATAAATATTGTTTCCTCCAATGTACAAACGCTTATTTATTTATAAACATATCAGTTTGTTATAAAGAAATGTGATCGGTTTATTGAGGATGTTTACAGAATTAAGTAGAATTAATTACAAAAATATAAGTAATTTTAAGCATATCATACACTTCGCCTTGATCGTACACAGTAAAACACTAAGTCTCCTTTTTTATTATAATTTAAAACGATTAGTGGGGAAAATGTATAAATCCATTATCGCTCAATCTTTCTTGTTACGTTGTTGAATGAACGAATTTGGGGAAATTGTTCTTCCAAACTTGATAATCAGCAGAATTCTTTTAAGTCTCTACTAACTAAACAAATACTAATACTAATATCAATACTAATACTACTACTAATACTATACTAATATTAGTATATTAGTTAGCATTTCTAATATACTAACTAATTGATCTGCCGTGTATTTGAGTTTTCGCGCTTACTACATTTTCCTAATATTTAGTAACTGTATTGGATTTTATAACTTTTTCAATAATTATGTTAATAGTTAGATTATACTTCAGTAATTATTTAAGTAATTTACAAGTAAAAGTGTACTAGTTACTGTAGGTCGAAAGTATTCTTTCCATAATTTTAAATAAATTTAGAACAGATAGTGTCACATCCAAGGCATCCATACTCATCGTTCCTGCATGGCATTAACGTGGGCATAAACCCGGTATTCATTTACGCCGAAAATCATACATGGAACGTCAAACATTACAGCAATATTTTATGTTGTCAGCTGAAGTTATTGGAAAGTACTTGATCCTACACCAGCAAAGAGGCAGAATTAGAAGAAGTTATAAACGACCCAAATTAGGAAATAACCGATGACGTATCTAAACACTGGTGCTTTTCTATCAAAGATAGCGGTGAGCGTGGGCAGCTGTAGCCGTCAGCACTTGGGGACAGATGGGAGGTTCCTGGAGGACTGACACCCGGGATTTGGTGGAAGACTAGCAGCATAAAGGATAATACACATCGAGGACAAGTGCGGAGTAGTCCAGACTTTGTACTTAACGTAAATAGAAATAATTTATGTATAAAAAATCGCTCTACAATCAGTTACAATTTTAATTATCGACCAGTATCAAATATCAGATATAGAATTTTTTATAGAGCATAGTTTCAATTTGAGTTTTATTTAAATTACATTTTATCGGTAATTTTCATATTGTGGTATATCAGCTAATTAAATATGATATTTGGAGTTTTATAAAATATATAGATGGATGTTTTATAATTGTGTTAAAGTTGTCTTTTTAGTTGTGTAAAAACATCATCATTGTCATTTTTATTGTTAAAACTGCTATGAGAAAATATGTCTAAAGGAATTCAATAGTATCCAATATTTTCCTGGATGTATAATAAGATTTTAATGTTTTTGAATTAAGATAAAATTAATGCAATATATAAATATTAAAATGTATAGTTTCGTTTGTGAACAGTATGTTCAGTTTACCTCTTAGTAACGCATACTTCTAGAGTTGAACATTGATTTTCAGTTGTAACATGGTATAATCATAATAACTCATGATTTAATTGCTGTTAATGTCTGGGACAACATTACGTTATTGTAATTTACGTGCATCCTTCAATACAAATGCTATTAACAGCTGATATGTAGAATATTGCAAGTATATCCGAATATCGAAGGACAATTCTGATAGTTTATTAACGATCACTGGACAATATTGAGATATAAATAGATCAAGTACGGTTTCCAAACAGTTTCAGTCACCGCCAAGTAATGGAGTCGGGAAGAAGGGGTATTCATTACCGCGACAGTACTTATACCCAGCTGGCGATCTCCTAATAAAAGGGACAGCTTTCTGGTACACCGCAAGTTATGTCTACAGTTCTAATGAAATATTTCTTTACCGAGTTTCTCTAAGTATGGAACTCGTCAAGACAGGATTTGGTTTACCTTAGGTATAATTAACATATAGTTTGTATAATTCAAAGGCATAGTATTTTGTAAATCACAATCTTAATGTTAATTCACAGTCCAGCCAAAAAAGGTAATCTATGATAAAACTTTGATTGGTTTTGTAGATTTTACCTAAGGGGTCGTAATAAACGTAATAAAAATGCACAATGGTCGGTGGGGGGAGGGGGTAAAAATCACTCAGTAAACGAAAGGAAATAAAATTGCGAACAAAACACGCAATTTGACGTTGTATTAACATTATTCCTTGTAATTGTCGATTCAACTGCATTAAATTATGAAAAAACTTGAATATGATTGGAATAACTTCACATAACATTTAAAAGCGTCACAGTAGATTTTTTTTTTGATAAACTTAATAGTGTGGAACTCCAAGTCGAACTTTTTTGCCGGTATAATTTTACATTATATAGCAAAAGTCATTGTTTAGGGTAAAAATGTTAGCTCTCATATGATAATGTGTTTGAGATGTTATGAAAACCTGTACCTGTAAAACTCCTCCCCCCCCCATGGCTCACCACCCATAATAGGGGACCTTTAGTATTTTATTGGAACCCCTTAAAGGGTTAACTGTACCTATGTTCAAAATTTTAGATTTTTTCCCCTAATCACATTTTTAAAGGCTATTTTGACTGGACTGCTTATAAAGTCCCTTTACATACTTCTTCCAACGGTTTCGCCATTATATAAAACTATAGAAAACTAATATTGTTAGCTAAGTAGCTAGGTAGCCTACATGTTACCCTATTTTATAACTCAACTATATAAATAACAATAATGCGTGATAATATAATGAAAGTTTAATTACTTACAGTGCAAATAAACCAAGTACAGCAATATAAGTAATATTATAAAGTGTGTACAGTATACAGAATACAGTGTATCTGCACTGACAGACCAACCACTGATATCTGAGTGAACTATGCGTGTCACAACGCGCTGGTATGTTTGTCCATTGTTATTGTTGTTTGTTTCTTTTATCTTTTTTTTGAGATGGAAATATTTTGTACTTCAAAAATTTTTATTTTGAACTACTTAATTTCAAAAAAATTAAGAAAGTTTTTGTAACACAACTTACATGACCTTAACAATTTTGATATCTAACAAACTATTTTCAGTGAGTTGGCTCGTACTTCGTTAGTAAGCATCTAACCAGAGGAAAGAGGAAGAATATTATGCACTACTTTATACGGCGGCGTAGTGAGAAATATTATTACTTTCAGTTATGTAATTTCCTGCATACATGTGATAATTATGCTGATCTGGTTAATAACATGGATAACTGAGACATAACGCAGCTATGTTGAGAAGGGTTTATTTAATGCAAATGTTGAGTTTAGCTCTATTTAAACACTTAATTTGAAGTATAGCAGTGAATAATCCTTTCCCACTGTAGTTACATTATGTGTTGAAAACTCGGTTGCTTCCCCGTGACGGATCGTGTCTACAACATCGTAATGCACTCAAGTGTGCACTTGAAGAGACGATGAGAATACCTCGTCATCTAGAGTACACTGTATAGCTGCAGGTGAACCAGCCTGACTTCCATTGTAGTCTAGATGTCTTTTGTAGTCGGACCTATGGAAACAGTTCCTTTGGCCCAATTGTTTTGGATTTCTTTTGGATAACGTAGACCCCAGAGTCAAGGACAATGTCAGATTTCAGACGCTGCACTAATCACAGGCTGAAATGGACCTAAACTCAACATTTGCATATAATTTAGATGACGAATGTCTTTAGATGTCAATACAGTTTGAAGTGTTGTTTAGTTATCAATTGTAAAGTATTGTTGTGACTATTTTAAATAATCATTCAGTGTATTAAATTCCAAGCTAATTTTCAGTTTTGTTATAAGACAATAATGGCTGCTTTTATGTGGACATGTCAAGGGGCCAGATATTGATATACTGTAGTACTCAGGTACACTTTAATATCTATTATTTTGTATTAATTATCCCGTATGTAACCGAACCTCAATATGTTGAGGTGTGTTTGTTAGAGAGGGCTAGTGTTATGTTCGTGAATGAGCTTCAAGAATTGTACAGGCATTGTGAATAACTTATATCTGTAAGTCTAAACTAAGAACATTGTACTTTTAAACCACGTCGCTTTCCTGTGTCTGACTCACAAAAGGTACTTTAGGTAGAGCTGATGACGTTTCTGTGAAAACAAACTTGTTCACGCCTCAAATAGTGTAGTATCATTGTAATTACCGTTGAGAATTTCAGCGTTAATATGAGATTTATTATTTTTATATAACCTCCATTAATGATAAAATGAACTATAATTTATCTTTTACTCTAATACAGGTATGTGCAACAGTAGTGCAGCTGGCGCGCCATGGCGTTCAACGAAAGCCTAACTATAAATTTGATCACTATGCTTTTATATACTATCTCACTTGTTCCCAAACATCCATAACTTTCCAAATACACTCTCATACTTTCTTAACGAGAACTGTAAGTTTTTAATCCACAATTTGTCTCATAAGCCCCTACTGATGAGGTTAAAATATAGATAAACTGAGCTAACTCGTTATTACTCGTTATTATTTTGTATTTGAAATTGAACTAATGTCCACTTCTGGAAGTAACCTATAACTAGAGAGTGACAAAAATTATATTATTAGTCTGCCCTCTTAGCCAATGACTGATTGATTGTTTATTTTTCCGAAGCGAATGAAATACTCGTAAAAGAGAATTGTTTAATGGCAGTATATCAAACAATATATAAAATTCCCTTGTGGTAGGTACACTTCTTACACAACAGAAAATAAAACCTGGCTTAGTGAGGCACAGTAATAATTGACATAAAACTATTTAGACATTGATTGGTGAACTAAATAAATATAAATAAGTAAACAATGTTCGAAAAATTACTTAAATAAAGGATATTTGGAAAACACACAGATTTAATATTATGTATTTGCAGCTTGAAGCAATCCATTATATTCTTACCTATGACACGTTTAGCACGATTACGGCATTGTCAATATATGCTTACACATAAATAGTTAAAACGTAATAAAATAATAAAAAGTTCGCCTAGGCTGGTCGTCAAGGTAAAACAAAGTTTAAACATGGTAAAAGACAACCGTGCGGCTGACATGAGCGTCGTCGTGCACGGTCTGGTTGCTTTGTTCGCGTACATGTCCTTCGCTGGTCTTACTTACGTTGTCCTGTTTTCATTCTTGGTACATCTTAATATTTTGATAAAAACATAATTTTCCTTTCAGATACTACCATTGTATTCTATTAACTCATTAATTTGCTAACAGGAACGCCAATTTTGCTAACAGTTTAAATCTATAACAACCAAAACGGGCTGAAACACTAAATTCACTAAATTACAATGCAACCTTTGCAACAACAAAACAGCAATGACACAATACAATTTTTAAAAACTGCTTCATATTGCAAGAAAATGTGAAAACAAACAGCAACATAAATAAATACAAGTGTTAAACAATAAATACGGCTATACAAAATAAACAAATGGCGTTTGTGACTATCATAAATACCAAAATTAATTTAAAGAAATATTGATAAATATTTGAGAATGAAGTAGTAAAAATGTACAATGGCGAAGATACAACAACAGCAATGTCAATGTTATTACAGTCTAAAGTCTAATACCACGCAATGTCATCCACGTAGAAATACAAACTTTTACAAAAATTTCGATTCATTCTATATTTAACAACAATACTAAATATATAATTGATTTATAATAGCAATTATAAATACTTTATCGTATTTATAACATTTTTGACACTTTATGGTAATAACCGGAAGTGCATTAAACCCACTACTATAAACTATTCAGCATCGGTATTAAGGGTCTACTCTGCCATACATTATGCAACGTTCTATTACGGACTAAGACGATAAGGACAAGACATGTTTAGGGTGCTGCATGATCAATCAGATATACAAGCTTGAGTAATTGGCACTGGGAATTGATATAATTTAAACATTTAAAACTGTTAAGATAGTTTACACGTCCTTGTTAAAGTGCGTAACAGAGTTGGTCACGACTAATCTGGGTGTAATTAATCATACTTTATAATTGCTTATGTTATTATATAAACAATTATTCTCAAAACGAGTAAAGTATACTGATAAGCGAATACAGGAAAAATGAGGTTTTTACTGAACGTCTGAATGTTGTAAACTCAATCTATTATCAAAGAAAATGTTATTTGCAAAACTTACGTTATTCGGAGAGCCCATGGCCGAGAAGTTTATAACGCCGGGGCTTTGTGTCTGAGTCAGAGATAAGCGAGATTCATATGCTGTCTGTGACAGTATTATATATCCTGAATATATTCGTTAACCAAGGTAAAAACAATTTTATGTTGACGCCCACTCAATTTCTGTGCAATATTTAAGTGTATATAGGAAATGTTGGATTCTGGGAAAATATCGGTAATAATTTTAAAAACATCATCCGGAAATTCTGTCATGAGTTTGATTGTGATAAGAATATTTATGTTTCTGACTAAAATATAAATTCATTAACATATAAAACATGAAAGAACATCTTTTGCCACACAAATGGAAAATTTAAAAGGAATAATAATAATTCAAAAATATCTTATAAGCAAATATACGAATGCAAAATCCGAAGTAAAGGTATCTAAAATGTCTTAACATCCACCAAAAACATGAACAAATAGTCTTAACTTGCTCTAGGAGCTTTCCGCATTGACCTACAAGTAGAGTTGGGATGTGTGTCACTTTGCAGTATTTTTTATGCATTTTTAGTGATGTGTAATACAACATGTAACACAATAAAATATTTGTATATGTATATGTATATCATATATCGTCGGTGTTATGTAAAAAGGGCGAATTCACCAAAAGTGTGATTTTCATGTTTTTGCCGATTTGGCTTCCTGGTATTAAGATCTATCGATATGTAAAAAACGGCATATCTGTAGAATAGTTCGTTCCCTTGGAAACAGAAAATGACAAAAGGGCGAATATAATATTGGTTGTGTTAAAAAGGCGAATAGTTCTATTCGCCCTTTTTACTTACCGTAAACAGCCAAACTGTCACGCCAAAAGGGCGAATAATAAGTGTTAAAGGGGAGAATGAACCAAGTAGTCTTCTGTACACATTATTACAATATTATTAATTAATTACTATTGTATTAATACGATATAATGCCATAACGTTATAATAGTATAATACATGATATATATTAATTAGTTTGTTCTACTCTATTAAATACCACAATTTGTGTTTGTGTTACAAGTAAGATTGGCACCACTAAAACTGAAACAGATGTTGCTAATTAAAAAAATGTTTTCTGAGCGGGTACCTGCAGTCTGAAACTCTACAGTGGTTTAATACTGAAAAGATTTTAATTGTGTTTCAATTATATTTACTTGTAAATTGTAGTGATGCAACTTAAGACTATTTAGGTGAGTACACTTAAAGTTGTGTTAGCTTATCATTAAGTAGAAATGATCAAGTTATTAAAAGATACCTAGGTTTGTTAGTTTTTAGGTTAAGACCTATTGTATTTTCCTCTGATCTTATTTATAATAACTAAAATACAATCGCGGGCTATTATTAAAGTATTTCTTGCCAGAATATCTTGCAATCCTTGTGTATTGATCATCAATATATGTCTTGCACTGATACAAGAGTGGTTTGTTTTTATTTCTTGTTGCTTTAACGACGTGTGAAATCTTTCTCGTGAACAAACAGTATTCACATTACTGATGCTCGTATTAGCCAAGGAGGATATTTGCCTTTGAAATGTAATAAATGGTCGCAGGACACTAATCAGGGTTTTTTTTATTTCAGGCCCAGAATGTTTTACTCACGAGCACAAAAACTTTTGGCGCGGCTTAAAGAACATAATGCAGATAATTTTGTTCAAGGAGTAAACCATGCAATTGAGCAAAATGAACAATTGGCTTTGGAAGTAAACAATCCAGAAATAATACTTGAAGCGGATACAAATATTGTAAATAATGAAAGTACTAATGAATTTTACAATTTGCAGCCTGTACAGCCCTCGCCATCAACTTCGTTTGATAATATGGAAGAGTTGTCAAACCATCGAACAGATACTAATGAAACAGGCATACTTAACCTCTCTGCACCAAAATTAAACTTCATTGATGAATGTTTAAGCAATGATTCATTAAAAATAAATGAAATTGATTTGGGCCATTATTTATCATCACCAGGCAATGCTGAGAATTTTGTTGAAAATGACAGCGTTGACAAAAAGCCTGCATGAAGAGACTCTGATTAGAAAGGGTTTCATGTGCTATCATTGTTCAATAGTTTTTGAAAACAAAAAAGTGTTAAGACAACACATAACCAAACGACATATGGTTTTAGAAGAATCTAAATCAGAAGATGAAATAAACGTGATTCAAAATGATGAAATAGGACTTCAGCATAAGAAACAGAGAAAAATTAACAATCAAAACAAGGCGACTACTATGAAAAAGCGTCAAGAAAGAAAATGTTTAAGGGTTGCAGGAAAATCATACGAAAGTGTGAAGGGTAACGTGATAAAAAAGAAAGAAAACCCAATTGTTTCATGCACAAACTGCCCTATAAAATGTAGTACCAAATTTTATGAAAACGAAAAGGATGAATTTTTCTTAGCATTTTGGAAAATGGGCGAAGATGACAAGAATCAAGACAGACAACGATAGTATGTAGCAAGCCATGTAGTCGAAGCAGAGCCTGAAAGACGTCGAGTAAATATTATTTCTCGAAAAAAAAAACGCAGCCTCCACTACTACTTAGAAAAGGATTACCGAGCGTGTACGTGTTTGTCGCAAACTCTTTTTCTCAGTTTTTTCAATAACTGAAAAGTTTGTAAGAGTCAGTCTAGAAAAAATGAATGATGTTGGGATTGTGTCAGTAGATGGGAGGGGTAAACAATCATCTGCCAAAAAAATTCCTGCATGGATTGAAGAACATGTGCTCGTAAGCACATCCTCTCATTTCCTACAGTGGAATCACACTACTGTAGGAAATCGAGCAATAAGCTTTATTTATCATCTCAATTAAATATTGAAAAATTGTATACTCTTTATGAGGAAAAATTTAAAGAGGATAACTTAGCAACAATGGTTAAAAATGAGAACTCTGACTCAGAAACTATGAAGTCACTGATAAAGCCTGTGTCAAAATCACAGTACAAAGTTTACTTTTACTCTTATGGTAATCTTATATTTCATAAACCTAAAAAAGACCAGTGCAACATCTGCAATCGTTACGAATCATTGTCTGTTGAAGAGAAAGAAACTGAGAAAGACCAACATATAATAAATATTTCAAAAACAAAGAGAGAGTTTGTGAAATAAAAAAATAAAAAATCAATGAGTGTAAAGATAGTAATGGGAAAAAACTGTTGCTAATTTTCATCTTGTGTCCTCAAGGCCAAGTGTCTTCTATTTTTTATAAAAGAAAACTGGCCGTGTATAATTTAACAGTATTTGATCTTACATCCAAAGAAGGAACATGCAACTTATGGAATGAGACTGAAGGAAACAGAGGCTCAACAGAGATAGGAACCTGTATCTTCAATTATATTAAAGACCACCCAAACATAGAAGAATTCTTTTTCTTAAGTGATAGTTGTGGTGGTCAAAACCTAAACCAGTATTTTTCTACTGCACTTTTGCATGCTGTGCGACTAACAAGTTGTCAAGTTATAGATCATGTGTTTTATGAACCAGGCCATTCACAACAAGAGGGTGATGCGATGCACTCTACCATAGAAAGGGCTTCAAAAAACATACAGGTTAATGTGCCTTCTGAATGGGGCATTATTTGCCAGACTGCAAGAAAGACACCAGAACCTTTCAAAGTTGTGTATTTTAATCATGAGGCTTTTATTGACTGGACTGAATTGGCAAGCGCAAACAAAGATACCCAAAAATATAAAACTGTATCCGGTAAAGTTGTACAGTGGAGGAAAATAAAATGGTTCAGGTATTTGAAAAGTAAACCAGGTTCAATTTTTTTAAGTACGAATACAATGATGAGGTTTTTCATGAGATAATAATGAAAAGTGTTGGTAGGCCACATCTTTTGAAAGTAGAAAACCTTCCTAAGGCCTACAAAACCCGTCTACCAATATCGGAGCTAAAATATAAAGACCTAATGGATCTCTGTAAATCAAGAGTAGTTCCTGTACACCACCACAAGTTTTTTTAAAGAACTTCCTAAAGAAGTGAAAACCACCAGCCGGAGGGACAAAAAAAAAGAAAACATAAGTGCTTCCTTAACGTTTTCCTTTTAGTCTCTGTTGTAAATGTTAAGACACTAAAATATTTTTTCATAATGGTGGAATTGTATGGCTCAATAAATTTGTACTTTTTAAAATCTAATAAAAGGTTTTACTTGTTCTCATTTGAAACTATTTTCACCTTGTACTACTAGTCTACGTAATATTAATTTCATTCATAATCTCAATAAAAACTATATTAATTGTATTATATTATAAAAAGGCAAATACCCAACTTGGTTTTATTCAGATTTAAGTATGTAAGAAGGGCGAATAAGCCTACATGATGCTAAAAAATATTTTTTATTAATTTAAAAAAGTAACTTATTTAATTGAAACTTTGCAAATACTAAGAAAAATATATTGTTTATTTGAATTTAATATTACACAAGTGTAGAATGCTACTATCTAATTTTTTTATAGGTTCAAATGTTTTAAAAACGCTCTCCTGAAAAATGCCTTTTTGGTTGATTCGCCCTTTTTACATAACACCGACGATATATGTATTTTGAAAAATCCTGAAAAATCTACTAAATTATTTCTAATTATTGTAAATGACTGGCTTAAAAGTTGATAATCTTTCTTAAATAAAAAAAATATTTTACTAAATAGAGATAACTTTCAAATCCTTAGTTAAGGAATTTTTCATTTATAAATGGAGCGAAGTAAAATAATTAATACAATTGTATTGAGTTTAATTAAAATGTCAATTGTTTAAATATAATTTTTCATATATATTATTTAATGTTTACTACACAGTTTTAAAAATATTCTAAAAATAAACATGAATCCCGTATTTCGTCTACGTTCGAAGATTCTTCAAATTCTCAATTTATTTTATAGCATTGGATTCATCAGACTCTGAGTAGATAGTATACAAATTTTTTTTTATATTTTTAATAGAAAAATGCATTCAAAAGTGAAGTGAAAATTTAGAAAACAAGTTTACAGTCACTTACTCACCACAGTACGTAGTGGACTGCGTACTTTCGATATTATAAAAATAAAATCAAGAATTAATAATAATAATTTAATAGAAAATGCACTCAGAATATAGATTTAGAAAACTGGTTTACTTATAGTAATTTACTCACCAAATCAGGTAGCAGACGAGCTTTTAATACTTTGCACAATGAAATAAATAAATATTAATACAATTGAGTTTAATTAGAATGGTAATTTATTGACACACTTTAAATGAAGTTGATATTGAGAGCTGTTTTATCTGACACCAATGCACCTCAAAATGATAATAGTTTTATCTAAACCTAATTAATTTAGAGGTTGGTAGCTGTTGATCCAACAATACCAACTTTTACTTAAGTGTATCTGAGAATTATATTTTTTTAATTCTTAAATCATTTTAGCATAGCATTAGGTTCATCAGATTCTAACTGAATAAAAAAATTTTTACTATTAATCACTAAGCAATTCCCTCAAATAGAAATTGTCATAATGATCCTTGCTGGAAGAAACCTTTGAGTCCTGTGGCGGTCCGCTGCTATATTGTGAAGTTGTATACACAGTCTGTGCTTTGTACCAATTAGAGTCTCCAACCGTCCATTTAGTAGAAGATACAAAACCACTCTGTACAGGTTTTCTTTCACCGT
The DNA here is from genome assembly GCF_021130785.1 of Homalodisca vitripennis. Classification (NCBI taxonomy): domain Eukaryota; kingdom Metazoa; phylum Arthropoda; class Insecta; order Hemiptera; family Cicadellidae; genus Homalodisca; species Homalodisca vitripennis. The sequence continues at coordinate 160,226,101 of NC_060215.1, forward strand.
GAGTTCTTCGATAATATTCTTCATACGATTCTACTCTCGGATCCGGCCTGCAGTTATGTTGCGGCGGGCGACCATCCAATCCTCGACGCTGTGACACTTGATTTGCTCTTTGTTGATTGTCTGCCATAACTGAAGAAATTAAAACTTATTTAACTTAAGCACACAACACTATAATGACGACCACGTTCAGTTAAAGTAATTTCAATATCAAGCGAAGGTCGAGAAAATAGCGATACAATCTAACGCGTGCCGATAACGAAAAAGTAAACAATAGTGGGACGTGTTTATCTCAGGAATACGGAAAATGTCAAAGGTTATCTCCGACATGACTTATCTAAGTGTTTTTTTAATTGGGTTCAAGGTTGTCTAGCACGTGTTTATCTCAAAAATGCGGAAAAGTCAAAGGTTATCTCAGGTAAGGACCCCCTGCAGAGAGATAAAATTTGTTGAATCAGCTGTCCTAGAAGCTACAATATATTACTACTTAGGTAAGCAATGTCTTTACAGATTTACAGTCTAATGATGATAATAGAATGGAAGTATTTGGATAAAAATTACATTAAGCAATTTCTTTTTCAATATTATTTCCTGTTAAATTTATAAAAACTCATAATATTCATCATATTTATTTTCAGATATATAATTTTTCGATCACATTTCCAGATATTGTTAAATATTACGTTTATGTTAAAAGGTTTGGTTTTCTAATTGCACGCAATCAAAACGTTCACTCCCACATCTTAAAACGGTAGGTTGTGCTACTCGCCATTTCAGTACACAGTGTGCAACTTGGGAGCCAAATTGTTGCAAGGTTGCTCTGCTAAATCCATCTGAACTTAAACTACAAAACTTTAAAAAATATTTTTAAATTCCAAAATTTATTTAATTGTAGTCAGTTGGTATAACATTTTTTAATTAATACTTATTTAAAACTGATAGTAAATAAGGTATTTTGCATTTTAATTTAAATCAAGTCTCTGTAAAGGTGACCAAGATTTTATAAAGCTATCCTATAAATATCATTCTCCCTAGGGCTGACTTCTACAGCTCTGCTATGTGCTCCGTAAGTTCAGTAGTATAAGAAGATTTAGTAAATAATAAACTGTATAATTTCGACACAGCTGGACGATAAACACATTTGCAAAAGCAAAACTAATTTTTTCTCAAAATTGCTAAGGAATAATCTAGATTATCCTTGATTAAAAAATACTCGTAATTATATAAATTAAATTCAATGACTGATCGATGATGTTTTACATAGCAGCCAGTGAAATATTGGGAATAAAACATTAAACAGATGGTTATAAGACTAATATTAATGTCCTTGTTAGACAGTATATAGTTTTTGTAGATATTCTTATCTTGTTTTGGGTTCGTCGATACAGTTTTCAGTTTTTTAAGAGGAAAATTAAAAATCGTCCAGCTGATTTGGAACGCATTGCACTACAACCCGCAAAACAATTTTACAAGAGCACTTTAACGCAATTCAAATTTGTATTAAACACGGACTTCTAGTGGCTTATATTATAAGTTTCTAACTTTTTTTATATAAAAATAGCCCTTTTACAATGTATTGACTCAATAGTTTATAAGCCTCGAATTTGAGTTTAGTGCCAGTTTATTGGGTAACCCAGGTTTATCCCGGAAGGATTTGGATCTTTAACGCTGAGAAACCTGTGAGTACTTTAGTGCTAAAGCTGAAATTAATATTTAATGAAAACAATTACTATATTGAAGACTCTTGAAGCAATTTAAAAAAGTTCAAACAAGTGGTCAGTAAAAAAACATTTTAAAAATTAGTTATTAAGTATTATTTATTTTCAATTAGTATATCATTCAAGTAAGTAAAAAAATATATTGATGTTGCTTTACCAACTACTAATTAATAAATTGATAAACTACAATTTTAATAGCCTATATAACAACCAAGCTTTAATAACTAATAAACTATAAACTCAAATCCAGCAATGATGATTATTTATTACTTAAACTATTATAATATTTGTCAACTTAGTTTTTGTACATATTTACATACATACACATGCGCACATATAAATTCATAAATACATGCATACACACAACGTGAATATTTCATTAATTCATGCAACGTACTTACAGTAGAATAGAAAGATAACGCTATTTTTATTACCATTATCAATAAACAATATTGCATAAAAACCAATTATTTTAAGGATCTTTTCAATAATTTTATTACGTTTAACATTATTAACGGTCGAAACTAAGTGTAAATCACAAAATAAATGTAGAGTTAAAAAGCGGAAATGAAAGAATAAGAAATTGTTACAGAATACTAGTACTTAAACTAAAGAAGATATTTACCTCAATGCACTAATAAACATTCTATTGTACAAACATTCAAAAAGCCAACGTCTCAATCCATCGAGGAGTATATGTATATTATTTCATTTGTGTCATTTCCAAGGTTAAATTATCTAAAAACTTTAAATCTGTATAAATTAAACATTGTTCAAAAAGCTATAGGCCATTGTTACTCTAAATATATTACGGAAAATCTGTATGTTTCGTTTTTCCTATAAGGTCTAAAATATGTTTACTCCAGTTTAATTTATAATCAAAAATATTCCTATGCATTTAAAATATATATTTTTATAAATAAACAAATTTATAATATTTATTTCTTTTAGTACTTTTTTATTATACACTAAGTTAAGCAAACTTACTTTTACTGATAAACAAATACATTTATAGAAAATTGTATATTTGACTTTTTTGTGATGTAACTAAATGAAATCGGAAGTAGTTACACACTTTCATTATATGTAACGTCAACTGATAAGACTTAAAATTTTCTTCGCGATTCTTAAAATTTAAATTATGTTATGAAAAGAAATTTTGTTTACAATTGGTTGAACAGATGGTAAAAATAAATACATATATGTGAGTCTGCATAATATAACATAGGATTCCTAACAGATCCCTTACAGTACATTTTGATGATATTTGGAGCGTATTTTAAAAAGAAGCTGCGATCAAAATATATAACAAAAAGAATAATATGAAAATGGAGATTACAATGGTTTGGTAGACTGCAATGTATAAACTTATTCCACTTACCTGGTTCGAGTAAAATGGAAAAGGATGTTGTCTATTTGAACTTGTAGTGTTAAACGTTCTCTGAGGTATGGGAAGGTTCTTCTCGAATGGAAAGAATCAGAACTCGAAGTAATAACATGTCAAATAATATTTATGTACCGTAACATTTGTGTTCCGCTGTTTCTGTTGAGAACAATGAGTAACCTGTCAAATAACATTTATGTTCCGTAACATTTGTGTTCTGCTGTTTCTGTTGAGAACAATGAATAATAATTGATAACCTGTCAAATAATAGTTATGTAGCGTAACTTGAATAAACCTTTAACGAAGGGAACAGCACTTAATTAACTAACGCCATCCATATATGATTATTTGTGAATTATTTCTTGTTGAGCAATCAAAACCGAAATATAAATCATCACCGATTCCAGTGAAAATGTAGAATGACCTGTTCAATTCGAAAGTAGGCCTGATGTCTTTGATTATGTGTCATCCAACTGAAGGGGTTTTGAGTTCTAAATATTAAGTTCTTTAGCTGTCCTCATATGAGGGTTGGGTTAGCTGCACCTCTTCGTGGTTTTAGTATCAAAAAAACATCATCAGAACTGTCGAACTACAGACCTATCAGAAAAAACGACTCATTGGAGTCGTTAACCAGCAAACCAGAGGTGTAAAATGTAGGAATGGGCGACTATAGTTCTTTCTTACGTGTCTATATTTGAGTATGACTTATATACAAAATCAGCCTATTGCAAATTTTATGTTCTGAGTGACAGGACCTAAACTTTTCTGCGTATCATCACCGAACGTGATCTCCAGAACCCAAAAACCACCCTTTAAAAAATAATGTGGAAACAATGACTGTTCCAAAAAGAGTACAACCAAGTTAAAATTTAAATATGAATATCTCGGGTATATTTCTCGGCCAGTTTCATATTGCATTTTGTTTCAATATGGCTGCTATTCTAAACTTCAAAATTCAACTCCGATATTTCTTAACCTAGGTAAAATGGATTTGGAAACGCTTATAACATTTCAAAAAGATTTTTTAATTTCAAATTTCGTTGTATCTCAAGCGGTTTTCAAGACAAACTGAGAATAAATATATCTTTAAATTGCTAGAAAATCTACCTACTTTTTTGTGACTGAGCCGGAAGGACTATTTAATAAAATCATGTTGATTTATGGTAAGATATGAGAGCCCTTATTCTAAGAGCAGGGCCGTACTCAAGATTGGCAAGCTCCGGAGAAGATATTCAGCCGGCCTCATCATGTACCGCCGCCCACCCCCTTACAAGTGGGGCGGCCTTAGTAAATTTTCCAAAAAAATCTAGTCTGCGTATAGGTCAGATTAAGAGTCTAATACTTAATCCAGGACTAAAGAAAATGGGTCTTTTAAAACTACAATAATCTGTCACAGATCCTCCAACGCCAGATTTCCCATGTTTAAAAATAAAAATGAAATCTAGAAACTGTTTTTCAGCTAAGATATGAAGCTGACATATTCTGCTACACCTTAACGTGGTCTTTTTCGCAGAAGGGGGGGGGAAATTTTGGGGGTGGTGACAGAATATTGTAGATGGGCCAAAGTCAGGGTTTGTAACCATGGTGGTATAACTGGGTAGTGAGAACTATCTAGATAGATAGAGATATAGAATTCTTTTATTGCACGAGAAAATAACATGTATTGCATTGGAAAAGTTAACTGATAATTTTGACACGCACACCACAATTTTATCACTGAAACATACAAGGATAGTACGATTACATTCATTCGACTCAACCATTCGCCAATTTTCCAATCAAAGTCCCAGCTACGGAGTCAGTCACCCAAATGGGCTGGGAGTCATGCCCAGTTACATGCCTAAATAACTAAAGAGCATTTTACGCATTTCTTTATAGAATCTGGCAACCTGTTAATGAAGTGATCACCCGCTTGTGGGGGAAAGTGTTCAGAAACTAACAATATAAATGCAAATAATAAATAACAAACATTAAGCTAATAAATAAAACGCACAAAGAAGATTGTTATTAAACCCATAGCGTCATAAGAGTTCACAGTACATACATCTGCGTACCTTGGTCAAACTCGACATACGATACACAAAGTAAACGAACACAAGTCGGAGGGTATAGAACACTACCGGAATACATAGCAGAGACCACATATACATACATACATAAATACATAGTGGAGTCACTGAAAATGTTATGTGCCCAGTCTGAAGGCGATATAGAAATACATAGAATTTTCTGGTACATAGTTTTCATGGGACATATGGTATAATTGGACTTCGCGTGCACTGATTTAGTTTGTGTTGATAAAGGAACATTACAATTGAATGATGACTTATTATATTTTATAAACAGCAGTGAATTAATGAACTCTTTTGTTTTACAAAGCCATACCTTCACTTTACCTTGGATAAACTATAAGTACATGTTATATATTTTTAATTTAAGTTATTATTGGAGAGGTGATCTAGTTTATGTTATGTGGGTGGAATACAGTAGCATTTTGATATTACCCCAGAAATTAATATAACGCTCTTAAGCAATTACAACATTTTGAACTAAGTGTTTATTCAGTTATGATATATTACGAAATTTAAATTGTGTTTCGTTTATATAATTTTTTTTCTATGAATAATTCTGCTATGTTTTCTAAAATGACAATCCTAATAGTAACTGGTACCCAGTAAATGATATTTTATATTGTTGTAATACGCATTTTACAAACGAACCTAGACCTGAGCAACGTTTTGAAGGTATTTCCTTGGAAATCGCTTAATTGCATATAAATACAAGAGCATAACGTACAATTTGTATAATTGTTATTTTGGTGCAGAATATTAATTTTATGTCCTATTTATTTTATTGTTAATGTTGCGAATTTTAAGCACAATTTACCTATATGGAATTGTTTTGAAATTATATACAAAACATTAGATTCCCTAACAGAATACATTATTACTACTGTAATTCTTCTGTCACAAAGAATTTATGACTCATAATTAAACAATGGAGACGATAGATTAATGCACACCTCATACCGTCAGTAACTGTAATTAATTGTTTGAACTATAAACTAAAACAAACAACTAGTTTATTTTCACTTAACTATTTAACTACATTTCTTCTCTATAAATTCACAATCACACATTTTCCGTATCGGACAGAAACAATCTAATAAACTTATCAGTGCAAGTCCAGAAGCTATTATAAGCTTCGACAAGGCTATATTGACTTTCCCACTCCCATCCAATTAATCCATTTGAATGAAACAAAACAGCTAAAGGACGCACCAGAAGCCGTCTTACTTAGTGAAGTTCTTAGTTTCGTTGTTTCAAGTTTATTGACTTCCCTAGTATTTCGGCATACTTCAAAATGATTATTATTAAAAATAATAATCTTAACAATATTATATTAACAATGTAAATTGTATCGCAATTGTCAACAGATTTCTCAAATCAATAGCTTGTCCTATAATCGACGCATTCACACATTCAGACTTACAATTATTCCCCCATATATTCCAAACACAGTCGCACTGATCTCAGATCAACTACTTTCATATATAAGTTGAAGTTAGTTTTTACCATTGTGCGATCCATGTTAATCAGTAAATAAGAAAACTCGTTAATATCATCCTGTCTTGAGATAGCGTCATTGGTGTATTTTGAACTTACATTAGTCTGAATCGACTATAAAGCGCTCTTAGTTTAAGGTATCGTTTGGATGGATTAATGTCTTAATTTAAAAGACTCCTTATTCTAGGTATAGAACTTAATTTCTAATTACTATTCCTTACACACAACCTTAAATCCTACTTAGCACTATATGCTAGTGTTCTTACTCGTTACCATTCTTGTATTGGAACTTTGTAATACTACACAATACTCGTTTACTGCCTTTAATGTGGTCTATTGCAGATGTTTTTAGCATTATTTCACTATCACCAATACATTTAAAACGAATATGTGGGATAGTTATTTTATTTTATTTTTGTTCTTGGTATCTTATATGAGCCAGGTATTGCAACCTCTTAAAATAATAAACCCCTCTAACCTCTTAAATTTATTGGGGGTGGGGGTTGGGTGGTGGAGGTGGGGTGGGGTGGTTTATTGGGTGGTGGGCTACAGTATCAGGTACCTCTGAAATCAAAAACTGGAGTATCAGTTTAGATTCGGTCAAACTAATTCTAAATAACAAACATGTGCTTTTTAACAACAGGTTGCTTGTGAAGCAAAGTTTGAAACGTACAAATAAACTATTTCTTTTCACCTAGTAAATTAAATTTCATTATTTTTTTTCATTTTTGTATCCTTCCCAACGAGACACATCAAAAGGAATAAGGAATACTCTGAAAAAGGATCAAGTTCCTGAACCTATCTATGATATAACCTCTCCCTGAAACGATAACTAAGCACATATTATAGTACCGATGATATAATATATAGATATAATAGATATAGTATATCATATAGTATACCCCGTGTTAATTGAACGAATGTTCACATGGGCTAATCTGCAGAGAGATGGCGGCCTATGACGGCGTTTCCCGACAAGGTGGGAGATAAAGGTGGTTGTACAGAGCTGGCCACTGAAGGCAAAACATTCAAAGAGGGATGACCGTCCAAGGCTGCGGTCTCCGAAGAAGTAGGCGCTAGAGGAAGAGATATACAGTTATATGTACAGACAAAGGCTGTAGGATAACTTTGATACGTAGGCAACATGTTGGTAATAATCACACATCAGCATTTTCTGTAATTGGCAATACTTTTGAATTGACAGTTTTACCGGCTTGACTATCAAAATACTTTTTTTATTATTACTAAACTATTTATTTTGTTCAATAAATCTCAAAATGTATAATCCTTTGAATAAAATAAAACTCAACTTGAAACCAAATATATGTAATGTGAAATTTAGAGTTTAGTTCCATATTTTTTTTAGAACCTCAAGAATCCCAAAGGATTATGTGACCCTCGCGCCCTGACTATTTCACACATTCACACCCGCAACCGGTGACCAACTTGCCGCCAATTTCGTGTCCATGATACACATACTAGGCTTTAGTCTACAAACTGACATTTTTTTACATTTATATATAAAATTAAGGTTCTTGTAATTTTTTAATTTAGCCATTTTATTTATTTACAATAGTACAAACATGAAACGAGTGCTACATTTCTAACTTATCTCAGAAATAAGGGTGTCCATGGTTAAATTATCTTTGTAACATCAGTAACTTAGACTTTATTTTAATAAACAGTTTGTTCAATTAAGCAAATAAATAATATATGTATATAATATCAAAGGGTAGATTGATGGAAACGTTCAAATAACTTCCAATACCTTGGCAAAGGAACGAGTTTAATGGTTTAGCTATGCAGGGGGCCAAGATGGATGGATCAAAGCACCACCGCTAGAGTTTCAGTCTAGAGGGACCGGTGACTAACTACCACGAAGACATGGCCACAGAGTGTTGAGAATCGATTTTTTGACATTTTGATACCTGTTGTCCTCTCTTTCCACTTAACCTCTTAAGTTTCCTCTTTGTTCTTAAAGATCGTGTCTAAACATGGCAGTACACTCAACTGTTCACCTGATATAAGAATGAGAATACTTCTTCACAAATATTACTCAATATTTTTAGTCTAGGTTGCCCTGATGTCGAATCTATGGATAGTTCATTTTAGGCAACCACTACCATTTTCGACGAAGAATCGTCGCCGACTTTTTGGACCTCTTTAGCCGAGAATTACTCCAGTTTCCAGGAGTTTAAGTCTGTGACAGTGTCAGGTTATAGACGCTACACTAAGAGGAAGGTGAACTAGAGCTGGATCAAAATTTAAATTGAATAAATCCTTACCACTATAGCTCCGTTGTGTGAAGAATATATATTTAACTTTATAATTGGTCAGTGTTACAGTACTATAGTTTTTCTGTCATACTTTTCTTCACAATAACATTTAACACCTTTGAAGTATGTCATGGTAATTTACTGAACCATAAAATTTTATGATGTCTAAATGTCCCATAACAAGGTGAAGTGTTTCATTAAAACACTATATTCCTCGAACATCATCACCAAAATAAAAATCTACTATAAAACACCATAACAGTGAAAACTTTTAGTAGCTCTCACTTAAGTTACAAACGTTGGAAGGGTTCCCACATATTGCCTCTAATCTATGTCACTGCCACAGAACGAAATGGAACTGGTCCTCTAACCAGAGGTCATCCGGAATCTTGACATAACAAGGAGAATTTTTAAACCGAGGTCTACCATGGTTGGCCTTCTATAAACAGAAGGAAGATTTACTATTTTAACAAATTTCGAAGAATGCCGTTAATATTTTAATTCTGTGTCAATTTTGACAGTCATAGTTGGTTACGAACTAATAACTTTCATGCATGTGCTGTTTTCTTACTGTCTTTAAGTAAGAAAATATGACATGCATGAAATACAGGTAGTTTTAGTTAGTTACTATTTTCGTACAATCTTGTAACTTTTATGGGTTTTAAGATAAAAATACGAGAATTCGGTGTTGACTACTCAAAAATTCTAATTTAGAATAATTTTTAACATATAAGACATTTCAATGGTTAAAGTGTTCACTTAAACTAGTAGTGTTCACACTCTACATTAGCGAGAAGAAAAAGTTCTAGCTGCAATTTATTCACGCTCTATTGTTAAATAAATTGCAAACAATATTATTGATGTGTTCCATTACTAAATATTGGATCAAAATTATAATCATACAAGAACATATTCTATATGCCAGAGGAGAAATGACCTCTAATAAGTAGGTAGACGAGAAACGTGTTATTTAGCAGTAACAATTCCATATTAACAATACTATTATAATATATATGATATATATACGTGTGTGAGATGGTCGAGGACTGCTTGCAGACCGTGTAGGAGTGGGGGTTGGTGGTACCTGTGGGCTGCATATGGGAGAGTGGCGTGAATGGTTGAACGAATTATGTTTTACATCATTACAATATTTGATTAAAAATGTAATTAATTATGTAATCTGAATACATTTAAGTTCTTACACTAATGGTTTCGTATTAATGTTATTTCAGTCCATGTAGCTTAGTTTATAATATGTTTTTACAGTTGTTTAGTACAGTTTTAAGACTTAATTATATTTTTTCATATTATCTTGAGCTTGAGTGGAAGAGAGGGGCGAACAGCCCTAACTCCACCTCAAAAGGAAAGACATTTATCGTATAAATTCAAACATATGACAGTTATATTGATAACTGCCAAACCCTTTCGATAATCATGCCTTGTTTAACACATATTTCCTTTGTTATCACAGTAATGACTATATATAGTATTGAATCAGTAGTTGTAACCGCCCCAAGTTGGTAGATAGTGTTGTTGAGAAGGAGAAACTATGGCAGTGAAGCAAAGTAAGGAAATGGACATTTCCCATATTTGGTATATTTAGGACGAATATATAAATGTATTAAATAATGCAAAACCTCGAAATGTGTTGTTTGTTTTCGAAACTGAATTGCAGGGAGCCGTTGAAACTAAATGAAAAAGTCTTAACGAGAGAGTTGGAGTTGTGGGTAATAAGCATTCTCAGACACACAACCTCCATTGCTTACCACACAAACACTCCATTGCTTAACACACACAACTACAATACCAATTTTAAGTATTTATTTCTAAACATTTTTAAGAAACTTTTTACACGTTACTTTCTTTTCTGGTTCACGAAATTCCGATTAATACGTTAATTATATTTTTTATTTAAATTGCACACTATTACGTTTTTGAACCCTTTAAAGTTTATTACTATTTAAGACATTTGTTTTATATTGTTTATTTTTTTGCATATTTAATATCGCGCTACTTTTCTATTTTTAACTCTCAATTATTAAAGCTTGACATGCGCGTTTCATTAATTTACTTTGACGACCAGTACAAAGTTTGCTTGGGTTTATTCCTCACGTAGCCACTCTTAGGTTTAAATAAATTAAAACAATTTTTACTGATACTTAAGTCTGTAGTATTAAAAAAAACATTTATTTATAGCCCAGACCAATCTAAACTAATCTAAACAATAAGATTTGTAGAGCTACGTGTACAGTACCTCTTAACAACTTGAGACTGATGAGCCTCGTTTGCTGCTCGTTGTGACAAAGTCATGCATATATAAAAAGGACTGTATACATTATAGTGCAACCACTATAGGGATACTTTATTTTCTACACGAATGCTACAGTAAACAGTTCCTGATATCGTACAAGAAGTGACAAACATACCTTATCGGTAACTAAGTATCACCTAATGTGTTTTTGTAACCATATAAAAATTATTAATAGTCATGTTGGTGTTGTCAAGTTCTTTATATGTGCTAAAGAGTATTTTTTACTTTATTTTCTACACGAATGCTACAGTAAACAGTTCCTGATATCGTACAAGAAGTGACAAACATACCTTATCGGTAACAAAGTATCACCTGATGTGTTTTGTAACCATCTAAAAATTATTAATAGTCATGTTGGTGTTGTCAAGTTCTTTATATGTGCTAAAGAGTATTTTTTACTTTATTTTCTACACGAATGCTACAGTAAACAGTTCCTGATATCGTACAAGAAGTGACAAACATACCTTATCGGTAACTAAGTATCACCTAATGTGTTTTGTAACCATATAAAAATTATTAATAGTCATGTTGGTGTTGTCAAGTTATTTATATGTGCTAAAGAGTATTTTTTACTTTATTTTCTACACGAATGCTACAGTAAACAGTTCCTGATATCGTACAAGAAGTGACAAACATACCTTATCGGTAACTAAGTATCACCTAATGTGTTTTGTAACCATATAAAAATTATTAATAGTCATGTTGGTGTTGTCAAGTTCTTTATATGTGCTAAAGAGTATTTTTTACTTTATTTTCTACACGAATGCTACAGTAAACAGTTCCTGATATCGTACAAGAAGTGACAAACATACCTTATCGGTAACAAAGTATCACCTGATGTGTTTTGTAAACCATCTAAAAATTATTAATAGTCATGTTGGTGTTGTCAAGTTCTTTATATGTGCTAAAGAGTATATTTTACTTTATTTTCTACACGAATGCTACAGTAAACAGTTCCTGATATCGTACAAGAAGTGACAAACATACCTTATCGGTAACTAAGTATCACCTAATGTGTTTTTGTAACCATATAAAAATTATTAATAGTCATGTTGGTGTTGTCAAGTTCTTTATATGTGCTAAAGAGTATTTTTTACTTTATTTTCTACACGAATGCTACAGTAAACAGTTCCTGATATCGTACAAGAAGTGACAAACATACCTTATCGGTAACAAAGTATCACCTGATGTGTTTTGTAACAATCTAAAAATTATTAATAGTCATGTTGGTGTTGTCAAGTTCTTTATATGTGCTAAAGAGTATTTTCTACTTTATTTTCTACACGAATGCTACAGTAAACAGTTCCTGATATCGTACAAGAAGTGACAAACATACCTTATCGGTAACTAAGTATCACCTAATGTGTTTTGTAACCATATAAAAATTATTAATAGTCATGTTGGTGTTGTCAAGTTATTTATATGTGCTAAAGAGTATTTTTTACTTTATTTTCTACACGAATGCTACAGTAAACAGTTCCTGATATCGTACAAGAAGTGACAAACATACCTTATCGGTAACTAAGTATCACCTAATGTGTTTTGTAACCATATAAAAATTATTAATAGTCATGTTGGTGTTGTCAAGTTCTTTATATGTGCTAAAGAGTATTTTTTACTTTATTTTCTACACGAATGCTACAGTAAACAGTTCCTGATATCGTACAAGAAGTGACAAACATACCTTATCGGTAACTAAGTATCACCTGATGTGTTTTATAACCATCTAAAAATTATTAATAGTCATGTTGGTGTTGTCAAGTTCTTTATATGTGCTAAAGAGTATTTTTTACTTTATTTTCTACACGAATGCTACAGTAAACAGTTCCTGATATCGTACAAGAAGTGACAAACATACCTTATCGGTAACTAAGTATCACCTAATGTGTTTTGTAACCATATAAAAATTATTAATAGTCATGTTGGTGTTGTCAAGTTATTTATATGTGCTAAAGAGTATTTTTTACTTTATTTTCTACACGAATGCTACAGTAAACAGTTCCTGATATCGTACAAGAAGTGACAAACATACCTTATCGGTAACTAAGTATCACCTGATGTGTTTTGTAACCATCTAAAAATTATTAATAGTCATGTTGGTGTTGTCAAGTTCTTTATATGTGCTAAAGAGTATTTTTTACTTTATTTTCTACTCAAATTCTACAGTAAACAGTTCCTGATATCGTACAAGAAGTGACAAACATACCTTATCGGTAAACAAAGTATCACCTGATGTGTTTTTGTAACCATCTAAAAATTATTAATAGTCATGTTGGTGTTGTCTAGTTCTTTATATGTGCTAAAGAGTATTTTTTACTTTATTTTCTACACGAATGCTACAGTAAACAGTTCCTGATATCGTACAAGAAGTGACAAACATACCTTATCGGTAACTAAGTATCACCTAATGTGTTTTGTAACCATATAAAAAATTATTAATAGTCATGTTGGTGTTTTCAAGTTATTTATATGTGCTAAAGAGTATGTTTTACTTTATTTTCTACACGAATGCTACAGTAAACAGTTCCTGATATCGTACAAGAAGTGACAAACATACCTTATCGGTAACTAAGTATCACCTGATGTGTTTTGTAACCATCTAAAAATTATTAATAGTCATGTTGGTGTTGTCTAGTTCTTTATATGTGCTAAAGAGTATTTTTACCGATACCTCATTCTAATTTGCAGAAATATTTTACAAACACACAAGATATTCTAGTATAACAATAACGTGATATAAATAATAGGTTGTCCAAGAGAGCCCACCCAGAACAATGCAGATGTGCCTCAGTAAATAACTGTCACAATTACGAAATGGTTTGGAGCAACAACACGAATATGTGATTTTGTCCCTATTTCCATCACTCTTATACTGTTGTTTGGAATTCATTTTAATCCAAAATAAAACAGAATTTTAGCTAACCTTTACAAATAATTGTATTGTTTGGTTTGACACACAACAATTCAAAAGTATACCAATTTGTATCTAATTGAGTGTATCCGTTTTATTTTTCTTAAACGCATTGTATCAAACTCTTCAATGCATATTATTTTAAAAGTCTATTGACATACATAACAGTTTTTAATTAAAGGGAAAGTTTAAAAAATTAGACTCCCCATCGTGTACCATTGCGTTATTTTCTTAAAAAATAATTACACCTGTTGTTTACGTTAGGTGATATAAACAACGTATATAAATATTCTCGACACCTAACGTTTCCTAAATAGTATTAAACTGAATGAAGTATGAAAGGCGTATAGGTTCATAAGTATATAAAACCAATACCGAGTTCCCAGGTAACTTTATTATAAATGTGAACTTCGGAGTTATTTCCGTGAATACTTCACTCAAGATATTCTGTTTATGACATTATTCCCTCAAGCCGTATCAAACTTTTACCACGGCCAGAATTACCCACTTCACTCTCAAGATAAATTTGTCTGTCTCTGAGAGACATAATGCAACTTATCCCAAAATAATAGTTATTTTAATATTTACGTGGTATTTTAAGTTTGTTACCACTAAAACTCTTTTTTCGCCACACTTGTTACATAGCCTTATTACTTACTGAATGGTCTACCTCCAATTCATTATTCTACATTATTTTGCACTTTTCCCATGATGTGAGAAAGTATTTAGCATATAAACAGTTTCTGCTGTTAGTAGTGATTATCTTGTACGTTAATAGTAGTTAATAAATTTCAAATAATACTATATCATGAATAGTATATTTTGTGTTAATATTTCGTTTGCTTTTTTCTAAATTTAATTATAATCATACAGAATAGTATTTTTTTAGTTTTATACTGTTCCATGACATTGTACATTATTGAATACAATTGATTGTATAGGAATATAAATCTATAAGTTCTTAGATTCATGGGCCAAATTCATGTCTTCCATGTACGTTTTTCAATTAGTAACTTGTCAAAAAATATACAACACAGTTAAAAACAATAAAACGGGCAACATGTGATAAAAAAGCGACGCTGATCGCTGGAGACATATTGATCAAGTTGATAGATGACTGATTAAACTACGGTCAAACTTGATGAAGTTTATCTCTCCTTTACTCATTTGCGAATATTCATAACGGATCCTAATATATAACTATTCCGGTGCACACCGTTTCGAAACGTTGCTCACAAAATTATTTCTTGAAATATTTTGTCAACGTTGTAGAAAGCCATCTTCTGATACTAAGGAGATATAATCTCAAACTGTATTCTACACAACTCAAACTTTAAGAACTCTTTGAAACCAGTGAAGGACATAATTGCTCTGTAACTCCATGTTACTGTGACTCTATCTATATTGGGGAAACAAAATAACTAATATCTACAAGAACTAACGAAACTACATTAACAGCCACCACTTTCCACCGAAACACGTAACTTCAGAAAACTATTTTACCTGGTGATCATTCTAACTACAAGAGAATATGTCAGATGAATATTGTTAGACCTAACATTAGCAAAGTCCCGACAGAATATCTCCCTCTGCTCTAAGGAGCTCCAGTGAGCGCTGGGCACTATGCTTTGTGCTTTTAAGAGCCGTTTTCAAATTGGGACATGTCCTCGCCTTAAAATATGGAGACGCAAAACATTTAACTTACTATATACCAATCACAATCTTATTGATAATAGTTTAAAAACTTTCATTTATGATATGTTGCAAAATTTATTCTGCTGTCCTACACCATATTTCCACCACAGATTAAGCATGTCTGTGAAGGGAAAAACTTGAGTTGTATATCTGTGACTAATAATCCTGTCCTTTTCCAAAAACATGAATTTTCGACTATTATTCAAGAAAACTAAATTGGGGTACTTTATATTGACTGTTCGAACGTTTTTTGGTAGAATACACCTTCTAAAGAATTTAAATGGAAGTGGCGTTATTGGCACATTGTTTCCGATATCCGAGCAACAGAAGGTTGGTAGTTCAGTATGAATCTGCGATTTCAGAGAGTTTCTTGACTTTTATCCGGCGTACCACAGTGCTCTCATCTTGATCCATATATCTTCAATATATTTTATTCTGACACCCTAAAACATAAAACTGAAAAGTTTTAATGTTTCCAGACGATCTGAATGTCTTTCTGAAAGGCACAAAGAGAAAAGGCAACATTTACTAACAGGTGGGATAATGGAGTTGGAAAATAGTGATGCTCAAAATTTATTACCATCATCAACACACAAAGAGTTTTAATACCGTATCTTGCACAAGAAAAATGAACCAGTTAGGAAATGACCAGTTAGGAAAAATGAGAATATACAACATATGTAGTTGAAAGTGACCACCAACTGCGGTATCTCACTTATATTCTCCAGGACTTTTCGATTTTTTAGTAAAATGTAATACTTCTTATTTGTTATTAATAATTTAGTAGTGTAAAATTATAGAAACTCTATATTCTAATTGTAAAAAATATCTTACATCCATTTCTGTAACATATTGCCTATCAAACTTTAATGCTCTACTCTTTGTTATAGAAGTTGCTTTGATAAATAAGGCGTAATATTTGATGGTGTTTCTTACTGTTGGATAGTTAGATTGAACCAAATTACGTAGAATTTTATTTTTTGTATTTTAGTAATATTTACATCATGTTGTATCAATGTTTACAAGAAGTATTAAACAATAGTATGGGATAATTTTAGAGTGATTTGTTACATAATGTGATAGAAATATATGTCCAAAATAGGAGTGTTTCAGAAGCGATTTATGATTCCACTGGGGCAGCTTAAAAAGCGTAAATTTTTTTCGTTATTTTCTTCCAATATCCGATCGTATTGGTCGCTATGTGAATAAAGCGCCTGTCTGTCCAAACTGTTGGTTTTAATGGATTCGCAAACTGTCAAGAATACAACTGACAACTGAATACAGACGACGGAAAGTAAGCAATGTGTTACCTTTCCTATATTACAGTTGTAAAACTGGCTAAAGCATGAAGCAAAATTTATATTTTAAATCTTATATGTTATTAGACACTTTATAATCATATTTTCACACCACCGCTTACAAATTTATTACTGAGTATTAAAACATTTATATATAGTTAATGAAAATCATTCTTACTTTATAGCATTATTAAGAACCCTAATAGAAGTATCCTTGTCTCATCATAGACCCTTGTCCTATATTTTCAATTTGGTTCTATTTTTAAAGTTTACAATAAATGGAAGCTAAGTACTAGTTCAAAATTATCGTTTTATATATATATATATATATATATATATATATATATATATATATATATATATATATATATAAAAGATAAGAACTTAAAAATATATAGCGAGATTCTCTTAGTACAAACGAGTAACTAAATTAAATAACAAATTTCCTGTTTTATCAAAATATTTTAGTCTATAATGAGTAATACCACCCGCATTACTCTACTCTAATCTACTATAGAAGATTAGGATTCTCACTGTACATTTCATTCATTTTAAACATCTCTTATGAACGATAAGATATTAAATTTAACATTTTATATGAGATAATTGCCTTCAAACATTGTCTTCCGAAATCAAAACATTAGTATAATACAGAAAAATATATCAAGTATAATACACAGCCTTACGCAACAACATTATTTTACAAACAAAAAGTTGTCTCAACCTTTTGCTTTTAGAAAGAAAAACTACTGATTCACTTCTGTACTTGGGCTACGCAGTGTATTGTTTTAATGTTACACAGGAATATTCTTAATATTCGTTCCATGGACAATCTGGGAACAACCGACAATAATGACTACTATCCGTTTATCTCCGTACTACCTGTTGTTCTTAAGTAATTTTTAGTGCAAACCTGTTGGCTTTCCTGTTTCTTTTTCAGATTATGGGAAAACCCATTTTGTAAATGTGAAAATACTTTCTCTGAGACTACTGTAAGTAGTATGGTATTATACAACGGAATTGGCCCGCCTTATGTTTTGCAAAGGCATATGCTTTATGCCCTGCAAGTCAATGTCTCTTTTTCAAGGTTCAATGATTTGTCTTGCTGCTTCCCTGTCAGCAAGCTCCAATACATTATTGTTGAGACTTTGGGTTACTTCAGCTAAAATTAATTGATCCTGATAACCCATAGTTGAAGGAGGAGAAAGTCTTATAATAGAACAGACACTTACATTTAGAAAGTACTAAATACATCACAATACAGAAAACCCAGTGCAAACATTGTCGATATTGATTGCAAACCACGCAATTTTGAACAAGGTTAGGGGCTTTAAAATTATTATACGTATGCCCATCTGAGAAAATGTCGAAAACATTTAAAAACAATATAATGCTAAAAAGATCACTGATGATTAATTCCTTCCGAAAAGAAACTTGTTTTGGAAATAAACTTTCCGTATCGGAGAAAAATTAATCCAACTTAAGTTAGGCAATTGCAGAGTAGATAGCAATGTGAACACGTTCACCTTAAGTCTTTTTATTGGTTGCGGGATATCTATCACAGACCCTACGTGAAATGTGTATTTATAGAATACAAGTTTACTATCACCAATGCCGGTTATTGAATAACGTAAATTAGAGTTAAAAATTAATATTATATGAGACTAGAAAACTTTTCTTTTGTTTTATTTATATAAAAAGAAATAATTTATGTATCTGTAGTGTTTAGTGTAATTCAATTTATGTAAATCAGAATGGATTAATACCAACACAAGTAAACAATTTTGAACTCGAAAAAAATCATACATTAATTAAATTTAAGAAAAATGTTATTTAAACTTCTTTTCATAATTTGTATTCAGTGAGCAATGCCCTTTTACTGTTTTTATGGTGTAAAACAATTTTGTAACAGTTTAAACAGTTGTACCAACTCTCATTAGATTACAAACTCCTGCAGGTTGATTACGTAATAGTTGATCTGAAACAAATCACTTTGAAGCAGTTCTTTCACCTTTGTGTTTGGAATAAAAGAACCGCTCACCGACTGACTTAGCAATTTGCTTATATAATAATAGTGTTTTACTTATAATATTTACTTATATATTGTTTATATAACTTATATAAACACTGTTGATATAACTATCCATTTAAAAATTAAAAGAAACAACTGAAACTGACTTACTTATACTATTAACTTCTAACCGTAATTGGAAATTTAAATTAGTTTTAATACACTCAATGACAAATATAGTGTTAGACATATTATTTAATTCTGAAGTTTGAAATAAAAAAAATATAGTAAATATATAGCAGTATTTCATATGTTACTAAACGCGGAGTGGTAAATTTAAATTATTCCAAAGCAGAAAAACTAATTACTACATATATATTTACCATTGGTTCTTTTTTCTGTGACAGCTACTTGCGTACTGGATATATTAGTTGGTTATTGGATATTCTTGCATTGATATCTAATAACACGTCTACAGCCTAGTCATTGCTAGGCTGAGCATTACCTTTTGGCCATAGTTGCACAAATTTAGTGTTAAGGAAAAACATGGAAATTATAGAAGTTATAAGAAAGGATAACAACTAGAAACTAGAAAGAATTAAATATTGCACCAACTTATCGTCAAGATTATAAAATTCCTTGTCTACGAATGTAAAAAAACTAAATAAACTAAATATTTTAGAAATACTTAGAATAGAAACAAGATCAAATCTACAATATTTCAGACTCTGAAATACACAGTAATGCTCGCCTGAAGAAATCCAAAAAAATCGATAACGAAGAAAGCTCAAAAAGAACTGGTTACTTTGTTTGGAAATCAGAGACACCTATATTTAAAAATATAGTGTAATCTATGCGAAGAGGTATTCTATAATATTTAAAATTATGTCTAGTTAGAATAAGTTTGAGTTGCCATTACTTAAACAACGGTTTCTTGTAGCATTTATATTAGCAGTGAAAATAAATAAGGTAAAGAGGTATTTCCATTGCACAATTTTGAATAACTGTTGACAACATAGTACACTATTTGGTTGCATATGGCAAGTCTCAGAGAGTAGTTAATGATTTCACCACAAGAGTGCAGCACACGACAGCGCGCGTTGTATGTACGTCAAACCGCATGTCGAGTACGCAGGGCGGCGCGTCCACAGAACGTCAAACCACCGCAAAGGAAGCCTTCGCAGCAATATTTTATCTCACAATATAATATTGTTTTCAATTATCTGTAATTATTGGTTGGCCTTCTAATTTTGTGTTTATATTGTTCTGAGCAAATAGCGCAGTAAAAATGAGTTGCCTGATGAATTTATTGAATCCCAAAAAAGTTAATACATGTATTTATATGTTTGCAGGACCACACGCAAATGTCAATGAACACTTGCACAATGAATGTGACTGATAATTAAACTCCCGGCAGAGAGTAACATTCCTACTGTTACAGAGAAAACTAATGACCAAATGATTTCAGCTCTAAAATCAAATTCCCGTTTTGCGTACGTTTATGTTCATTGGACCATATTGCCTTTACTATTCATTCTTTTCTAATAACTCATCCGTTCACAGTTCATATAACCTTGGATTTATTACCTGTACTGTGTACAAGTATAGTACATACACGCTTGTATTATGGTTCAACTTTTCATCGGCTCTGACTCAACAGGGACGTTCATTGTATGACGAGCGTAGTCTAATTTTCTTATTAAAATGCGGATTTAGCTTTTCAATGAAAAGATTTTCAAATGCGTCTATTTGTATAAATGTACAGAATAGGAAAACAATGAATATAAACTTACATTACTATGTTATTATATTTCAATCGACAGGTTTCATAATAAATTCTGATTCAATCACAAAGTAAGTACCGTCCATGATTTGGTGTGTAATTGTTAAATCGTAAATTGCAAGATCCATAGGGTTAATGATTTAAAGAAAAATATAGTTCAACACTATAATGTGTTATGACTATTTTAATTACATCCATTTTGCTGAGAGTCTACTGTAGAGGAAATATGCGATAAAACATGTATTTTTACAAGAATATTTACAAGGTTTCTTCCTAAAAAATATTAAACAATAACCAGGTATTATACGGTTTTAACCAAATATTCTATCATTTATTATCATTTAAATCTGAAGTATGCGTGGCTTTAGGTCTGTTAACAGCGCTATAAAGAGTTAAAAAATAAATTATGGAAGTTTTATAATAATAGATAAATATTCTCATACATAATTTTGTTATCAGACAATTTTCATATTGCGGCTTAAACTAACCAAGTGGAACCATCAACTAATGGTACTCTAAGGTAAAGTTCACCAGACGGACTGTTAAACGTGATATGTTTACGTTTAGATTTGGTTTTCAAGTTTGGTAGCCGTTTTAAAATAAATTTAAAGTAAATTTCATAAATATTTCCTACAAAAAAACGTCATATTTGAGCCGGTTATATGCCAAAATAAATTGCTCGGAAAACTCTGAGCGACAAATCATGTAACGTAACCCGAAAGTCATGCCACAGATCATGGTCGGAAACATTACGGTGACAAACTGAGTTAATATTACATCGTAACAGCACATGAATCTTTACACTGTCATGCGTCATCTAATATTTCATCCATTACTATCAACTTTGACTTTGTGACTTGAGATAATCACTTCTGTGCCTGCTGAATGTCGTAGTTCTCCCAGGTCTCCTAGGGCGTAATATTTTCTTGCTTAGCAATGTTCGATTCTGTAACCGAGTCAACGCTTGGTTGGGTACTTTCACATTGGTTCACAATGTAAAAAAGAAAACAATTATCGTGTAACGAATTCGCCGTTATAACAAATAATCTAAAATAAATGAAAGAGTCGTGCAAATAAATTAAAAACACCATAATATTAAGGTCACAGCAAAATAGAAAGATGTTATGATAAAGTACTTTTATACAAATACATGATCACTTAATATAGCTGCTAGACTATTATTTGTATTTATTAATACAATCACTTAAATTAGGGTTATATTAAAAACATATTTATCTGTTTAAGAATACATAACTAATAACTCTTGATAATGTAATAGAAGGAATTTTAGTAAAATTGTTTTCGATAATCATGCAAAAGAAAAATGTAATTTTCTCTTTTTAGATTTCACCTGTTTAAATATTTCACTTCATAGTAATATTAATACTACATTGATCTGGTATTCCAGAAGAAATCCCAAAAATGTGTCACCGGTACAGTTAAGGTATTACCTTTCTGATTTATGCAGGTTCACGCAATAAATACATATATCACTTCATAGTAATATTAATATTGCATTGATCTGGTATTCCAGAAGAAATCCCCAAAATGTGTCACCTGTACAGTTAAGGTATTACCTTTCTGAGTTATGCAGGTTCACGCAATAAATACATATATCACTTCATAGTAATATTAATATTGCATTGATCTGGTATTCCAGAAGAAATCCCCAAAATGTGTCACCGGTACAGTTAAGGTATTACCTTTCTGATTTATGCAGGTTCACGCAATAAATACATATATCACTTCATAGTAATATTAATATTGCATTGATCTGGTATTCCAGAAGAAATCCCCAAAATGTGTCACCGGTACAGTTAAGGTATTACCTTTCTGAGTTATGCAGGTTCACGCAATAAATACATATTTCACTTCTTATTAATATTAATACTACATTGATCCGGTATTCCAGAAGAAATCCCCAAAATGTGTCACCGGTACAGTTCAGGTAATACCTTTCTGAGTTATGCAGGTTCACGCAATAAATACCTATTGGATTATATATAATTTTAGCTTATGCTGCTTGCTTAGTAAACATATAGCACGTAAATAATTGAACCACAAATAAATATTTTGAAGGAACAAAAAGTTCAAAATTCTTTAATACTTTGGTAAAAATTAAGCAGGCATATACTATCACAACTTCAACAAGCAAAAATACATTTTATACATAGCAGAATAAAAACATCCTTTCCCATACAACCGTAGGAAGAGTATAGATGTTTGGCTGATGAATAAGTATATTATATTACAGTTTCATTATTAGTGTTTAAGGTACAATGCTCATGCCAGTACGGCTATTCAATGTTTCGGAGCTATAACGCAGGGGAGTGCTTGTATAACGTATTTCCCGCTATATTAAAATGTCATTAAACGTACGTACTCTTGATGTTAACATTTTCCTGAATAAATAACTAATTTTATTTATAACTTAAGTTTATCGAATATTTTACAACCCAAGAATAAAGCATTGAAACTCCGCATTACAAACATTTAGTGTAAAAAATCCCTGCATGAAAATAATAATTTCAACAATACAACTAAATATAATGCGCAACTTAAACAAATTTTAATATATGCTTATTATTAACAAACGAAGACGGTATCAATAAGATTTTCAATTACTATCGACCAAAATTTACGATTGAACAAGAGGAAATTGGCTAAAACAGCTGAATAGAGCACATACCCTCTACAATTCACAGCTTGACAGTGTCCCACCCTACACGGACTGAGTCTTTTCCTTGACGGCAATAAATTTACCATTCCGACCTTCTACGTTTCTATATTAGACAAAACTTGACTGAACTTTAACTTTTTTACTTCAATTTATACTAGTAGTTTCTGTGGTTTTTATAAACTATGTAGATAAAAGTTGTAGTAAAAATATTAGGGAGGTTTATGAAAAATATCCCGTCTAGTACAGTCGGAAGAAAGGTAGATGCAATGTGTGGTTGTCATATCGAAATAGGAATCTAAGGATGCAACAATAAGTGTTTGCTTCATTGTTTCAAAATTGACACTGGTTATTAGACAACTATAGTGATTAACCATACACATGCCAATAAACTATTAACATTTCCATAAATTTAAAGTGAACGTTATTTGGATTTCCTTGAAATAAATAGTTACTTTGTGTACATGCCATAAAATATTTTCGTAAAAGTCATTCACGAATGAGAAAATTTATATTTTTATACTATTCTTAAAATAAAATCTGCGTTGTAAATATTTAATTCCCTCACAAAAAATAATACCTTTCCATTTTAAAGATGCCTTAGTTGGAAGACCACATTTAAACCTAAAAATATCATAATTGTTGATAATGTGAAAACTATGATACTATTTTATTAAATTGACATAAATATTCTAAATATACCTACGACCCAGAAAGATGATCACAATGTGTAAAATGCTACTTTTGTGTAACGTAAAAAGTTTTTAAAGTATTCACATTTTTTTATCAGACAGTGTACAGACAAAGAGACATTTTCGGACATATATTCAATTTTTTTTAAATAATTTGGATACCTTAGACAATGTTTGAATTATTAGTCACCCGTTATGATAATATTTGTATATATTTCTGTATCACAATGGTTTGTGTTCTTGGAGCCATAATCGGTGAAAATGAAAACAAGAAAATCCTTTTAAAATTCCAACAATATAATGATTGTAATTAATTATAAATACTGTTAATATAAACATAGCATAATATCTGTTAGATCTAATGGCTGATATTTCTAGTTTTACTTAACATAGTGAGGATAAGAGGTTGAAATAGAAACTCTCAATAACTGATTAAAAAACTAAACTAGGAACACTCACTAGCATCCGACTCACATTCGAATGCCCAAGTGGCACGCCACAATGCTGCTCAAAGCCATTCCCCGGAGCCCTCACCATTAAGCCCCTGGCCTACACTCCGGGGCGAGCGCGTTTATTGACGGCTCTAATGTTTGCTTCAAAAGCATTAAACGGCGCACTACTTGTAGGGGGTGGCAGTCTTGTATACTACCGAATTTGAGATTGGTAATAAACTAAAGTAGGATGCTACGTCATCATGACTTGTGATTGAGAGGATTCATTGAAACTTTTATGCACCGGAGGGATTTTTATTTTGTTCCTTCCATCATAGTCACAATATTTGTAAAATATTTGAGTGATGAAAAACATTTACCCTGTTACAAAAGAATAACGGAAAGTTTGGATAACAAGATTATATTTAGTGGATTCTCCCGCTCTTCAGCTGACTGGTTATGTAAACTGATACATTTTATGCTCATGAGGGATAATATGGTGGCCCCTAACTATCGCTCCAAAAACCTCACTATTTATATATCTTTTGGAAATACTATTTTTACTATTTTGTTGGGACTTTTTTTGCTCTTCTATGAGAAGTTCTCAAAACCGTACTGATACTCCACTTTGGTTTACTAGAAATGTTTAATCAGTTTTACTGTATAGGTTTCCACGTTAGTTCATATTTTAGAATTGGTTAACACAAGCGACATAATTTGGGCTGACGGTTGATGGGGGATTGTTTAGAGATACTGTACATAGAGCTGATACATGATATGTTTGTAGTGATTCCTGCCTTTGACTTGTCACAATGATCTGGTACGATTTGTTTACATTAAACCTAGTTTGTAATTATGTGTTAGGTTAGTTATCTACATGAGGAAACTATTAGATTTCAGACCTCAAAATTTAGTCATTATGTTTCATTTTGTCAAGGAAGAATCGATCATTTTCGACGTATCCTGTTTTATTTCAAATATGCAAGCAAACGCGATGATATCGATAAAACTATTAGTTCATTACTTATATAATTTTTTATAATAACTGTCTATACAAAGAACTATTATACTATCAAAAATTATGAAAACATAGTAATATATTCCTAGTAAATTAGACAAAGCAAAAAATCAAATCAAATCACTTTTATTTCCACACACAAAGAAATGAAATACAAAATTAATAAATCTTTACATTGAAATGATAACAAATGTAGCATTTGTATATTATCTAATTCATATGAACATACAATAGTATTCTAGTAATACAATTCAAAATCTAAAATTAAATAATTAACATTAAATAATATAAAAAAAGACTTATGTTACATAAATAAATCAATATAATGAATAAATAGATGAAACATACATATATATACATATACATGTATATACATATACAAATATTTACTTGCATGATTATGAGTGGCATGATTAAGTGTATGAATGATGTACTATGATAACACAACTATCTTTATATGCTAAACTATCTTAAAAACCTCCTATTTCTTCGTTCTTGAATCTGACTAAAATTACCAACACTTTATGCGTGTTAAAAAAATTTACTAAATATAATAATTACAAGTTTATAAACAAATGACTCATAAAAATATTTACTGCACCACTATAGGAATAAGAAAATAGAGCATAGATATTAAAAAGTATCTTAACAATACTGAACATTCAAACAGTGACATTATTATTTAATTGTTCTTAAATAATATTAATTGTGATCAATTGGATTTAGGAATACTCCATTGGTCCTCCTATATGTACTAAAATATTCGTCTGTGAAATTTCAGAACCAAACAACCTTAATTCAATAGTGAAACATAGTTTATTCCATAAACTCCCAATTGGTTACAATGAGCCTTAACTAAATTAATTAATGCAGTGAACACGTAATTTAGTTCACTGTGTTTATATGCCTGTAAAAGGACTAGCATGTACTAAACTATTGCCTTATTTCGTATGGAACAGGGAAAGTAACAGAAAAAATTGAAATATTTTAAATGTAAATCATTGTTATTTGATTCTTGTGAAGTTAATAGTTTATTAGGTTAATATTATATATGTAGCAGTTAATTTATATAGTAAACTAATTGTATGTAATAAACTACCTTGTTGGATGTGAGTAAGTTGAGGTTTTATTGACCATCATTCATTTAATTCCAAATGAAAAATTCTTGTATAAGTTGAGGTTTTTTAAAATACCTATGTCGAAAATAAACAAATTTTAACTACTTGTATTAATGTACAAGTACGTAAATAGTACTTAATGTTTACTCAAAGTTGTATCAACAGTTTTAAATTAGTAACCGCTTAATATACTCATTTACTAACTTCTCCACTGTATTTTTTTAATAGACCGTTGCGAAGCTTGCCAAAATAACGACGTCTAGACAAAAATAAACCTCAACTCGCGCGGGAATATTTCTCACTGAAAGCTTCCATTGTTATGATAATAGTACGCTGCAGGCAGCTTTTGGTCTCAATATTGGGATTTATCTCCCAGAATTGGCAACATTATACTCGCTTTATAAGCTTTTCTCTTTACGAACTAGGGGGTGATAATCCACACTTCTAACATTATTATAACAACAAACTCCTGCCTCGCGTTAATACCTAACATCTTAAGTTCCCTTACTCTTTTTATATCAATATTAAAACGTAAAATACTCATTAAACTGTATATTTGAAACGGATGTAGTTATTCCTAACTTATTATTCATAATAGATAGTCTTAAAAAATCGATCCAAATATTTTTCGAAAATAAACATGGTTTGAAGACTTTTCACATGACGTGCTTCAATATAAAACTTTCCAAAACCGATCCATGTACTTCCAAAAGTGTCATTTGAGCATGTAAGTAACTTAAAAAAGATTTCTCTGAGTTCTTTTTGGGTGATGAATATAGGGTGCAGTTGAATTAAAAAGATAATAGCCAAGGTTGTTTAAAACATACTGTATCATGACAACTAGTGACAAGTCCCTATTAAATTGTGAACCAAAGCAACAAATGGATTAAGTTTAACAATTCTATGAATTCTGAGATGCCCTAAGTTCAGTAAATTTTGATCTATTTTTATTAGAAATGTCACAGAAAAAGACTTATCCTGATATAATTATTCTATCAGAAATATGGATTAATAGTAACGAAATAAATCAATATTCCATACCTAACTATGTTTTGTATTCAAATTGTAACGATAGTTATAGATCAGGTGGCATTGCGGTTTATGTTAAAAGTTCAATTTCAGTTATACATTCTTCAATAGTTCAAATGCAAACAGCTGATGCCTTAAAAATTATAATTAGTATTCTTGGTTATGAAATTTGTTTATTATCTGTATACAGATTATATTTCCATTCAATAGATTCTTTCATTAATGAGTTCTCAGTAGTTTTAAATAGTTTCAATAAATATCAATATTTTTTTATTGTTGGTGATTTGAATATAAATATATTAGAAAACACGCAACTTGTTGATAGCTATCTGAGGTTATTGGCGATGAATGGATTAGAAAGTTTAAATCATGAGCCTACAGGGATTGCGGCAGACTCGGCCACCTGTATTGATCATGTTTTCGCCCGTATTGCGTGCCGATACAGGATGTTAGTGGGTGTCTCAACAATACACGCCGGTATCACTGGCCACTCACTGTTGTGTGTGCGCTTATCACTGGCCGGTAGGGATGGGGAGGGGGACGACCCCTTGCCAACCTCTCAGCCGCTCAGGACGCGCGTCAACTATGATAAGCTGAGACAGCTGTTGCGTGAAGCCGACTGGTCTGATGTTTACAACGATCAGGACCCGTCGTCTGCTTTTGACTCTTTCATTGACTTATTTCAGATATATATAAAACAAAGTGAAGAAATATTAACTTTTAATAAAAAAAATAAAACAAATAAAACCTTGGATAAATGATTTTATTTGTAGAAAAATTAAAAAGAGAAACTCCTTATTCAAACTTGTAAAAAATCATCCTAATAATATTAATCTGAAAAACTATTATACCATATTTAGAAATAAGTTACAAGATGAAATAAGAGCGCTAAAAAATAATTACTATAAAGTACAATTTGAAAAATGTGAAGGTAATACAAAAAATACTTGGAAGGTTTTAAATGGCATAACTAATCAAATGAAAGTAAATTCAAAATCTGTTGGATTGTATATAAATGATAAACTTGAATACGACTCAAGGACTGTAGCAAATGAGTTTAATGAATATTTTTTGAACATAATAGATAACTTAGATTTAGATAGCAATTTGCCTATGAATTTTTCAACTTTAAGTTTTAAAAGCTATTTTGACGATGTGTATCAAGTCAGATCGATGTTTTTAGAAGCTATTTTCAAAGAAGACGTAACTATTGCTATAAATTTCCTTAAAAAATAATACCTCTCCTGGTATAGATAATATAAGTTCTAATCTTATCAAAACAGTTGCACGGGAAATAGTTGAAATTCTTGCGTATCTGATAAATTCAAGTTTTGAACATGGTATTTTCCCAAACCAATTGAAGCAAGCAGTTGTAATTCCTATTTATAAGAAAGGACCAAACAGTCAATGTAGCAATTATCGCCCAATCTCATTACTTTCTTGTTTCTCAAAAATTTATGAAAAAATAATGAAAAAGAAGCTTTTAAAATTTCTTAACAACACGCGTTTTTTTTAGTCAAAATCAGTTTGGTTTTAGAGATAATATGAACACTGAAAATGCCCTAATGCATTTCATGTCAAACATTTATGACGGTTTTAAACCTAAATAAATGTACTAGTGGCCTTTTTTTAGATATAAAAAAAGCTTTTGATACTGTGGATCATGATATTCTACTTGATAAAATGCATAAATCTGGAATCAGAGGAGTAACAAACAAATGGTTTGAAAGCTACTTAAAAAATAGACGTCAATGTGTCAAAGTGTGTGCCACATACAGCGAACCTGGTACAATTTCTCACGGTGTTCCTCAAGGATCCGTTTTAGGGCCAATTCTTTTCATAATATATATAAATGACCTATGTAATGCAAAATTTGAAGGTAAAGTGACGTCTTTTGCGGACGACACTGCGCTCAGTTACGTAAAAGATAATTTGGCTGATATTCATATTGCTATGAATAAAGATCTGACAGCAATACAGTGGTGGTTCGAAATGAACCATATGTTACTTAGTACTGAAAAAACGATGTATATTAATTTTAGCTTAAGAAAAGATGTATCGTTTGAAACACCCATAATTTATAAATGTGCAGGTTGTATTATGGGTTCAAGCTTAAGTATCTGTTTAACAAATAAATGTTCAATCGTTGAAAAAACTAAAAATTTAAAATACCTAGGTGTTATTTTAGATCAAGAAGTTAATTGGAAAAAAATCATATAACAAATATTAAAACAAAGTTAAATAACGTAATTAGACTCTTTTATTTTCTGAAAAATATGTGTTGCTCAAACATACTTAGAATGCTATATTTTGCACTTGTACAAAGTCGTATTGAATATGGATTATTTCTTTGGGGTGGTACTTATAACATAAATATGAATTCAATATACTTACAGCAAAAACATTTTGTCAGAATAATAACTTCAAAAAAAAATAACTGAACCCTCTCGTCCACTATTTAAACAGTTGAAAGTTTTTCCTTTGAAACATTTATTCGTTTTTTAAGATTTTAAAATGTTATTTTAGTATGATAACTTCTGTTCATCAAATTAATGAATACAAAAGTAAACTTAGAAATGCAGATAATGCTGAAGTTCCAAAGCCGAAAAATACATTCTTTACCAAATCTTTTATTTTTATTGGACCTTGGTTTTTTAACAGGCTGCCAAGCCACATTAAAAACTCAACAAATAAAATTGTATTTTTAAAAAAACTAAAAAAGTGGCTCCACGATATAGATAATATAGATATCGTTCTAAATATTCAAGTTTAGCTTTTAATATTATCACTTTGGGTTTTTATATAAATTTTCATTATTATCCTCTTAATCATTTTGACAAACACATTAGTTCTAAGTAGATGTAAATTCAAATTTAAATCAGGTTATACAGATTTAAATATCTTGTTTTGAATAGTTTTTATGTAAATATATATTTCTTTTCCTTAGCGAGAATTTGGTTTATTTTTCGTGTGATTTTTGTTCGCTGATAACTATTTGTTTATTTATTGTTTTTATGCTGGAACCTCCGAACAGGCTAGCCTTGGAGGCCCTATATTTCTCTATATATAAAAAGTAAGATGTAGTTGATAATCATCTTTATGTTTTTGTTATCTCAGTATATTTTTTAGTTTCATTCTTGTACTTAGATTACTTAGTTTTATGTATTCTTACGAGTAAATTTGTTTAAGTTAAAAAACCTTGTAAACTTTTTCATTGTGCTTGACATGTTTTTGTATTTAAAATATTGTAGATAAACTTATAGTTTTGAAGTCAGTCCTGGCAAGACATAAATACGTAAAACTGTCTACTATACATATGTAAAAAAATTGTCAACTATATGTATATTGTATATATTGTGATGTAAAAGAGAAATAAATTCTTTATTCTTATTCTTTATTCTTATTCTTAGTAACGAGCCTTGAAAGCACAGGGCAAAGCTTGACATTGTCAGTAACGATGCGACTTATCATACATTGATCACGCTTCTCTGCTGTCAGTTTCCTGGCCGAAGGGTTTGAGGCAATTTGCCATATAATAGATGTGTATTAGATACATTCAGGCACAAATGTTTGTACTTATTAAATCAATGATGTATTTTAAACAAAAAAATATAATTATGTTTCAAAGTAACTTTAAATTTTGTAATATGGCAGAGTTTATCACAATGAATACTTAGTTGTAAATTTAACTCAGTAAAATCAGTGTTATTGATTAAATAAATCTGTACTCTTCACAAGTAACAGACACATGCTATATAGTGATTTGGAACAAAATGTATTTTTGTTAGAACATATATTTTTCCGCAATTAGAATTGATCATTCTAATTTCTTATGCCTAATTAGATAAAATTTTAGATATAATTTATCTAAATGCTTTGATTCTTCATATTGTTAAATCAAGCTTGTCTTGTTCAAGAATGAACTGCGTTCAGAACGCTTAGAATTAACTCGTATCGATGTTTTATTGTTGAAGTGCACCTGAAACTCATACAACAATATCGAACAATAGCAGTTATAAACAAAAACATCAATGGGACCGAAGGTCCCTCAATATATTGAGTCCTGACATTAAAAATTTCACATTCAGAATTGGAAGAAGAGGGGTTCAGGAAGAGATTATACATCGTGTAGAATGCTATTTTGTATCGATACTTAAACATGTATAACCATAACATAGCGTGTCGCAGCTGTGACAATGTATTTTGCTATTCAGAAATAACCAAAATAAAAAGGTAATTTTTAGGTTTTTACACGATTCGAATACTCGGTTCTGTACGCTTAAGTAATGGGATAGTTTTCAAACTTAACATTTGTATACTGTAATGGTAAAAACTTAATAAATTAATTACTTCAGCAGGACCGAGCTACTGCAATACGATCCCACTAACCACATTCTAGTTCTATCTAAATCTGAACAAGGTTATTTAAATGCTATTAGTTCAGTAGCAATCATGACCAAGTTTATTTCATGTAAAATTTAAAACGGTTTAAAATGCTAGAAGATTAAAACACAAGTGCACGAGAGTGAATTAAGGTAATCTCAGTCTCTGCAAGGAACTTTAACAGTAGTACAGGATAATCATTATTACTTGCACAGCCTGGTTAGTTTGTAACTAGTCTTATCTGGTATAATCTCCGTAGCTATCTTAAACAAGATTGTCATTATTGTGGAGCTTGTGGAACACCACTAATTGAACTACAAGCAACCGCATATAGAATTGTTATATAGATATATTTAGGCAACGTCCAGGAAGCTGATACTCACGTTTTCCATATGAAGGTACGAGTAATAGACATTTCAGAATAATAGAAGGCAACCTGGTATGGACACGTTTTACGATTTTTATATCATTGTAACATAATATATATATTCTACTGACCAAATCATAATTCACTTTTTATTATATCGGAGAAAAAACAAATCTAATGATTTTACCTAAGAAAATACTATCATAGAGTGTGTCTTGGAAAAAGAAGAACATTGTAAAACATCGGTAGGCAATATCAAAAACACTTTTATTTGAGGTTGAGTTCGCTGTAACAAGTAGTTGGATTTGATACTGCAAGAAATCACTTGAACTTTCAGCGTGTGAAAATAATATATAACAATATTAAAAATACCTCATTTTACACTCGTTATCTGTGTTGTTTACTTTGTTTAACAAATTATTTAATCTCAGTAGTTTTAGGTCACTGAAACTATTACACAATTAAATTTCTTTTTCCGTTTCGTTTAATACATTTTAGAATAGTGTGTATAAAGCGTTTTTATAAAGAAGGTAATTTTAAAATTCATGGAACCTTTAATTAAATTTAAATATAAATATAAAACATTGCTTTTAAAATTCGTCCTTTTGAAATGTTGTGTTATTTTCAAAAAGTGAAGGATTCAAAATTTTTCAAAGTATGAAT
This sequence comes from Homalodisca vitripennis, assembly GCF_021130785.1. NCBI lineage: Eukaryota > Metazoa > Arthropoda > Insecta > Hemiptera > Cicadellidae > Homalodisca > Homalodisca vitripennis. Next base: position 160,259,429 of record NC_060215.1, read on the forward strand.
GAATATCTATTCAGCGTTTACTATATAAGAGTAGATAAAAATGTGGTCTAACCCAAGAAGTTTACGTTTTAATCTTGCCAGGATTTCAACCCCTGTGGCGAGCAAATTTCACCTACTATATATATATATAGGTAAAATTATCTAACATTTTGAAAAAGAAAATGTTATAATAGTAAACGGGAACACAATTTTTATTCTTAAAAAGCAAATCTGCATTACCGACATTTTAGTTCCGAAAGATTGCGCTGTGTGTATCAATGACAGTCGAGGTGTGCTACTACAGACCGACCATCACGATAATCGCTTCGCCTGCGTCATATCCGTAGTGATATCACGCCGTGAGAGGCGCAATCGTTGGTTTACAAGCACCATTTAGTTAAATAAATTTTTCTATCTAAATGGAGCGCGATAAAATATCATGTCCGTTCTGCAAAATAGAAATTTTAAGAAAAAACTATGATCGCCATTATAATTCTAAAAGTCATGAAAAAAACAAGCAAATTTACAATAATGAACTAAATTATTTAAGACAGTGGGCTAGAGAAAATAAAATTGCCGATCACGAAAACATGTTTAATATTGAGAAATTACGTGAATTAAAGAGAAATTTCAAAGTTGAAAAGAAAAATCTCGACCTATTTAATGATGAAAAGTTGGCTATCGGTACTAACGATAAAAACCAAGTCTGAAATGATCGAAGAAATTGATAAAACTCTTAAAGTAAAATCCGAAAATATCATTGATGTAGAAGTTTTATCCTCAATACACGGTCTTTTCAAGCAATACATTTTAACAAACTTGAACGACAATTCCATGTCAATTTACAAATATCTTTCAATTATGCGGTCAGAAATTAAAAGTTTAATCGAGAAATTTCAAGAAAATGTTAAAAATATGAAGGGCTATCTCTCTTTGGAATGTGAATACGAACGAACTTTAGTGAATGGTGAACCGCAAACATGTCTAATGTATTTTACTATCAAAGCAGACGAAATCTTTGACGTAAACGACTTTATTACTAAGCAATTTAATAAATTAACACATCGAGAACAAACGAATAATCCAAATAAAGGTTCCGGATGGACATTTAAAAGTTGTAAACAACTAGTTTTGAGCCTTAACAAACACGAAATGATGAATGCAGGATCATACATCGATTTACCAAAGAATATCAAAGATAAAAAAGCTTGTATAAATATAAAAAATAGAGATGATTTTTGCTTTATTTACTCAATAAGATGTGCTATTGAAAAAACCAGAAAGAGACTGTGAACGTGTAAAGCAATACGAAAAATTTGTGAATGACGAAATATTTTCAGGTTTTGAGTATCCAATGTCTCTGAAAGATATACAAATATTTGAAAAACGAAGCTACAATTCCAAGTATAAGTATCCAACAATGTATATCAATGTCTACAGTTTTGATGAAAATATTAACATTGTTCCGTTACAAATTTCTGAAAAATATGACGCTGAAACAAACATTGATTTATTGTATGTTAAACAAGATGATAAATCTCATTATGTTTTGATAACCGATTTAAATAAGCTTGTTTCTTCGCAGTTGTCTAAACATAAAGAAAGAAAATTTTTGTGTAGAAGATGTTTAAGCCATTTTTACAAATCTGGAGATTTAACAGATCATTTAGAAATTTGCAAGCAACATGAAGTTTGTAAGCCAATTATGCCGTTTCCAGGTCAAACAACTAAATTTACTAATTATCAAAAGAAATTTAACCATCCGTACGTAATTTATATGGACTTTGAGAGCATATTAGAAAAAATTCCGACATGCAAGAACAATCCACAAAGATCGACTACAATCAAGATTCAGAGGCACATTCCTTATGGTTTTACTCTATATTTAGTGTCGAATGTGACCAATCGCATGTACAAACCGATATGTTATCGTGCCAAAAATGAAGAAGATTTGAAAAACGTCCCGACAAAATTGTTTGAAGAACTCAATAAATTATC